>NC_137087.1:25999047-26589047 GCF_951640355.1 Cnephaeus nilssonii | reverse complement strand
TTCTCTCGGGAAGCTCTGATAGAAAACTCATTCTTCCATGGCCACCGTGGTGAGGCTGGAGGAGAGTCTCAGGCTGAAGACAGTTCCTTTGGCTTTCTGACCTTCAACGGATGGCTTTGCCAGACAGCTGTGCTCTGGGAAGGCAGCCTGCCCTCTGCCCCAACCCCAGGATCTGATGGAGATCCAGAGGAGTATCTTCAGGGCCAGAGACCTCAAGCAGCCAGTCAGCTTCCCTTTTTCTGCAAAGTAGCCCCACCAGGGTGCAAGGGCTCCCCAATGCCTCCAGGGGGACTGAAACAATGAAAACAGCCCAACAGAATACAGTTGGGAGGGCCCAGCACCTTCTGAAAGAGTTCCTCATAGTGTGGAACGCCAAGTTCTACCAGGCAGAACTGGAGACACATGACTGAAACACCCTTGGACCCTTGTCACACCACAGCACTCCACACTGCACAGCACCCGTCCACAATGCCTCCCTCACTCCCCAGCTTCTAGGAGAACCTTGGGAGGAGACTTCAGATTCTGAGTGTTGGCAGGCAGGTAGGTAGCCACATCAGGATCTGGCTGAGGTGGGGACAGAGGACCAGTTTGATGATTTTGATGAGCTGCCCCTACCCCCTAGGGTTGCCAGATGCAGCAAATAAGAACACAGGACACCCAGTGACATTTGACTTTTCAGATAAACAATGAATACTTTTAAGCAAAAGTATGTCCTATGTGATATTGGGAATGTGCTTATACTAAAAATAATTGTTGTTTATCTGAAATTCAAATCTAACTGGAAATCAACTATTTTTCTGGCAACTCTCCCATCCTCTCCACCCTCAAACAGGAAAGTGACATTTTCAAATACCGTTCTAAAAAAAAAAATACAGTCACTGTCAAAAACTGCAGAGAAATATGAAAGATAAAATTAAAAGCAGTCATAATTTTACCATCCAGAGCTGTTAACCAATGTCAACATGTTAATATTTTTGTTTATTAAAAAATACATACATACATACATACATACATACATACATACACACACACACACCACAACACAGTCATATATTTATAAATAAAATCTGGATTATACCAAACATCCAAATATTCAATTTCATATTTTCCTTTTCCCTATAACATTATATGTATGTTTATATAATATATATAATGTGTTTATATATAATGTTATATATATAATGCTTTATTTCACAGTACTTGGCATAAAATGGGTGCTCAATAAGTGTTGGAATAGATTATCTGCTTTTTTGGTATTTATACTTCATCCAATTCCAAAAAGTTTTGAAATTGTGCACAGAGCTACATATATTATTAAAACACAAATATAAATGAGGAAACCAGAGGAAGGGACTGTGAAGGTAGAAAAATAAGATAAAATCAGGGTTAAAGTGAGTGGTTAAAAATCCTTAATGAGGAGTTTTGAATAGAGGTGAATTCAAAGTCTTCTGGCAGCCAGTGGAGAGCAAAGGTCAGTTGCTAGAAACAGAAATAAGAACAGTAATAAGCAGCCAGTGGCTCAGGTAAAGCCTAGCTCTTTCTAGCACGGAGTCTAAGACATTTTTCTGGCTCTTCATGGAGAGATTTTCTGGGAGATAGTACCTAACAACATTCCTAAAACAACACAGTTGTGAGTTTCAAATGGCTACTTCTTAAGACACCCCCAGGAGCATTATTCAGGCAGGTCTGAGCATAACTCCATCAAGGTGACTGGGCCAAGGAGGGAAGGCAGAGCGTGCCATTCCGATCTAAGCTTGCTGGGACCACCTCTTGGACCACCGTGTAGAGGAACCCAGACGGAGGTTGGGGAGCAGTGGTGGGTGGAGTTGGCTGAGACCCCCTAGTGTTTGAAATCGGTGGGCCAGGCACGTGCAGACATTTGCACACCTTTGGAAAGGAGTAACTCCCAAAGTAGGAGGTACTCCCTTACAGTCTGTGTGGAGCAGTCAGTTCTGCCCTCCAGGAACAAAATGACAAAATGACGGGAGGGAGGCCTCCACAGAGGAGGGATTTGTGGAGGGGGAATCTGCACAAAGTGCTGTTGCAAACACCTCATATTTCAGCTCTGAAGAAAGCACCTCCCGGCAGACAAGCTCACAGAATGCGCGCAGTTAGTGGTGGGGTCGTCCTGGCCTACATGAGGCTCCATCATGGCCCCCCATTTCCTGGGCCATCAAAACACGCTCCTGTCTGATGGCTGACGTACGAGGCGACAGGAAAGGATATGGTTTCCTTTGGCTGCGTGTGTGTCCCAACTTGCAGCTCCCCTGAAATTAGCAAGGGCAGATGCCTCCACTGCTATTGCCTCCAGTACAGACTCCCAGGGCCTTCTTCATGGAGGAGAAAACTTGGTTTGGAAAAGAAAACCATGATGAATCCGAAACGGGAAAGTAACATCGCTTTCCAAAATATTGTTACTTTTGAATGATTGTAAGCACGGTTTAAATTCACTGGATTTTCTACCCAGATCAGTGTGTGCAGACATAACTTCTGCTATGCTCTTGAGAAGAGAGAGTTTTTATTTTGCCAGATGCATTGCCTTGTTGAATCCTGACACAGCTTTGAGAGGGGAAGATGACGGCTTGGCAAAGGTGGCTCCTAAATCCCCTTTCCCTACTCCTCGCGCTTTACAGGTGATGTTGATGAAGTACCTAGCCCTGTGCTGGACACCAGCAGCAGGAACCCAGTAATTATTCATTCCCCACCTCTTACCTTTCTCTTCTTCGCCTTTCTACTAAAGGGCTATTCTACTCTCTCTCTTTTTTAATCCTCACCTGAAGAGCGATATTTTATCCATTAATTTTTAGAGAAAGTGGAAGAGAGGGGGGAGTGTGGGGAGAGAGAGAAACATCAGTGCCACAGACACATTGATGGGTTGCCTCCCACTCATGCTCCAGTGAGGGGATGGGGTACTTGCACTTGACTGGAATCAAACCCATGACCCTCTAATACAAAGGCCAATGCTCTTAACCACTGAGCCACACGGGCCAGGGCAAGAGGTACTCTCAGACTGAGGACCAAGAGCATAGCTGCTTCCTGGGCTTACCTGCTGTTTCCACTTTACCCAGATATCTGCTTTTCCTTGAGTCCCAAGTGGAAATGCTGTAAACACATGTGCTTTGTAAAATGCTTCAGAAACCAAGGAGGGTTGTGGAAGGTTGTTGAGGCTCAACTGTATAAGATTGGTGTTAGAACCCTCTCCTAGACTTCTGACCCAGGCTCGTCATTGACTCTGTGACCCCAGACCTGTCACCATGTCCCTGTTTTCCATACAGCATTACCAACACCCCAAGGGTTTTGTGAGCGCTCACATCCAAACAAAGGCACTGGGAGAAATATCAATGCCAAAGGCTGTACATGCTGGTGAGGAGTATGAGGCAAGAAAGACAACCATACATTTTCAAACAATAAGATCAAGAAAATACTAAAGTCTTTGGATGACAATAAAGGGGTGGTGGTGGAATCTAGCTATATAAAACCCTAATATGCAAATAGACCGAACGGCGGAACAACCGAAGAACCAGTTGCTATGACATGCGCTGACCACCAGGGGGCACGCAGAACATGGCGGGCATCGGCCGTGGCTAGATGGTGGAGCAGGTGAGCAGGGCGCCAGACCAAGGAGGGGTGCTGGTCACTGTCATCAGGGCGAGCCTGTGATGGTTACTGAAAATGCTTTGCTCCTGCACGCTGCAGTCCCTCCCGGTGCTCACACCTGCAGCTGGTGCCAGCCCTGCTTGAACCCGCTGCCAGTGCCAGAGCTGCCGCTTGCACCCACTGCCGGCACTGGCCCTGATCACTCGGTGCCGTCAGCGGGTGCAAGCAGCGGCTCCCGGCCCTGATCGCTCCTCAGGGCTTCTCCATCTTCCTCTGCTCCTGAGGGGCAATCAGGGCAGCAGCTGCTGCTCGCACCCACTGCCGGCACCAGCCCCAATTGCTCTGCACCATCAGCTGGTGTGAGTGGGGATGGTGCTGTCAGTGCATGGGAGCGGTGGCGGCGGGAGGGGCCAGGCAGGGGTATGGAGGATGGATGGGCTGAGACCCGCCCCTGTGCCCACGGCAGCCTCGAGGCCCACAGTTCCTTTCAAGGTGCACGAATTCATGCAGTGGGCCCCTAGTTTATAATAATAGCGTGACTATAGTGCTGGATTTTAACTGTTTTCAGCTTAGATTGGAAAGTCAATAACCAGCACTGTAAGGGGTACTTTCTATGTGATCAGACTCCTTTCATTAGGCATAGAATTTAATAATTATTTCAGGCTTAAGAATACGTTCTGACTTCAAATTTTATATTTGCTTTAGGTGCTATTGCAGGTGAGGAGGAGGTGGAGGAGATAGAGGATGGGGACAGGGCAACAACACAGTGCCAACCAATGCTGACCCTAAAGAGATTAAGCAAATGTCTCCAGAAGGTCCACCTTTTGAGTGAACATACCTAGCCCAGGAAGTGTTACCTGGTGCTGCAGCAGACTATAGAAGGCATATTATTTATAGCCATTTTTTAATGCAGAAGAACACAAATATCTATAGGGGACACAAGGTGAACAGGATGGGGGCATAAATGCAATTTGATCAGAAAAGGAGACTAAGAGCCTTCCAAAGGATTTCAGCATCAGGGGTTGCAACAAAGGAGGTTTTGCTGTCTAGTAACCAGATTGGGCCGTTCCCTGACATCTGTCTGTTTGCAGACTCTGATCCCTAAGTCTCCTTCTAGCCAGAAAACTCCCCAACCAAGATTACCTCCAATATATGAGCTCATTTCTCTGCACTTACTCCAAAATGGTCAACATCGATTTGCAACGTTAATGAAGTAAGTACCCAACTATCCTTGTTCATGAGCTATTACCTTGGTATTGATTGTAGCCTTAATTGACAATTACTTGAATGGGTCGGGCTACACCGAGCTTTTATTAATTTTCCGTTGCGATGCTCATTACTAAACTACATTGCAATCATGTAACAATGTAAACTCCCCACTGTGGCTTTCTGAACTGGAAAATTCCACTGGCCATTTCCCAAACCTGTTTATCCTGGAAAATAAAGAATTTGGTGTTGTTAAATTTGATATCAGGAGTCTAAGGCCTCAATTCTGAGGGAAGAGAATTGTGACTTTGGCCGAGACAATAAATAGAATGTGTTGAATTATTTGTCCTTCACTGTTATTTCAGAGGTTATGTGTTATCCAGAGACTTGTTTCCCCCTCCCCTTGCTGCCGAGGGGACCAGTGAATTCCATGCTGCTGTAAAATTACATTCACTCTTGTAGCTCCCATTCTTTCTTTCTTTTTTTAAATAAAGGGTGGGGAAGGTGCATCGAGGTAGAGGTTTTAGAAATTTACATTTCCTTTAGCTGAGCCTATAAATGGATTTTTTTTTTGCCACTCTCACAAACAAAATACTTGATTTCAAACTTTCTTAAAATAATAAGCAAAATATATGAACTATTAAGACCCCGTTGGAAATGAAAGTCAGAGCATCATCATGGGCTTGTTTCTCAGTACTTTTAGATATCGTTTCTCCCAGAGACACATTTGGATATTCTTTTCCTCTCATAGCAGGACTTCAGAAATCAGAAACGATTCTGGCCTTTGCTTCGTAGAGAGCCTCACACTAGCCTCCCTTCAGCACCCTCATGTGCTTGACCATCTCTGAACGTGTTGGGATTGTAACTGTGCATGTTAGGCTGAATTACAACCACATTTGGAAAATGGGAAAATATAATTGTAGGGGTCCATCCTTTCTGGTTTGTGGCTGAGACTAGCTGAGTTTGGGGCATCTGGATGAGAGAAGACGTAAGGGAGGTAAAACATGTTTCCTTCACCCTCTTTTTATATTAACTATCAGTTCAGTAAGAGGGACCTGTAAATTAAACTAACAAAGAACAGGTTAACAGGAGAAAATTAATACATATTAAATTTAATTTGAAGTGCATGGAGGCCTCACAGAAAAGAAGGGACTCCCCAAGGAAGCAGTTAGACTTGGAAGCTTATATATCATTTGAACAAAGAGCGATAGATTGTGGAGAAGTGACTAGACAAAGGAAAGAGAGATTTGGGCTCCTAAGGGTGGAAAATTATGGGGACATAAATATATGAAGGAATCTAATAGTAGATAAGGATTACTTAGTAAGGTTTGTTTATGCAGCCCCTTCAGCGCTGTCTCTGTCTCTCGTGGTAAGGTCTGTTCTCCCCTTCCTGGTGTGAGAGAGAAAAGGGGAAACCCTCACACAGGAAAATGGATGCACTGCTCTTAGGCAGATCGGGGAGGGCAGGAAGTGCCTCTTGGGTCTGCCATTTCTCAACCGCCTTTAGCTCAAAATAATCTTTATACCAAAGTGGCATATTTTGGGGTGGAATATTTTGATATCCTTTAGAGGTGTTTCCGAAATATGACTTATGATATTGGATTTAGCCAGAGCAATGACCGTAATGCGATACAAAATTGATTAGAGTTGGAATTCACTTTGTTATGAACTAATAAGTTGAAGCCACTCCTGTGGTTTTCTGGGAGAATAACTGGTACAGCATAAGAGAGGGGATTCAAAGGTTTATCCATAAAGGAAATGCTGAATTCTTGGGCATGTTGCTCTAGAAATATAACCAGTGAATATCTACACAAAGTTCAGGAAAAAAATATTGACTGGCATCCAACAAATCCATCTTTCAATTAATCAGATTGGTGCAGTATTTATTTGTCTTGTTATGTTGACCATTAACCTCATGGGAAGTCAATGATAAGAAAACTGGCTCCTATTAGAGAGGATGTTTTGAAAAAAAAATAACAGAGATATGTTTACTTTGAGTACAATAACCTCTGCCTTATATGAAAAGGCTACGAAGTGTGATGGAAAATGCCCTGCAATAGGAATCAAAATTCTTATGTCTTAACGTCTCTAGACCGCATTATGAAATGAGGGGTTTGGTCCATATAACTTCTGGAAATATTTCTGTGCTCTTTAAATACTATGATTTTGGTATTGAGACATTAAGTCACTTGCAGGAAAAATAGTGGAACAAGTACTATACTGGGAAGCCAGAGCATTCCTTTGAGTTTTTGTTCCCTTAGCCAAGCGTGTGACCTTGGACAAGTCACTTCACCCTCCTAGGCCTCACTTTCCTCCTCTGTACCATGAGGTGCTATTGAGAAAGGTAACCTGTACAATCCCTTCCACTTCTTAGGTTCTTCAATTCAATGTGGAAAGTAATGGTTCCTGTTGTAGTTACTTCTATTTTGTAGACTTGAAGAGGTGGTAGTACCCAGTTACTTAATTAGACACTAATCCAGGTGTTGCTATGAAAGTTATTTTGCAGATATGAATAATATCTACAATCAGTTGACTTTGACTAAAAGAGATTACCCTCAATAATGTGGGAAGGCTTCCCCCAACCCATTGGAACTTCTTAAAAGCAAAAACTGAGATTTCTTAGAGAAGAAAAAAATTCTGCCTCAAGACTGCAGCATTAACTCCTGCCTGAGTTTCCAGTGGTTAATGGTCAACATAACAAAACAAATAAATACTGCACCAATGAGATTAATTGAAAGATAGATTTGTTGGATGCCAGGCAATATTTTTTCCTGCCCTGTGAATTTACAACTTGCCAGTACCCACAATCTGTTTTTTCTGGAGAACCCTGAATGAGACAGCGCTCCAGGTGAGGTGGTAAATTTATGGCCCTCCAAAGAAGATGCTCTGGTGTTTCTTCTACTTTTTACGGTAGGAGTAGGGGTAAAAACAGAGCACAGGTTATCTCAGTAAATACATTCAGCTCACAAACATGTCTTCCTTGACTCTATACAGTTTGTTTCGAATTAGTTGTCAACCTTAAAAAATATGGAGGTATCACTTAAAGTGTGAGTTTGTCATTCTCTTGAATAATTGGAGATCTAGCTACCTGAGGCCTATATTCCTGCAAGGAAATACTTAGTTTGAGCTAAATCCTCAAATTGGGTTACTTGTCACCCTAGGGGTACAAAAAGACTTTCCAAGGAGCATCAATTTCCAGGTACTCAACTTCCATATGTTCTCATTTCTAAGGCTGACCTGCTTGGCAACCAGCTTGTCTTCTGAGCCACAGGTTCGTCCTCTTTATCTCACTCCCATTTACAAGCATCCTTTTCAAACTTCACAAAATGTGGTGGATGCAAAGATACACCGCCTGGCTACCCCTTCAACAGAGGACTTGCTCTTTTTAGTGGGTTGAATGGTGACACCCCAAAAGATAGATCCATCTAGAACCTCAAAATGCTACCTTCTGTGGCATAAAGGTCTTTGAAGATATAATTAAGGTAAAGAGCTTGAGATGAGATCATCCTGGATTACAGTGGATCCTAAATCCAATGACCAGGGTCCTTATAAGAGAATGAAAAGTAGAAAACAGCCACAGAGACACAGAGAGGAAGGCCATGTGCAGACAGAGGTGGAGACACATCTGCAAGCCACGGGCACCAGGGAGTGCCAGGAGCCAGCTGCTGCTGGGAGAGAGGCATGAAACAGACGCTCCCTCAGAGCCTGCAGAAGGACCCACCTCGGAAGACACCTTGATTTTGGACTTCTGGCCTTCAGAACTGAGAGAATAATTTTTGTTACTTTAACTCATCAACGGCAGCTTTAAAAGACTAGTTCCCTGCCCCTTGCGGGGAGTTGTTTCGGGATCTGCCTCAGCTGCAGAGAGCCACCCTGACTGAGGTCACAGCCTTCAAAGGACAGCCCCACACCTGCTGATGGAGCCGGTGGGGCATAAAGGCCTGCCATCTCGCCCTAGCCGGCTTGGCTCAGTGGTTAGAGCATCAGCCCGTGGACTGAAGGGTCCCAGGTTCGATTCCGGCCAAGGGCACATGCTTGGGTTGCGGGCTCGATCCCCAGTGGGGGGCGTGCAGGAGGCAGCCAATCAATGATTCTTTCTCATCACTGATGTTTCTATCTCTCCTTCTTCCTTCCTCTCTGAAATCAATAAAGAAATATATTAAAAAAAAAAAAAAAAAGACCTGCCATCTCAGCCTGTCACCAAGACAACTCTAAAGGGCAGTATTCGCTTCAGAGCTGCTACTGGCTTGGCCAAGGCTTCACCAGCTCCCCTCTGCCGGGGCTTGCTCTCTCCTCTTTCTTTTCTAAGGGGTTGGTCCCTAATAAACATCTTGCCCCCAACGTTTGTGTTCAGCACCTGCTTCCAGAGAGCCCAGTCTGCCATGCAAAAGAAGTGCACACCTTTTACCCATCTCAGGTCTTACTGTGGTGGACCGCCTCAGGGTGTTACAACTTTCTGGGTAACAAAGAAACTATTGGAAATATTGTTATTGCTGTTTTGAAAAGTTCCTATTCCCATTTACTTGTTTTTATAAACCAATTGCTCAGCCTTTATGTCTATAAACATTAAACATGGGAACAGATTCGGTGCTGAAACCTATCTCATCCTCAGATCAAGAAATATTCATTCATGCATACAGGAACTAATTGGAAAAAAATAAAACCCCATCTATCTTATATAGGTATGCATTTTAAATAACACTTTAATTTTGTGGTTAATTATTATTCATAAAAAATTTACAAGTATATTGAGGTTGTTTTCATCAATATTTCCAGAAGAAGAAAAAAAAATGTTAATACCTATGGCCCTATGGTCACAGGAAATAAACTTTCAATTTGTATTTTTATTTATGTTATAAAGAAGAATGAAAGTGTGGTAAATAAAACAATTTAAATCAAACATTATATTTGAAGAATAAAATTTTGAGGGGGAAGAGAATATAAAACGTGAGTTCAAGGAAAGAAGATAAACTTTCTGTTTGCCAAATAAGAACTTGTTTGTGTACTTTTTTTTACGGTTGATGGTGTTCATCAAATTGCTATGGGGCTTAAACTCTATAGGAGTGATAATTTTTTATTTTAAAATGTCACCATTTACAGTACACACTAAATTATAATTTAAAATAATTATTGACCTTATGATGAAAAATTTTAGGCGTTTATCTAAAATCTGAGAAAAGGGTACATGGTTTAAAAAAAAGAATTTAGGAGGTTTATGAGCAAAAAGATTTGACTGCTACGGATTTGTGTTGCCTGCTGGCACCTGTGGGCATGTCAGTCTGTGACTCCTGCTTTAGCTAAACAACTGATTATGTCTGTGCTAAAGCCCATGTCAATCCCATGCAGTTTCTGGGAGCATCATCTCCCCCAGGTCTCTGAGGAACCAACAGACCTGCCAGGGAGGAAGGGGCTGAAACAGAGTAGGGTAGCTTTGTCTAATTCCCAAATAAGGTCTTTTTGAAAAATATTTTTTTATTCATTTCAGAGAGGAAGGGAGAGGGAGAGAGAGATGGAAACATCAATGAGAGAGAATCATTGATTGGCTGCCTCCTGCACGCCCCCTACTGTGTATCAATCCCGCAACCCCAGCATGTGCAATGTTAGGGAATCGAACTGTGACCTCCTGGTTCATAGGTCAACACTCAACCACTGAGCTATGTCAGCTGGGCCCCACGTAAGCTCTTTAATAAAATCAAGGGTCACAGGACAATGCTCTGAGGGGCAGGAGAGACTAACTTACAAATTTCCCCAAAGGAATTTAAGAGAAGTTGCTCCTTCTATACCCCCAACCACTTAACCTTCAGCTTTCTCTCTTCCCCATTACAAGTTGAGGAAAATAAGATATCTGAGGAGAATATATTAACTGTGTACCATTGCTATTCCTTCCAAAATAATAAATCTATACTAGTAAAAGGGTAATATGCTAATTAGACTGGGTCAACTGGACATCTTCCAGACGTCCGACTTCCTTCCGGACAAAGCCATGGTCCAGGGGCTGAGGCAGAGGCGGTTAGGGGCGATCAGGCTGGCAGGGGAGCAAGCAGTTAGGGGCGATCAGGCCAGCAGGGGAAGACAGTTGGGAGCAATCAGGCCGGCAGGGGAGCAGTTAGGTGGTGATCAGGCTGGCAGGGGAGTGGTTAAGGTTGATCAGGTGAGTGGTTAGGAGCTAGCAGTCCTGGATTGTGAGAGGAATGTCTGACTGCCTGTGTAGGCCTGATCCTGTGGGATGGGGCCTAAACCAGCAGTCGGACATCCCCTGAGGGGTCCTGGATTGGAGAGGATGCAGGCTGGGCTGAGGGACACCTGCCCCCATGCACAAATTTCGTGCACTGGGCCTCTAGTATGATTATAATAACGACCACCATTTATTGAGTATTTACTATGTGCCAGGTGGGAAAATGAATGAGCTTTAGAGCTGACATCAGAATTCCTCACAGGAAGAGAATTGTCTTTTGATAATCTATTCATAAACCCTATAAAGGACTGATTCTAAAAATCATCCAGAGGAGGCATAGGAAAGCAAGAAAATTTTGGAAAAAAATTATTACAAATAATATCAGCCAGCACCTTTATAAACACTCATTCTGTGCCAGGCATTGCTTTAATTACTTGATGTACAGAAATTCATGAAATCTTCACAATCACTCCGATATTATCCTCATTTTAAAGATGGGGAAAAACTGAGGAATAGAGATTTAGCACTTGTCTCAGTGCTAGTAAGTGGTAGAGTGTTGCCTGGCTGCAGAGTCTGTGCTCTTATCTATGCTATATCAGGACATTTTAATAAAATGATAATAATTAAACCAATATGGTGTCACTTAATCATAGAGTAAGGACATAGAATAGAGATCAAAATCAGACCCATAGATAGAAAATTAACATATGATAATTAGGCATTTCAAATCAGTAGCAAAAATGAAAATAAATTTCTATTTCACACCTATACCAAATTATATTCCAGATGGATCAAATGTTTAGGAATGTAAATGTATCAAAAGTTTTAAGTTCTAGGAGAAAATACTGGAATATTTTTATAATGTTGGCATTTCCTTCCAGGCATATGAAACCCAGTATCTATATTTTTTTTAAAAGATTTGTATCTTTAGCTACATATACAGTAAAAACTTCTACATGGAAAAATATACTATAAGTAGGAAGAAAAAACAATACTCTGAGAAAATATTGCAAATATATAATAAACAAAGACACAGAAACCATAATATATAAAAAGCTTCTGTAAATCCACAAACAAACCAAAACAATACATTAGGATAAAAAATACAAACATGAGTTCACTGAAAAACAAATGCAAATGGCCAGTAAACATAGAAATAGGTGCATAACCATATCAGAAGGCAAACATATGCAAAATTTACAAATATGGGATACCACCATAAAGAAAAATATTAGCAAATATTAAGATATGGCAAGCCTTTGGGGAGAACATTGGTAGTAGCTCATTCAATAGAAAATGCATATTCCCTTTGTTCTAGTAATTGTAAAGAGAAATTATCATGTCTCCAATGATCAAGGACATAGAATGAGTCCACATGTCCCTCCTGGGTCAAGTTTCTGCATCTCAGCCTGGTTTGCAAGGCCCTTCATGATGTGGGCCCACATACCCACTCAGTGTTACTTCCCCACATCCATCTTTCACCCCAAGCCTTACAGGTCCCAAATAGCATTCCCTCCCCTTATGCCTTTCCTCATGCTTTTTCATCTTCTTGAAGGACCCTTCCTCCTTGCTTCCATCTCTCCTCACCTGTTTCAAGGCTAAGCCCAAACCCCATCTCCTTTATGAAGACAGGTTCTTTGCACAGCACCCCAGCAAGTAAGGGCTCAATAAATTCAAGCTTTTGTTACTTTACTAGTATTGACCCTTAAATATCTACTCTCTCAGGTGACTCTCCAATTTTGGGGGGTATGTTTTCTTTACAATAAAGTTGAAAGTCTCTTGAATACAAGAAATACTTTGAGCTTCCCATGTAAAGGCAGTACAGTTTATAGGGTTTTAATATCAGACAGGCCTGGGTTGGACCTAGACCTGCCATTTTTTACCTATATTTCAAGTTATTTCACCTGTATGCACCCACCCATAATACATCCTAAATCAATTGTTACTATAGTGAGTATGGTTGCTTACCTGCTCTTTGCATCATCCTGCCCATCTATCAATGTCAAAATAGAATCACACCCATGGAAAGTGGTCAGCAAACTCTTCATGCAAGCTGATTAGCTGGAGGTCCAAATGTATTCCAGATACATGTAAAGAAATGAAATTGGGCCACTTCTTACACTATATACAAAAATAAACTAAAAAAATGGATTAAAGACTTAAATGTGAGACCTGAAACCATAAAATTTCTAGAAGAAAATATAGGCAGTAACTTTTTGACCCGAGTCTCACAAATATCTTTTTGGATATGTCTCCTTGGTCAAGGGCAACAAAAGCAAAAATGAACAAATGGGACTACACCAAACTAAGAAGTTTTTGCACAGTGGAAGAAACCATCAAGAAAACAAAAAGACAGCCTGCCGAATGGGAGAAAGTATTTGCAAATGATACATCTGATGAGAGGTTAATATCCAAAATACATAAGGAACTCATATAGCATAACACCAAAAAAATAAATAATGCAATTAAAAAATGGGCAGAGGACCTGCATAGACATTCCACCAAAGTGAACATACATATGGCCAACAGACATATAAAACAGATGCTCAATGTCACTAATCCTCAGGGAAAGGCAAACCAAAACCACAATGATACCACCTCACATCTGTCAGAATAGCTATCATCAAAAAGTCAGCTAATAACAAGTGCTAGTGAGGATGGAGAGAAAGGGAACCCTTGTGCATTGTTGGTGGTATTGTAAACCAGTGCAGCCACTAATGGAAAACCATATGGAGAATCCTCAAAAAATTAAAAATAGAGCTGCCATACAACACAGCAATTCCACTTTTGGGTATTTATCTGAAGAAAACAAAAACACTAATTTGAAAAGATATATGCATTTCTATGTTCATTGCAGCAATATTTACAAAAGCTAACATATAGAAGCAACCTACATGTCCATCAATAGATAAATGGGTAAAGAAACTGTGTCATATAGGCATATATATATATATGATATAATATATTTGAATATGACTCAGCAATAAAAAAGAATAAAATCTTGCTATTTGAGATAACATGAATGGACCTACAGGGTATTATGCTAAGTGAAATAAGTCAGACAAAGACAAATACCATATGATTTCACTTATATGTAGAATCTGAAAAAACAAGCAACACAGAAACAGACCCATAGATACAGAGAACAAGCAGATGGTTGCCAAAGGAAAGTGGCTGGGGGCATGGGTGGAAATAAAATAAATTTTAAAATTTAAATAGTCATGTGTTCTATGAAATGCATTCTAAGCGACACTGTGTGTAAATGTGTGTGTGTATTTTCTCATTCATTCACTCACTCACTCACTCATTTATCTGAGAAGAGTTCCTTTTAGTCTGCTTTTAAGCAGGCTAGTCACTCTTCTCAGTTTAGATTTTAGAGCTGGCCGAAGAATCAATCTTGACTCGTTGCTAGGAAACTCTGTCTTTGGAGCAGAAGTTAAGAATCAATTTCCCCATGCTTTAAAGAACATATATTTAAGTAAATGACTTCCTCAGAAATATTGATTCATTCCAAAAGCATGTCAGTAATATGCAGAACAAGAGGATTTTTATGTGGGAGCTGCATCGTGACAGCGAAGCAGACATGCACAGGAGAAACACATATTTACGCATGAAATCCACATCTTGTTCGCAGAGAAAATAGACTTTAATGTAGTAGTAGAACTATTTCTGTAATGAACTCTCATGGGCTATTGCATAAATAATGATTCCTGAACCGTAGGAATGTTTTTATGCGAAAAGTGCCTTTGTGAACTTGCGTAAGAATTTGGTTTTGTGATTACATCAAAGGCTGGATTTATATTAGCAAATGAAACTTTGTGAAGACATGAAGACATTTTCTAATGGAATCATCATAATTAGAAGCACATTTTCTCACAAGATGTGTTTTGAAAAGGCTCGGGCCTGCTCATGGCCCCAGTGTCTTGCCAAGGATTCTCTTGGTCAGCAACTGGTTTCACAAGCGTTCTCGGACCTCAGCAAGCCCTGCTCCGGGGAGGGGTGCCAGCCAGCCTGGGAGACGTTTCTGCAGGAACTTTTGGCTGCCGCAACCGCCTAAAGCAAATGTTTGTTTGCTGCAGGATGTGAATCAAATGCTTTTGTGTGAAAACACTTGCTAGAGAAACAAATGTTTGTTTTGGTAATCGACATTTGGACTGTTGGAACATTACCACTTACGATATTGGTTTGAAAAATATACATTTAATTTGGAAAGCACCAGTTAGGATCAAGTATGTGACACAGTTCTAGGCTGTAAGGAAATGAGGTTGAAATTGGACCCAAATTTTTCACTTCCCCTTGTCAGATCTGAGGAGAAAAATGGTGCCTTGTTTTACATGTTGTTGTATGTTACTGAGCAACCGCATAAAAGAAAAAAGTGATTTACTTCCTTCTAGAAGTGTATGACATAAATTATCAAAGATAGCAGCAAGAGTGTATTTATCTAGTATTAATATTTAAATGCCATTTTCTGATTGAATGTACCACATGCTCTATATTAATCTTTTAGACTTTGTACAAATTGATGTCTCCTAAATGGAAGATTTCTCCTTCCAGGTCACTTTTGATTATCCATGCTAACTGGCAGGAGGAAACATACAGACACTCCCAAACAGCAGGTGATGCAGAAATAAGCTTTGGCTTCAGAGAACATTAAATTTTTTAGCAGCAGAAAGAAACTAATTACATTTTAAGGGAGAGAGATGTTCAGAAAGAAGCTTGAGGGATAGGAGGTTTATTTTCTGTGTGTGTGTGTGTTTTTTTTAAGAGAGTTGTTATTATTTTAAATATATCACACATGGTCATAAATAGTCCACAAATAGAAAATCAAACTACACTATACTGAGGTTGAGGCTGAAGTTTTTTAAGTGAAATATTTTATTTCTTTCCTGTACATTTTAAAGCATATTTTTAGTTCTGATGAAAGCCAGGCATATATGTAAGTGCATTTGGTTTTTTTTTTCTCACCACTATGAGTTTTTCTCTTTTGTGAAAGTAAACTGTAGGATCCAGGTTCATCTGAAAATTTATGAGCTAAAACCTATAATCAAATCACTATGTACTTAATAATAAAACAAAATTATAACCGAACTTTTTTTTTTCTTTTTTTGGTGCTGGCCTTAGTCCTATTTGATCATTAGCTGAAAAAAAAATTTTTTTTGAAGTAAAAAAAGAAGCCAGTATCAGTTCAGAACAGCCAAATGGAAGGATTATTCATTAGAATGTTGAGAAACAGGACTTTGTGTCTTGAATCCACCCATGGCTGTTTCCAGTTGTAAATTTCATTCCACTGTTGAGAAAGATAAGTGATATAATTCATGTATTTTTGAAGTACTTTGAGCTCCCCAGGACTTAATAATTCAAAGTATTACAGTAAATTTTCATTTATTCTGAATCCAAACTACCAGAAAGCTGAAATAATGAGAATTTTTTGTGCAATTTATAAAATGGTAATGTCCCTGGAGCATTAAAAGATTCTAAATTTTTTGAATAGTCACAGAAAGATTAAGTTTTATTCAGCATAATTTTGTGGTAAGAATGTTTGATAGAGTTCTAATTCTCTGAAGATAGTAATTAATCCACGTGTAGCCTATGGTAATTTCTCTTTTTAACTTCAATATAGAAATAGTATCTTTGCATTTCCAGGAAACTTGGGCTTTGTATTTCTAGCCTAATCATACCCTAAAATGTACGGTACATTAGAAACTTTACAGTTTAATAACGGATCACATGTGTCCTACTTTATTAGCGATAAATGATTCATGTGGTTTCAAATTAGAAACACCCACTCAAGCTAGGTAAGGAAAAAGATATTATTTATTACTATGCTACTGGGCTCTTTCATAGGACCCAAGTCTGTGCTGAGGCATAAACTGGATCCAAGAATTGGAGGTGTGTGGGAAATCCTGGGAATTTGCTTTCTCTGTCTCTCACCTCTACTTCACTTTGTATATCTGCTTCATCCTCTTCTCAGTCTGCAAACCAGTATCAGCTCTTATTTTCTCCACCAGGTGGAAAGTGGGCCCGATAGGGTAACTGACATCATGTATATGGGATCAGGCATTGGAGAAACACAAATCCTCTTCTGGTCTCACTTGAATTGTAAGAGGAGAATTAGAAAGTCCTGCTGAAGTCAGGTATCCACTCCGTCTCTCTGCCTCCCAGCCCTCCCATCAGTGTATCTAATGCACTGATGGGGAGGAGGGGACAGATATAGCCTAGGCACATATTCAAAGCCAGGGCTAGAGGAAGGGGCACTTACTAGAGAGGTGGGTTCAGTGTGAGCTGGAAGACCTACACCCACATTTCTGAAACGTTTTGGCCTCAGATTCACATTGTAGTCTTAAAATGTTTTGAGAACCTCAAAGAGTGTTTATGTCCATTGTAGCTATTAATATTTACCATGTTAGAAATTAAAACTGAGAAATTTTAAAATATTTAATGTTTCATTCATTAAAAAAATTACAAACCCATTATATTGTTAACATTGATAACATTTTTATTAAAAATAACTATATTTTCCAAAATAAAAAGAAATTAGTGAGAAAAGTAGCATTGTTTTACATTTTTGGAAATCTCTATAATGTCTCTCTGGCTTGATAATAAACAGCATAACAAACGGCCTAATTCTCATTTCTGCTTTTGCATTTAAACTGTTATGTTATTTTGGGTGAAGTATATGTGAAAGCTGGCCTCACACAGATATGGATTTGGGAAATGGAGGAATATTTTAGTTGTCTTTTCATATATTCATAGATATTTTTTGATAATACACCAAAACCTGATAAGAAATAGTTGCAATCTAGTATCTGAAATCAGAGCAATGAACATTTTGTTCTCTGTTACAAAAGTATTCATTGGTTTATCGCGCACTTTTACCCAGGTGATCGTGCAATGGTCATTTGGAAAATGTTGGTTGACTGAATTATGTATATTTTCTAAATGTTGATGCATTTCATTATACAATATACATAAAATCACATTTTCTCATATCAATACCAACCTCATCAGGAAAGTTTTTAAGTATTGGGAAGCTGTCACATTTATGGTGTTTTCCAAAATCTAATTTTTACTTGAAAGCTTAAATTTTAGCTTTGGCAACAAATACTGTCAACTACATGACTTGTAATGACAGGCTGATTTCATTCATTCTTGAGAAAATGTCTGCCAAATAACCAAGTCTAAATAACCATCATTTGTCTAAGTAACCAGTTGTTCTTTTAAGTAAAAATGTTTAAACAAAAAACAACCACAGAAAAACAAACCCAGAGGCTAGTTGAGCTCACAACTCAAGCAACCGCAAGTGCTTTTTCTGGAGACAACCAGCATGCTTTGATATGCGGTGCTTTTTTTTTTTTTTTTTACTATTGTATTTATTTATTTATTTATTATTTATTGGGGTGACATTAGTCACCATGATAGTATAGGTTTCAGGTGTGGGTTTCTATGTTACAAGATCTGTATATTGCACCGTGTGCCCACCACTCAAAGTGCTTTATACATACTTCTTATTTCATCAGACAGAATATTAGAAACACATGTAATCAAGGGTCAATATTTAGTAAAATTAATAATTTTTAACTGATCCATCAGGACATTACACAAAACTTGTTTTCCTTCTACATGACAGTTAAGAATACTATAGTGACTACTAGTATTGCCTCATGTTTCTGCTAAGATGACAGCAGTTATATTCATTATTCCTTATATACCACTAGAGGCCTGTTGCACAAAGATTTGTGCAATAGGCCTTCCTTCCCCTGGCTACCAGCACCGGTTTTCCTCTGGCACCCAGGACCCAGGCCTTCACTCTGGCCACCACCTTCAGCCTTCGCTCCAGCCAGAGTCTGCCACCTTTGCTGCAGACTCTGGCCGGAGTCTGCCATCTTCGTCTTTGCTGCAGACTCTGGTGAGAGTCTGCCATCTTTGTCTTCACTGCAGACTCCGGCCAGAGTCTGTCATCTTCACTGCAGACTCAGGCTGGAGTCTGCCGTCTTTGTCATTGCTGAGGCTAGAGTGCTACTCCTGTAGATCCCTTCACCCCCCGCCCTCACTCTCATAGCAGGCGTCCTGCCCCACCCGGCTGCTTCGCACCTGGAGCGGCTGGGGGGCCGCCATCTTTGTCCTTTTAATTTGCATATTCCCTCCTGATTGGCTGGTGGACGTTGTGGAGGTATGGTCAATTTGCATCTTTCTCTTTTATTAGTGTAGATATGTGTATATGTGTGTGTGTGTGTGTGTGTGTGTGTGTGTGTGTGTGTGTGTATTAGAGGCCCGGTGCATGAATTTGTGCATGGGTGGGGTTTAGCCAGCCTGGCGAGGGGGAGGGGACATGGGCAGTTGGCCGGCCTGCCTGCTGGTAGAACTCCTCGTCGAGGGACAATTTGCATATTAGCCTTTTATTATATAGGATTATTGAAAATGTCAACATAGTGAAGGCAAATTATCTTTTTAGTGTTATTGTGAAAACAGTTTTACTGTATCATATTGCTGAAAAGGCCCAGAGATATCATACCCCCCCTCCACCATCACTGCCAAGGATCTATGGACCACACTTAAATAACCACTGTTATACACCCACCTGCTAAGCATGCATTCATAATAGCTGAAATCACTGAGCAAGCAAATTTTATTATTTTGGTATAATTACCTCTTGGTAACAACAACAAAAAATGTATATCCAGGGAGGCCGGGGGAAGGTCAATGGGGAAAAAAGGGAGACATATGTACTACTATTTGTAATACATTAAATAATAATATAAAATTTAAGAAGAAGGAGTAAAAAAATATATCCATAGTCCATAGAAAAGTATCACATTTTAAAAATTATAAAATTATAACTTTTCAGTAATCAGTCCTGGGGAGAATTTCAAAACAATGAGTGCTGTGGTTTCTGTTTGATGGGTTACTTTGCAGGAACTGAGCGGGCCACGCGCGGAGCCATGTGGTATGCAATTTTCCAAATCACATAACATTAAAAATGCAAGGAAAGTCTTAATGCTTAAGCTACCACAAAAGGTTGGTGAGTTAAAATAATAACAATAAAAACTATAACACAAAACTAAATTTCAAAGGAGGCAGTTACCACGTGCAGTATTGATTTGAGATCACCACTGTGAATATACTAAGACTCAGAGATTCAGGGCTAAAGGAGAAGTGATTTAACCCAGGCTCGACAATTTTCTGGCTGTGTAACCTGAAGCAGGTGTCGCTGGACCTCTTGGACCTGTTTTCACATGTGCAAAATGGAAGCAATAGCTAGTGTTTTTGTTGTAGTACATGAGCTAATGTATTTAAAGTGCTAAACAGTACCTGGCACATGGCAGATATTAAAAAATGTTATCTGTATAAAATTTTTAAGAGGTAGGCAGCAGTGAGATAGCAGAGAAACCCCATTGCTTATCTAACAAGATAGTATTTCTTGTACACTCTAAAAGAACCATTAAAACAACAAGAGTTATTGCTAATAAGCCAACAAAGGTAATAAAATGTAATAATAATAATTCTCAGTTAACCTAAAAGAAGGCAAGAAAGGAAGAGGGGACAATAAACTGATGATGGAATAAATACAAAACAAATAGCAAGATAATAGTCTTAAACTTTATCATATTGATAATCACATTAAATGTATATAATCTGAATAAACAGCCCAATTAAAAAGCAGAGATTGTCAGGTTAGATTAAAAAGCAAGACTTAACAAGAAACTTGCTTCAAATATAAAGACCAAATAGGGTTAATGTAAAATTATGTAAAAGGCTGAAAAGAGATGTACCAAGCTAACATTAATAAAAAGCTACAGTGACTATATTAATATCAGATGAAGCTGATTTCGGAGCAAAGATAGTGACAGGCAGTAAGAAGGTCATTTCACAAAGATAAAGGGATCGGTTCATGAGAAAGACATGAACATTCTACTTTTATGAAACTAATAACAGATTTTCAAAACACATGAGTAAACACTGATAAAACTGCAAGGAGAAATAAATAAATCCACAATCATATTAGGGATTTCAATATCTCCCTCTCAAAAACTGATTAAACATGTAGGTTAAAAATTGGTACATATACAGAAGACTTGAACAGCACAACTAACCAACTGACCTTATTGACATTTATAGAACAATCCACTCAATGACAGCAGAATAGACATTCTTTCCAAGTGAACACACATGGAACACTTACCAAGAGAGATGTTCTGAGCCATAAAACAAATCTCAACACATTTAAAAGAATTCAAGCCATATAAAGTATGTGCTCTGACACAGTGATATTGAATTAGAAATCAATACCAGAAAGATCTGTAGAAAAACATCCAAATATTTAGAGATTAAGTAACACTCTTCTTAATAACTATGATCCAAGAAGGAATAAAAAGGGAAATTTAAAAGTAGTTTGAGCTGAATGAAATGAAAACAGCTGCTGCTGACACCATACTTAGAGGGGAAGCATGCACTATGTGCCTGTCGCAGGAAAGAAGAGCAGTCTCAAAATAATGATGTAAGTTTCCACCTTAAGAAACTAGAATGTAGAGCAAATAAACCCAAAGTAAGCAGAAGGAAAATAATAGTGAATTTAGTGGAAATCAATGATCTTGAAAACAAAGAAGCAATAAAAAAAATCACTAAAATAAAAGCTAATTTTTTTGAGATCAATAAAAATCGAGCCAGACTGATCAGGAAAAACTAAGGAAGAAACAAATGATCAGTATCAGGAATGAGAGAGGTGACACCACTACAGAGTCCACAGACATTAAAAAAGATAATAAAGGAATATTACAAACAATATTACGTCAAAAATTTAAAACCTAGGTGAAATTAATAAATTCTTTGAAAGATACAAATCAGGAAAGCTCTCTCAAGAGGAAAGAGAGCATCTGAATAGACCTATATCTATTAAAGGAAATAACTGTTTCCATGCTTCCATGTCTCTGGATCAATAGACTGAGGTATCATATAGGTAAGGGGGAAAGGGATTGGGAAGAGATTCACCAAAGAACTTATATGCATATATGCATAACCATGGAGACAGATAATAGTGCAGTATGCCTGGGGTGGGGCAAGTGTGGGGTGGAGGGGGTTAAAGAGGGGAAAGGGGGTAATAAAGATTTTAAAAAATACAATAAACAAACAAACAAACAAACCAACAAATAAATATTTCAGAGAAACTGTTAAAAAAGAAAAATCCAGGCCCAGATGGCTTTATTGGTCAATTTACAAAACAATTAAGGAAGATATAATACAAATTTTATGCAAGTTCTTCCAGAAAGCTGAAGAGGATGAAATACTTCCAAGTCATTCTTTGAAGCCCCAAATTAATCTATAGATAAAATGTAATCCCACTCAAAATACCAATGGGAATTTTATAGAAATTGACAAGTCGATTCTAAAATTTGTATAGAAATGCAGAGGCTCTCAAATAGCCAAAACAACTTTGAAAAGGAATAAAGTTGTAGGACTAACAACCTGTCTTCAAGACTTACTATAAAGCTGGAATAATCATGACAGTGTGACATTGGTGTAAAGACAGAAAAATAGATCAATGGGACAAAATATAGACTGTCTAAGTTAAAAACTGACTTACTGATGATCTATAATGTACAAAGGCAATTCAGTGAAGAGAGAGTAGTATTTCAATGAATGCTGCTGAAATAATTGGATATTCACATAGAAAAAATAAATTTTGATTGATGTATCACACCATATACAAACATAAACTATAAAATGGATCACAGACCAAATGTAAAATCTAAAACTTTTAGAATAAAACATAGAAGAAAATTCAGTGACTCTGAGTTAGGCAAAGACTTAGATATGGCACCAAAAATATGGCCCATGAAGTTAAAAAAATTGATAAATTCAACTGCATCAACAATAAAATCACCGTTCAGAGGATGAATAGACAAGCCACAGCCTGAGAGAAAATACTTTCCAACTATATATCTGATGAAGAACTTGTACCCAAAATATAAAAAGAACTTTCAAAACATAATAGGAAAACAAACAATCCAATTTTTGACGGAGCAAAGGATTTGAACAGACACATGACCAAAGAAGGTATACTGATGGCAAGTAAGCACATAATAAGATATTCAATAGCTTTAATTATCAAGAAAGTGGAAATTGAAATCTCAATAAGAGAGACTATTACTAATCCACTTAAGTGACTAAAATTAAAAAGAGTGTCACCACTGTACATGTACAATGGAAATGAACAATTAAGTCAGTGGATGGTGGCGGTGGAAGCCGGGCTTTTCACTATTCAAGATAATCAAGGGGAGGTGGCTAGACTGATGTATGTAGTAATGCTTTAGAGTTGGGAAATTAGTTTAAACTCATGTTTAGCTTAATATAAATACATGCTTACAAACAGAAATATTGATGGATATGGAAATATATATGTGTTAGTATATACACATCTCTTTTCTGGGTCTGTCAGCAGAGAGAGCTGGAAGCAAGGATGCCTCAGTAACAGTGTGCATAGTGATCTTGGTTTCTAACACCATTCTTCAGTAAAGGGAACCAGAGCTTTGTGGAAAACTGGCTGACTCTAGGATTCGGGCAGAAAATACATAGATGAGCCTGGAGAATTTTGTTGTACCAGAAAGTAAGAAACTGCTCAAACAAAAACTCAGTGGTTGAGGTGTGTCAAGGCACACAGGGACCAACTAATAGCTAACCAGCTGAGGTTGGGCTTGTCAGATCTCACCATGGTCATGTTATTCTTTTTTCCCTCCTTTTCATACTGTACCCTTTGGAAGGCAGTCACTATGTGTAGCCCTGGTTTAAGGAAAGGGGAGTTGATATATAGATAGATATAGATATAGATATAGATATAGATATAGATATAGATATAGATATAGATATAGATATAGATATAGATATACAGATATAGATATCTTTTTATATATCATACTAGAGGCCCGGTGCCTGAAATTCATGTACAGGGGCCGGGGTTCCTCAGCACGGCCTGTACCCTCTCCAATCCGGGATCCCTCTCGCAATCCGGAACCACTGGTTCCTAACCACTCACCTGCTTGCCTGCCTAATCCCCCTAACTGCCTATCTGCTCTCCCCTCCTGGCCTGATCCCCTTAACTGCCTATCTGCTCTCCCCTCCTGGCCTGATCCCCTTAACTGCCTATCCGCTCTCCCCTCCTGGCCTGATCCCCTTAACTGCCTATCTGCTCTCCCTTCCTCTCTGCACCCTTCGCACCCCCAGCGCAGGCGTGCTGAGAGCTCTCTGCCACAGCCCCACCCCCATCCTGATTGGTCACTATGTGACGGCATCCCAGACAATTTGCATATTCTTTTATTATTAGTATAGATATAAAAAGATATATGGGAATTCTTCTTCCTTGTTCTTTATTTATTCAATCATTTTTATGGCTTCATGAATAGTTATTTTATACTTTGTGTTATAGTCCAACACTACTTCATTTTGTTGCTCAAGTTGTTCCAGCGTTGGCTATTTGAAAGTACTTCTTTACTTTTCTGTTGCAACAACATGTACCAGATTCATCTTGTGCTGTCTCTATCCCAGAAATAGAATCAGCCATTTCTACAAAGAGTTTTGGTTCCTTTTAGTGGAGAATAGTATTGAGAATCAAGATCTGAGCACTGGGTACACTTGTTGCTACTGGCATGTCATTATATCAGGCCTTCTCAGTGGACAGAGCTAGGATATAAAGGACATGGTAATAGTCCTGTATTACTTTCATTACTAAAAATATTACATAAAATGTGTGTGGTTGGGGAAATGAATAAAATCACCACAAATAAGTCTTATGAGGAAACCCCACATTGGACCAGGGTATTGACAATATTCTTTCAAGTTCTGACACTGATTTCTACAACTGGGAATTAACGCTCATTCTTACCCTCACTTCCTCCTGAGGCTTCTGTGAAATTTGGAGTGTGTAAACAGCCTCTCTAATTCACTTGCCTCATCTTGAAAACAGTACCAAGAGCTCTCAACGCTTACCTACCTCACAGGAAACTTGAGGTTGGATGAGATAAGGTGTTCAAATACTTTGAGCTACCACAAAGACAGGTGCTTATGTAGGCAGGATATTATGAGTCCTGGAATATCAAAAGATAGTAAAAAGCTGTCTCTGCCTTTTGATCACATAGGAATTTTGATACTCTTGAACTATTACTCTTCACTCGTCTGCTGTAGAATGAGAGTTTCTCCCCCAGCAATATTCATTTGAGCATTTTTTTCATGCCTTCTGTCAAACAAGGTTTCCCTAGCCTTTGATTTTTATCAAGATTTACTTGACTTTATTCTTCAAAGCATTTAATTCAAAGTTCACTCTATCAGTGGGTGGATTAGTTAAGTAACTGAAATAACAGTGTTAAATGCCATAACAGTTTGTTATAATATTTCTCTTCACAGGAGATATGCTTACCAAAGTCATGTACTAACGAACAATGAAGTGACTGTCTAAGTAGCAGACATCTTTAAAAGAAAGTTCTTGGTAAATCTGAGTGGAAATAATACACGACAGCACTCTGAAACGTTCATTCAATGCCTCGTAAGTACTCTTGTAAGGCCATGATTATGTGTTGGGTACAGGATTAGGTGCTAAGAATTCGAAGAGAAAACACATGTCTTTTCCCTCATGAAGCTTATATTCTGCCAGACAAATGCCACATTGTATTTTAAATTCTGCACAACTGTTCTTATGAAGAGGAATTTGGAGGTTACTGACAGTATCCACTCTGGGAGATTGTGTAGTGGATTGCTATTATTTTGAAAAAAATTCACCTTTAGTTCCCCAAAGGTTGGGGAGAAAACTACAAAGTCACCACCAATCAGAATCACAAAGGGCAATGAGTGGAAAAGGTTGCAAGTTTCAGGAAAGATGAGCTGCTTCAGTATGTAAGAAGACCTTTCTGAGAACTTGAAGTTACAAGAAATCAGACTGAATGTTCTAAAAACAAACCACCTAAAAATAGAAAAAAACACCCAAGCAAAAATTATATCAAACAGAGGCTGGACATTCATGGCTCTCATGAATTGGGGAAGTGGCTTTGGCCTCTGGAAGGAGGTGGGAATAGAATGCCTTTGAGGTTCCTTCCTCAGCAAAGGACCATAAAGTAAATACAGCAATTGCGAAGTTAGATTTTCTTTAAAGAAAGATTTCCCAGCAACCAAATACACCCACGATGCTAATATTCTATTTATATTTTAAAATTATTTAACAATGATCTCAAGCCAGAAATGAGTAGAGAAAACAAACAGGCCTTGTTCACTGCTGAAGAGAGAATAAAAATATAGCTTTTATCAGATATTTGTCTTGACTGAAACTCATTAGAAAACTTCACTGGTCATATGTCTGTCAAATTTAATAGGTAAACTACTAATTGGTCAATGATCAGTCCAGCCTGCACCCCCCACACCCCCACCCATCACCATTCCCAACTCCCTGGAAATCTCGTTAAAATCTTCCCATTGCTTTTGCCTTCCTGCTCTAATTAATTTGCCACCCACATTTCTGATTTCAGAGCCAACTTCAGACAACTCTTGTTTCATCTTATGATAACTTGCCACTCCTCTCATCTATAATTTATCATAAATGAGACCTCTTTGATTGGCAGCCTCTGAGTTGACTGGCACATAGGCACTGAATCCCAAGGTAATGAGTATGTAATTGCATCATTTCCTCCAGAGGTGAATGAAAAAATGCCTCTGACAAAGACATTGTCTGTGTTTGTGGTGAGACATCAAAGGAGGAGTTCTTAATTTGGTGCCTTAAGAAGAGTCCAAGTAAATCTATGAGCAGAACCCATGGTACAGTTACACGTGACCACCAGCTCAACTTGCAGCCACCTAAGTTGGGTTGTCTCCTAACGATGTTTCTTGTGCTTAAAACAATCTCGGGGGTTGGTGACAATAATGGCCTTCCTTAGTCGCTAACACTATGGACACACTGTTTTCTTGGAACTTTACTGATAGCTTCTAGTCTCTTATTAAATCCTTGCAATGACCCTCTTAAGAAGGTCCTATTATTACCATTTTACAGCGTCTGGGACTCAGCAGAGTTAGTGAGGGTGACACTCCTGGGACTGGAACCCACAGAGGTGTGGTTGCAGGGATGGATGAAGACAGAAAGATGTGACTACGGGAGGGGGCTGGGCCATCACCGGTCTGCCTTTCTCTACTCCAAGCACTCCCCGGCCTTAGGGGATCGCTTTCACCTATTCTTAACATATAAGCATTTATTTTCTACTTTTACATTAAAAAAATGTTTTATAATTCAGCTAAAGTTTCTACTTAATGCATTCAGATAGTGTGAAGTTCCAAAAAAGTTCCTCTATATCTCTGTCAAGTTTTGCTAAAGAAGGACCAGTAAGTGAGCAATTTACTTGAAACAGGATGAGAGAGACACCTCTCGATTTGAAGGGGACAAACATGGAGAATTTGCAACGATGGGGCAGACAGAGCACAATGTCTTTTCATGCTTTCTGTTTAACTGGCAGGGGTGTTGGCACCATTGGAGATGTGGCGATTAGCCTGTGAGAGGAGATGTGTGGTGTAAGGAGACATGTTCTTTGCTTGAGTCATAGTCCCAGGGATCAGTCGAGGGCTAATTAGTGGGGAATTAAGCCTTTGGGAGACTCCAGATTGAAGATTTGGGTGTCTTATTTAATTAAAAAATAATACCAACCTGTAAAATGTAAATCCTACACGTACTGGAATTAATGTGTTTTCTTTTTTCTCATTGAAAAATATGGTCTCTCTCTCTTTCTAGTGCATGTGTGTGTATATGTTTGTTGTTGGACTAAGCTTTGTTTAGTTTTATCAACCAAGTAATCCAGTACTAAGCAGTCAAAAGGTAAGGTTGTAGAATACCAATTAATTGCAAAAAAGTAAAAAGAGTTAGCTAGCCCTGGCCAGTGTGGCTAAGTTGGTTGGGGCATCATCCCATACACTGAAAGGTTGAGGGTTCAATTCCCAGTCAGGACACATACCCAGGTTGTGGGTTTGATCCCTGGTCGAGGTGCTAATGGGAGGCAACCAATCATTTTTATCTCCCACATCCATGTTTCTTTCTCTCCCTCTCTCTTACTCTCTCCATCTAAAAAAAAAATCAATTAAATAAAAGGAGATCAAGATTATTAAAAAAAAAAAAGACATCCCAAACTGAATGTCTAACAGTACTTCACTAGGACTGAAACAATGTATTAGACCAGTGCCTTTCAAACTGTTCTGGGAAACCCCTAACATCCTGGGAGAGAAGGTTCTGGGACCACTAGGGAGTGGGATGACTGAGGAAGCAGGAAGGGGAGGCCCGGTGCTCCTCACTCCTGCCCCACTCCAGAGCACTTCCACTTGGATCTGTTTTATGTATTCAAAGGCCTACGTAAGATTTTGTTTGGAAATGGGGTTCTGCTGCTGAAACAAAATGAAAGCTTAGTATTGTACAATCATCATTTCAATGCAGATTACTGATCAGAAACTGACGCTGGAAATAAACCCCATGAATCAATCCAACAAATCTCTAATCTCCGTGAGAACAGAGGTTAGCCTTCATCCTATCTTCACGTGCCCAGGCAGTTGGCAGCGTCCTACCTACTATGGGGAATAAGTAATGTGTTGGCTAAATGCATGTTTTCCCCTACAAACAGTACAAGTTATCGACTGCTTCCCAGGAAGCTCACGGCAGAAAATTAAACAACAGATTATTTTCACTGGTGTTGATAAGACTTCTGGTACATTTAGTTCAACACCCGGTTCTCTACTCCAAGCATTTTATTTTAGTAATTGATTTGGATTGAAATCAATCTACAGTGGAATCATATCGACAAATTTTTCTTGAATTTAATTTCTTGGAATGCGTTGCTGCGTGATATAGCAGAAGTGTTGAAGTATTCCAGGCATGCTATGCTAATTTCCCAGAGAAACTTTGAGTGACTGATTTGGGGATTATGGCAGTTTTGCTCTCATAATTGACTGTTTAAGAAACACTTGGGGTATCACAAATTACAAAAGCAAAAAAAAAAAAAAAAAAATCTGGAAAATAAAAAAGTACAGTTGAATTTCCCAGAGTGGAGCAGGAATCATGAACTAACTCCATTCAAAGCCTTCGGAGTGGATGCATGTAAATGAGGTTTGCTCTGGGCCCCTGAATGCTTCCTCCCTGCAATCTGTTCACCCCTCTGTGTCACTCACTCTTCACACCCTTTAGGCCTTTCCTTCCCTCTTGCTGACGGGAAAGAGAATTTGATAAACTCAGTCATGCCAAGATGTCCCAGGTGGAAGCAATTTAATGTGCCACCTCTCCTTGCAAAAAGGCTGGCAGGTAAGAAAAATCAAGTCAGTGGTGTCACATTAGTGGCCTGGATACATGTGAGAAGTTTTTTCTCTACTTAAATTAAAAAAATAAAATAAATAAAGCCAGGGGAAGCTTGATCCTCTCAGCACCTTTATGTTGACAAAACATGATTAAACAATTGGCCCCTGCCCTCCATGAACTTCTTGTGTAGCTGTGGCATTTATAGGCTACTTTTTTCCTTGTTCTAGAGACAATTTAATGATGAACATGCTCCCCAACACTAATTATAACTCCTCTGTCCTTACTGCACTAACAGAGACTAAGTCAAATGTGATCTGGATGTACTAAGCCCATACTGCAGATTTCTCAGCTAGCAAATAAAAGGCAAACATTTTAGCCTGACATTTAAGGCCTCCCACAATCTTACACCACCTGCCTATTCAACCTCGTTTCTCAACCAAATGCAGCTATACTATTTCAAGCCCTTGGCATACCCTATATTTCCATGCTTTTAAAAGTTACCTATTGCAACGGAAACAAATTGCCCCAAACTTACTGGTTAAAACAATAAACATTTTCTTATTATCAGTTTCTGTGGGTTAAGAATTTAGAAGACCCTTAGCTGGGTGGAATGGTAATTATAATACTATCTGATGGGGTTAAAACAGAAAACAGATGAATTTGGAGCTGTTCTAGCTGAATTAGGAGAGAGCCAGAGGGTCACTCAATTGACATCACCCCCACTGGTTGCCACCTCTAAGCGCATTAACTCAGGACCTTGGAGATAAACACCACCAGCCATTCTAGTGGTTTTACTGTTCAGGAAGTTGAACAGGTAAGTATCTTACCCAAGGCAACATGGCTAGTTAATGATAACCAGGACTAGAATCCATTTCCCTCGACACATAAGTTGAGTGCTCTACTAACTCTCCCAACTCTAGTCCTGATGTCAACTACTCCTACTTAATTTGTCTTTTCTTGACTTGGCATTCAAGGTCCTGGCCTATCCTACCTTTCCGCCATCGCCACTTCTACTTCAGCCATGTCAACCTGCTTATTTTACCAACATGTTTTGTTGATTCTTACCTTAACATTAGGCTCACTGCCCTTCCCAATTTATTCCTTTCCACAACTTCCATGACAACTAATCTCCCTCAATTTTTTTTTTTTTTTTGGTTTGCCCTAGCCGGTTTGGCTCAGTGGATAGAGCGTCGGCCAGCGGACTAAAGGGTCCCAGGTTAGATTCCGGTCAAGGGCAGGTTGCGGGCTCGATCCCTATTAGGGGGCGTGCAGGAGCAGCCGATCAATGACTCATCATTGATGTGTGTTTTTTTCCAATCTTTAATTTCTTTATTGATTAAGGTGAATGTTGTAAAATTAAACTCCTCCAGAAACCTACTGGATTGACTTCTATTGCACTTATTTCACCTAGATTTGAAAAACTTTCTTTTTATAACTTGTTCTCACATCATTCCATGAGATTCATAGTATATAATTTTTTCACTGCTTAACTCATTAATTTAGTAAAAATACAAGGCCACTGGCACTTGTTGAAAAATTGCTTTATAAAAGTTCTCATATCCTACACTAATCTCTCATAGAACCTTAATTGTGTTCTATTACTTTTATTGCCCACTGTTGTCTTATATATTAAGTTTTTCAACTAATTTCTTATGTTCACTGATGGTAGATGATAATGTTTTACAGATATATGGGAGGCAAGGTCAAGCAGTAATTCATCTCAATATTTTGGAATATGGTTGATCTCACCAATTAGAATGTGAATTTCTCAAGAATAAGTATTATTTTCAATTTTATAAACTCAAGTAGTGCCTAATATAGGAATAATAAGTATTTGGACACATTTTTAGTTATCTCTTAAATTCTTATGCATTCTAAGTCCAATATGCTCACATCAAGCAAAAAAAAAAAAAAAAAAAATGAAATGGGGCAGGGACTATGAGTTCTTTTAAATCTATAATAATAAAAGCATAATATGCTAATTAGACCAGACGTCCTCCCGGACATCCTCCCGGATGACCTTCCGGACGAAGCCAGGGCTGTGAGGGAAGCCTGGGTCCCGGGTGCCTGCCAGCAGCAGGAGGGAAGCCTGGGTCCCGGGTGCCAGAGGGAAGCTAGTGCAGGCAGCTGGGGGAAGGAAGGCCTATTCTAGCATGAATTTTGGGCATTGGGCTTCTAGTAAATATATATTTGCACGTGCATGCACAAACATTTACACCATGGAATACTATTTGGCTGTAAAAAAGAAGGGAGTCTTATCCTTTGCAACAGCATGGATGGACCTAGAGAGTATTATGCTTAGTGAAATAAACCAGTTAGAAAATGACAAGGACCAAATGATTTCACTTATACGTGCAGTCTAATAAACAAAATAAACGAAAAAAAATAATAACAAACTCACAGAGACAGAAAACAGATTGACAGCTGTTAGAGGGGAGGGGTTTGGGGAGCTAGGTGAAAAAGATGAAGGAATTTAGAAAAAATAAACTCAGATACAGACAACAGTATGGTGATTACCAGAGAGAAATGGTGGGAGGCAGGTAGAAGAGGGTAAAGGGGGAATAAATGGTGACAGAAGACTTGACTTGGGGTGGCAATACAATATACAGATGATGTATTATAGAATTGTACACTTGGAACCTACATATTTTTGTTAACCAATGTCACCCTAATAAATCCAATCTATACTAATAAAAGGGTAATATGCTAATTAGACCAGACATCTTCCAAATATCCTTCCAGACAAAGCCATGGTGGTGGGGGCCAAGGCAGAGGTGGTTAGGGGGTGGCCAGGCTGGCAAGGGGGCAGTTAGGGGGCGGCCAGGCCAGTAGGGGACCAGTTAGGGGGTGATCAGGCTAGCAAGCAGAGGCAGTTAGGGGCAATGAGGCAGACAGGCTGGCGAGCGGTTAGGATCCAGGGGTCCCGGATTGTGAAGGGGATGTCCGACTGCCAGTTTAGGCCCGATCCCACAGGGTCCTGGATTACGAGAGGGTGCGGGTTGGGCTGAGGGACACCCCCCCATGCATGAATTTCGTGCACCGGGCCTCTAGTTAAAATATAAAAAAAAAAGAGATTATCATATCTCTCAAAGCAAACAGATGCAATTTTAAACAATTATCAGCAAGATTTGGAATGATTTTGCCTCATTTTTTAATTATCAAGTATGCCAGATTGGTATTTTTCCTATATTCAGATAAATAGAAATGTTTGTTAATATTTCTGTAATAGTTCAACTTGTTAATTAAATCTTAAGGTACTTTGTTTATTTGAGCACACTGATTAGCAGGCCTCTCTTCTTAGAGAAAGAGAAGTTTTTTCTAAAAATAAATTTTAAATATTTCTGGTTCCGCTACAGTTTGTGATAAAATGTTGAAGTAACATAATTGAGCCAGGATTGTTCACTTCTCTCCCCTTCCCCTGAGGTGCTCCATGGGAGTAAATTAAGTGCTCAAAGAGGTGCATTAAAATAAAGAGTCTCCTTGTGGCTAAGAGTGCCTGAGAATCCCATGTCCCTAATTTTTTATCAGTGACTTATGCCCTGGGGAAATTCTCCATCACTACAACTGCTAGGTGTACCAGTTAATAATGCAGATTTTTTTCAATAGGTGAGCTTCTAAAACCAGGTGAAAACGTTAATACTGATTGCTACCAACAACAAATAATCAATTTGAATCACACTTTGATCATGAAACCACCAGAATGGGCCAGAAGATACGGCAAAGTAATTTTGCTTCATGATAACGCACCACCACACACTTCAAAATCAGTTAGACACATTAAAAGATCTTGCCTGGGAAGTATTAACCCACCCACTGTATTCACCAGACCTTGCTCCTTCAGATTACCACTTGTTCGGATCGATGGCACATGCACTTTCTGAGTAGCACTTCAAACATACGAAGAAGTGGAAAACTGGGTCTCTCAATGGTTTGCCTCAAAACAAGAAAAGTTCTATTGGGACAGTATCCACAAATTACCTGAAAGATGGGGGAAATGTGTAGCTAGTGATGGACATGACTTTGAATAAAGCACTTTTGATTTTTCTCTTGAAATTATCGTGTTTTCTTTGATGACAAATCGCATTGTTAACCGGTAAACCTAGTAAGGTTACATCAATGGATTTTTAAGAGTACACTGTAAGAGGGATTACATGCAAACATTTTATTAAATGTTAGTTATATCAACCAAGGCTAGTGAATATTAATCTCATAATAATTAGCACCAGCTACTGGGTATGTCTTTGTTTAATTAAACTGACTTGACAACACTATTTACTTCTATCAGTCTAGCCTAGAGAGGGTACCTATGAAAAAAAGTTAGAAAATATCTTCATTGCTTCCTTACCAGTCTTCGGTATTTCAAATATATATATATATATATATATATCCCGCGATATAATACTTTTTTATTCAGAAGCTTGACCCACATTTAATTAAAAAATAAGAAATACAAACAATGTCAATTATACAAGTATGTCACAGAAAATAACACACCTTACCATATTAAAAAAAAAATCTTGTCCTTTAAAAAATCAAACATCTTTTCTAATAACTAAGACTATGTACAATCCAGTATAAACCATTTTCATACAACTATTATTAACAATGAAGCAGTTACACATAAACATGTAAACATTTAAAAACTGAACTGTCTTTGAAATGTAAGTCAGCTCCATCTGCATTATAGTTTAAGATGAATAGAACACTGAAGAAAACTACTAGGATATAAATGGTGATCAGTTTAATGACTGTTCAATAATTCACTCTTTAAAAAGCAATGAGTTTTGATAAATTCTGACCCTCAGGAACAGACATTTTTCCTGACAATGCCCTTCTCCTTTTGTTCATGGTATAGCACTCTACATGGTAAGGTTGTTCCTCATCCATGGCAACATAGGTGGTTATAGTCAAATGGCATTTGACATAAATTGTTCCAAACTGCCCTATAATTTCAAAACAAAATTAACTAACTTCTTGATAGGCGGCTGAGGTGCTGAAATAAGCTTAAAGAAATATCTCAGTATTTAACCTATCATACATGAAATGTCTCTAAATAAGGGGCCTTCCATTCTTAATAAATAGTACCAGGTAAGCCCTAGCCAGTTTGGCTCAGTGGACAGAGTGTTGGCCCTTGGGCTGAAGGGTCCACTTTCGATTCAGGTCAAGGTCACATTACCTAGGTTGCAGGCTGGTCAGGGCGCCTGCAGGAGGCAACCAATCAATGGCTCTCTTTCACAATGATGTTTCTCTGAATCTCCCCCTTCCTTCTACTCTCTCTAAAATAAAAAAATAGTACCAGGTAAAATACATTTTGTAGGACCCTAAAGGGTAAAGATAAAGCATCTATATCTATATCTATCTATAAAATAGAGAAATATGCTAATTAACTGGGACACCATAATGGGTCGATCAGACAGGAGGAGGTTGCACGTGCATCGGGGTGGGGTGGCAGGGGCCTCCGCACCTGTGCTGGGGGAGGGCCTGATCAGCAGCGGCCGTGGCTGCTTCAAGGGCCAGAGAGGGAGGCAGGGTTGGACCGGCAGCGGCCGCGGCTGCTGTGGGGCCCGGGGAGCGAGGCAGGGCCGGAACGGCGACTCGAGGGTGGGCAGCACCACGCGATTTCGAATCCCGCACTGGACTCCTAGTTTATAATAAATGGATTTAGTTTTTGATGTATATGCACATCCATTTAAAAGAAGTCAGGGGGCACTGGAGACAGTTGAGGAAGATTTAATAAAACCCACTAAGAGTTGGCATGCCTGACATTTTGAAAAACTGTTTACCTAAGGAGGCTGTGTTTGTAATAAAATGTCTTCTTTGTCCTTTGCATAAAAGTTCTCACTTTGCAGCAATTAAAAATAATACTATCTTAATGCTGTTGTAATTTATATCCCAGAACTTGAGATGTAAATGTAATTTTCTAAGATATTATCTTCAGATCAGAATTATCATATCATAAAGTATCTATTTTGTTGCTCCAATTATTTTATCAAGTGTGACAGCTAACCTTTGTTTCAAGTTTGTAGCCTTCATATACCAAGAAACAAATTAAAAAGACAAATAAGTGAAAAGCCATCTCATAAAAGGTGGAAATGTCTTTTATTATATGGCATATTTTTCTCTGTCATAAACTTTCAGTTAAGAAAATGGGGAAACAAATACTTCTTTTTTTAAATCCTTACCCGAGGATATTTTTCCATTGATTTTTAAAGAGTAGAAGAGAGAGAGAGACAGAGAGAAATATTGAGAGAAACACATCAATTGGTTGCACCCTGACCAGGGCCCAGGCCGGGAGGAGCCTGCAAGGAAGGTATGTGCCCTGGACCAGAATCAAACCCAGGACCCTTTGGTCAGCAAGGCGAAGCTCTATCCACTGAGCCAAATCAGTGAGGGCACAAATACTTCTTTTGATGAACTCCTTAGCAAAGTGTTTAACTCAGTATTTTTAGAGCTGTTTTTTGTTTTTGTTTTTTTTTTTTGCTGTGAGAGGAAGGGAGGGAGGAGGGAAGGAGGGAGAGAAGAGACCCAACTTTGTATCACACCTTTGGGGAGAACTGAACTAACATTTAATGAGAACAATGTCAAAGGAAATGCAGCTGAAGACTTCAGCCCAATTTCAACAGCTTTGTAACGTACAGTGAAACGGGCCCCTAGAAACAGCCTGGACGATTTTGGCGGGGGAGGTAGGCCTTGGTCAGGTTTCACTTAAATGGTTCTAGGAAGAAGGGCTTCAGCCTTGCTTCAAAGTGACCCACCGAGGGAACAATTCTGTTTCCTGTACAACTTAAACCCTTCCTGAGAAGAAATGACAAGAATATAATTTGGAAGTTTTAACACTGGTTTGTTATAAAGAAGGCTTTTTAGATAGCAGTTTCAGGAACAATTTTGCCTTACAGCACCTTCTAGCTCAATAATTTAGTGGCAATAAGTCACAAATGCTGTTAAAAACAGCAGTGAGGTTTAAAAAATAAAAATTTAAATAATAAAATCCTTTAGATTTTTAATATGCTATTTACTAAATTGGCAATCACAACAGAAATTTACAAGAGCCTTCTAATGAGAAAAAACAAATTAATCCTATCTTCTTAAGTGTTTATACATGTGATTGTCTCTAAATTCCAGACAAGCATATAGGGTTTCCTTCTCATCAGGTCTATGCTGTTGTCGCCAGTCACAAGAGACCTTTTGTATCATTGCTTCCTCGAGTCCCAATTCTTACTAGAATCCTGAGCAAACACAAAAGTAACCTGGCAGTTATATCAAATACTTTGCTATCTAAAAATAATGGAAGGCTCCATTTAAATTAATGTTATTTTTGTCAAGTGTTCATTTTACTTTGTAATAATGTAGTGCTGATCCAAATAGAGTTCTTATGGGCTTTAAAACGATCTCTAGGGATTATACGTAGGGCAGTAATTTAATTCTTATTTCTTACAATGACATTTAGGGTTCACTGTGATTTGAGATTTTTAGTGCTGTTGCTGACACCTTATGGAAACTGTTTTATTTGGAAATTCTGATTAGATTCTGTTCAGCTCTTGTTTATAAGAAGTATTAATATAAAAAATGGATTTTTTTTTGTTCCTATAAGGTACTCAGTCTCTTGCTATTTATTCCTCACTTGATTTCATAATTCTGTTTGGGTCACTATGATTGGTTGCTATGGAGATTACCTCCTATGGAAATGATTCCGATGTCATTATTATAAGAATACGACTTTTAATGAATAATATCAATAGCAGATATCAACCCTTACTAGAAGAAGGAAATCTAATTAAAATTTTTAAAAGGGGGATTAATTCTGAAAGTTATTATCATGGCCCACTTTTCTGATATTTCTTAATTGACCACCTGCTTTTTAAAAGTATTAAATTTATTTTAAGATGTTAATCAGCTACTCACTTCCCTAAATTCCCATGTCACAATGAAAATTAGCACCATGCATAGAAAAATGGAAGTAAAAAACATTTCATCTACCTTTTCTCTAAACTAATAAATATGCTTCATATGAGAGTTAATGTCTCCAGGATTTCAGGGCTCATCAAGGAGCACATTACAAATTCCCTTTAAAGATGAAGAATTTAATATCCCAAAATTTATCCCAGGAATTTAAAAGGTCAGTGAGTTAACTAGTGAGTTAAACAATAGAGGAGAGCCAATGAACCATTAGATGAGAATTCCAGAATGCTAAGAAGAAATTTTCTTGGGTGGATTCTATAATTTGTGGTTTGAATAAAACTTTTGAAAAATTCCATTAGTATTAAAATTCTCACAATGAGAATATGGTTCATATTTAACCATTTTAAATTACTAGACAGTCTCTCCCCAAAGAAAATTTAATGCTTTCTTCTGCCTAGTTCTTGTTCACTGCCTGGTATTAATTTAGGAATAAATTAACCCTTCCAACAATTAGGATATTGTCTAGAGAGTGCCTCTTGCATTCTGCTGGGGAAAATCACTTATATTCTCAATATCAGAATAAAAGAGAAGTGCATTTCTTCATTATAAAACATTTTATACCTAATAGCTTATTCATTATTGATTTAAACCACCATCTTAATTACCTACATAATTTCATATTACTCCATCTACAGCGCTTCTGAATCAAACCTCACAGTTACACATTTTGTTAATGTTTTATACATTAAGGATTTTCTATACTTGAGCCTGCAACCAGGATCTAGGGTCCAAAATGTCTTTGATAGATTTCTGCCTTGGAGGTGGCACTGGCTTTGCTTCAGAACTGGTTTTAGAGTCTGTGCTTTCCCCATCAGTTAAACTGTTTTTCCAGGCAGGAAGAAGTTTTCGAGGAGCAGCCACTGGTTTGTGTAATGGATGCATTAGGGTTGATAATTTGGTATCCAAAGAAGAGGTCTGAGATACACTGGCTTTTCCCCCGTTTTCCTTAACCAATTGCTCTGTGTTGCTCTGTGTTTTGAAGCTGAAAGGAGCTTTATCAGAAGGAGGAAGGGGAGCCCGTCTCTTTTTCCCTTTTCCGTCAGGTAACTGCTTGCTTTCAGGAGATAGTATCTTTTTCTGGACGACCACGTGATGGCTACCATCAAAGAGTGTGGCCCAAGGAGGTGGTGAGGGTTCTTCACGCTGACCAATAAGGAACTCTCCATTTGTCTCTTCAATTTTTTTTTGTATTATGTCAGTTAAACTTACAAGTTTTATAGGTGAATCAATGCCTGTAACAATTTTAAGAAAAAAAATACATGGGAAAAATTCAAAACAGATACTTTAACTGAGTAAGTTATTTTCCAAACCAATATGCTATCTATAATAGCCATCAAAAACAGATTAGGATAGCAAGTGGTTTTTAAAAAATCATTTACTTGTAAAAATAACCATTATCAACCGAACCAAATGGGAGATCATGCACTATGCACTGCACACACATGTGCACACATGTACACACATGTATATGTATATGCATATATAAATACATGTATTCCTAAGTAAATGAGTAATGTCCAGCTTACAAAGGAATAGAGTTACATCTGAATTTTTTTTTTTCAATTACTTTCCTGGATTTAAAATCTATTCTGACTTGTAGGTAATAGTGGATTCCATTTTTATAGGACTGATATGTAAACTGGGACAAATACAATGGAGTCTTTCCTTTAGACCAGCAGGTCTCTTTAATAGAGTAAAAATCCAAACTCAAAAACCCAGAGAAACATAGTAAAGCCCTGAAACCATTTTGGTGATAAGAATGGTGGGTGAAATTTTCCCTGGTTAAAAAAAAAAAGAACAGAGATAAATGTGTAAACTTAAATGTATCATTTTTAATCTAACATTTTCAAGTACATGTGAATGCAGGGACATTGGGGACAAAAAAGACTAGAATTTAATCTTGACTTGTACTTATTCACAACACTGTTCACCAAGGCAATCCTACGAAGATAATACCCTTCAAAGTATGAGAAAATGAAATATTATTGAGTCTAAAAATTTTAAATTTTCCAAAGCATTAAATTTCACCAATTTTATTTGCCCGATACAAAAGCTTCCATTTATTAACATTCATTTATCAACACTATTTTAAAACAAATTTAATACAAAAAATTACTGAACATTATATTTTACAATCTGCAACTTCACATTTTCAGAATTTTTATCAGCTACTCAGCTAACATTTATTTTAGTGCACCTTCATCCCATTTTGAAACCTTAACATTTTTGTTTGTTAAGCATTCAAACTACAAAAAAATGTGTATTCATTAATTTTGTATTAATTCATCTATTAAACATGAGTTCTTTAGTCTATAATCATAGTCTTTTTCATTCATTTTCATTGTGCCCTGAAAAATTTAGCATTTTAATGTCAATAGAATAAGCTGCTTGAATATGGACAATGTTGTTTTTGTTAGCCTGCAGCTTAGAAAAGACAATCCCCACTTACTCAGATCATGGTAGACTGAGGTCGCCTCTTTTGTCAAGAACAAAGGTGGTTTCCGTGGTGACATAATCTCAATTTTCATAAGTTCTTCACAACAATGCTTCCATTGGCCTAAGAAAGACAGAAAGGCAGGCTAATTTAAAGTATAAATCTGAAGTAGTATATTTCATTTTTAATAGATAGCAACACATTTTTGCTTTGAAAATAAAGCATTATCTTAAGAAAGCCACAAAAATATATTATTACCCATAATTTTAAAGTCCAAGTCTAGGCATAAAAGTTACCTATTTTACAAATAAAGTTCTATGCACAGATGTTAAGCTAAGATCTCCAGGCTATTAAGTACTGCACTACTTCACGAAATGGTCAATAATTAAAATTTCTATTTATGGCAAAAGTTTGTACAAATTCTTTTCTTTTAAATATTAAATGAAAATGTCCAGTAAATTAAGACAGTTGAAAGATAAAAAAATCAAATGAAATACAGTTCTAAGAGGAAGTAGGAAAAAAGTAAGGAATAGTGGTTCACAAAAATGATTTCAACTTTGAGAATTCTAATTAAATAAAAATTGGTTATTTAACAATTACCTCTTCAAGGCGATTATTGTGCTTTTAAAAAATCATGCAACTCTAGAAAAACAATGAATTTTCATTTAAGTAAAAGGTATACAAAAGCTATTACTATAAAAACAGAACACTCAAAATTCTAACAGAATCTAATTTATTTTAGGAAGGACACTTTAAATAAAGCCATTAGGCATTCAGAATAATAAAAAAAACACCCACATACCTCTTGAATAAGTTATTTCAAATTAAGTTAAACTTTAAAAGTGTGGACAACATTAATTTTTCTTTTATTGTTTTTTACTATTTACATCTTAAAATTCTCAGATTTATTTCTTCTGAGTGGATATAAAAAACCTTAAGCTTTATATATTTATTGTGCACCTGCAAGTTGGATAACAACTGTGTAAGAAACTATGTGTCTATATATTCGTATTATACAAGTTTAAGTTATTGAGGTTCACCATTCTTAAATTCTTACATCAGTAGAAAAGTAAATGTAATACACATGTGCCTTTTTAGACTGATTTATGATCTGTATTTCTTTTCATTTTAATATATTCTCAATCTCCATATTCAATACCCATCTGAGTTATTTTCCATGGCTTAAAAATTAAAGACATTTCATGTTTAGTCAAATTAGCTATTCATTTCTGTTGTTTTAAGTCTGTCATAGCAATATGGTAATATATGCATAAATTTTAAATCCATCACCTTAAATAGTTAAGCAACATGAAAACCTTTCAGTATGTTTTATTATAATGCTAAATACAGAATATCATAAAAATTTCAAAATAACTCACATAGCAACTCATAAAGGGAATAAAATCTTGAGTTTGAGGCTTCAAAGGTTGCCCTGCAGAATTTAAATCTAGTAGGATCTGAGATCTGATAACTTATTCCTCCCCTCCACTTCCTTTTTTAGATAAATATATAAAAGCCAGCTTTTCCTTCTTGAGGGCAAGAAAAAAGGCCATATCTAATGGAAAAATAATGAAACACTTTAAACTAGCAAACATTTCTCTGTCAAATCTTACACAAATTATAAAGTGCAGTATTTTCTCTATATTGATAGATGAAAGCTTTTGATGGTTAAACTGGTAGCAGAATACTAATCATGCTGAAAATTGGAATATAAAGCCACATTATCCCATGTGTTACTGAAATCTGAGGTATGTTCACTGGTCAAGACTTTACAACTGAAACATTTTACCAGTGAATAAATTAGTATGCACAGTTACACATGCGGCCAATATGCTAACACAAAAATAAAGACCCAGTATAAAATATTAAATGAATGTTTTAGTCACATAAAATCTGTATATTGAAGATGTTTCCCACACTATTTATTGTTATAATATTCCCACTCAAGGTAATCTGTTATGTTAAGCTGCTTATGTAACTCAATATTCATATTATTAAATATTAAAAAAATTATTTTTGATCTATCATTCCTAGCTCTACCCTTTTTGATCATCCAAGACAAGTAGCATTCCTCTTTTACATGTTTGTTAGCTTTCAAATATTAAAAATTAACTATTACACATAATAGCTATGAATAGTACCAGGTGGGTACTGGAATATCTTTGTAAAGTATATGATTGTCTGACTACTGTTCTGTATACCTGAAACTAATACAAAATAATACTGAATGTAAACTATAATTTTAAAAATGATTAAAATAATTATATGGGAAAAGAATTTAAAATGAACTATTCCATCCCCTTTGCCTCCCAACCTCCACTCAAGAGTGTTCTACAGGCTAAGCACAACTAGTTCCATTAACGTTTTCTTATGATTTCTAATATATTACTCTTCTAATTTTCTACTCTTAAATGGAGTCAAATTATTGAAAATGGCTCTAACTGTTAAATTACTCTTTATTTTGCCCTGGATATCTATTCTCTACTTTGTTCTACACACATTATTTCTCCTATAATCACAAGAGGCTATACTTATCACTTGGGAGGTAAAAATTTTAAAGTTCAAGTCAATCTTTAGGATAGTATAAACACTTCCATCTTTGCTTCCTATCTCTATACACAATGAATTCTAAAGTACAAATGTAATATAGTTTATACTTTAAAAATCAGATAGACTGGCAGATTTTACCCCCCCAAACATTAAGTACTAAATAAATAGCCAGACCTGAGAACCTTGCTGTCATCACTTTCTTATTACTTTGAGAGTACAAAAACTCCCGGAGATTCTTATCCCTCTAATTTTTAGCATGATAAATTATTTTACACTATCTGGAGAATGAAAACATGAGATCATCTAGTAGAAGTTGATATCCAAACTATATAATATTCTGGAATTTTTACTTTCTTTTACATTTTCTCCCTGTTTTTATGTATATAAAAATTATAAAATACCAGAATCATTTTCTAAAAATAATATACTGTTTTGTAAGACAGATTCTCTAAATTATAGCATTTAGGGAAGCAGTTAAAATTTTAGCTGTGATTAGCAAACAAAAGGAAGTTGTTGTTCTTTAGGCAACACACCTATGATAGCTGAAATTTTAGAAGAAAGAAATGTAGTGCATGCTGATAAGCATGGAACAAATATTTAAACATCTACTGAATGCTGAGGGATAGTACTTAAGGAAGAAAAAGTCCTAAAGAATCCAAGAAGGCCATGGAGAAGTCCTTCCTCTGATTCCCTGTGGCAAACTAGAAACCTCTTCAGACTCAATTTTCTCATCTTTAGAGCAGAGGGAAATAATTTCTACATCACTGAGATGTTATGAGAAATAAATGAAGCCATATGGTATGTGGAAGGTAATCAAATTTAGTTCCCCTTTTGCCTCCTTCCTCACCATTGCTATAGTACTTGACCAGGCCATGGATCAAACTAGGCTTATGAAACTTAATCTAAGGACTGCAGATTTTAACTCTTTTATGGAGTTCCCCCAAAGAGCCTGTAAGAAGTCCTAAAACGTCTCTAAGTATGATTTCTAGGAAGTAACTACTATTATTTGCAAATGGCTCTACTTTGTAATTCTATAGAAAAGCATTCTAAAGATGTAAAATACTGGTTGAATCTAACTGTAGGCTTAATTTGATTAGAAATAGCCATTACCAATAGTCTACATTTTCAATATCCAATTTCAGTATTTTACTGCTGATAAAATTCCTCTTGAAATTGAGACAATTAGAGCCTCACATATTTTATATAGTGGAACTATATTACATTACTATCACATTGTTTTATAATCCATGCCATTGAACTGTATTATTGAAACTGAAAAACAATATCTACGATTTTAAAAAATCTCTTTTGGATGATGTCCAAGATGATATTATAAGAAATCTGGAGTTAACAGGAGGTTACAGGAAAATGAGTCTCCTAAACATTTCAATATTTTAGGATCATCACTATCTTAGATAAGTTTTTTATTCCTCAGATGGCTTCTTATCAACATGAATGGATCTTGAGAATATCATGCTAAGTGAAGTAAGTCAGAAAAAGTTAAGAACCATATTGATTTCACTCATATGTGGGATTAAAATTGAAAGCAAAAAATGTACTCTGGATGGGGAGAGAGGGAGGCTCAGTTGGTTGAGGTTGTCTCATACATCAAATTGTAGAGGGTTCAATTCTGGTCAGGGCACTCACATATCCAGGTTGTGGGTTCAGTCTCTGATCAGGGTGCGTATAGGAGGCAACCCATCGATGTTTCTCTCTCACATAGATCTCTCTCTCTCTCTCTCTCTCTCTCTCTCTCTCTCTCTCTCTCCCCCCTCCCCGCCCCAGAATAAAGGGGAAAGAAAGCCTATTTAAAATATTTTAAAAAAATGAACAAACAAGAAAGACAACTCAGACACAGATATCAGTATGTTGGTTACCAGTGCAAAAAGGAGTGAGTGGGTGGGTAGTAAAGGGTAAATGGAGTCAAACATATGGTGATGGAAGAAGATTTAACTTTGGGTGGTGGGCACACAAAGCAATATACAGATGATATATCAGAACTGTACACTTGAAACCTATATAATTGTATTCATCAATAAAAACAAAACGTATTTGTATAGAAGTATCTCTTCAATGAAAATCATCTAGTTCCCACTTTCTAAAATACGAAATTGTCTTAACGTGAAAAAAAAAGTCAGAATGTCTTCAATGCATAGTGTGACTTCATTCTTGTAAGAAACTATTTAAAATCATAATTTGTATTCATCAAGTTGAGTTTTGAATAATTTAATAATTAAAATATCATAGACTTCTTTAAAAAAGTAAAAGGTAGTGATACTAGATTCAAAGGTACACTGTTACTATACTATAGTCAGTCAGGCACTGGGGAAAGGTTAAGAGAAAAAAGCATCATTGTACTGGAGATATACTATCATATTATTCAAGAACATAAAAAATTTCTTGATGCAAACTATAAGGTTATAATATGTATAATTTCAATATTTATATTGCTGTCTGTATCCTTTCAGGTTATATGAATATACTACCAGAAAATCCAAACATCTACTTACTGAGATCAAAGAAATGCTGCCAGAAGGCTTCCATCCACTTCTGAAGATCTTCTTTATTGTCAGCTGCAAAAATATGAGCTACAGCCTGTCCAGCAACAGGGTTGATGACAGAGAAATGATAAATTCTTTTCTTGGTATTCTCCATTGCCCGAATTCTGGTCTCCTAAAAATTAAGAAAAAAATTGATGTTTTACAAGAGAATATTTTTGTGATGATCAAATAAATGTTTTATTGCTTAACTACTGTATTCACATCAAATACAATTATAATGTTATTGCCAATCATTTAAAATATGTAAATTTGAGAATTTTCAATACTAAAATTCAAATATAGAGGATTTATAAAAATGCTTTATATGAAAAATACTGAGTAATGTTTCAAAGTATACTACATATAGCACTTATGTTAAATTACATGAGATTAAAACAAAACCTATTTTGCCCTTTCAGTTTAAGTAGGAGTTTGCTATCTTTTATATACATCTTAAAATCTGAAATGAAATAAGTACAGTATGTCATAATGGTAGGGTGAATTATATTAACTATATTTTCAACAGCAATAAAATAGAATCAGTAAAGTATGTTTCCTATTCGAATATTCATGCGTAATATATAGTGTTATCAGTCAAAGCAATAAAACCATAACTTAGTGTTTACTGTAGCCAAACAGTTAGGCTTTCCACATTAACATTTATTTCATATGTAACATTCATTTACAAACCTCATAGCCAAAGATCCATAAAGTAATATCATTCTCATAATGGTAAAAATTATTTTTCAAGTGTTAAATGCAAGACTCTAGTACAAAGGCAATAGTTTCATTCATTTGATAGTCTAAACTGTTTTTTTGAGTGTTACTATGTATCACATTGTGGTGATGTTTATTGTGTTTACATACAGAAGAGAAGTTTATTCCCCAAGTCATACACTGGCACTGCCATGCCACGTGACAAGCTTGCAACTACATGCAGTTTCCAAGGAATCTTAGCGGGAAACATCTGGAATAGAACTATCTATTATGCTAAGATAGGGATTTGGCTGCCTGAGCATATCCATTAGAAATATATGTGAGCCACATATGTAAGATTTTCTTCTAATCATATTTAATAAGAGAAAACAAATCTGGTGAAAATAATTATGTAATAACTAGAGGCTTGGTGCACAAAATTTGTGCACTGGAGGGAGGGTCCCTCAGCACAGCCTGTGTCCTCTCATGTCCAGGAGCCCTTGGGGGATGTCCAACTGCTGGCTTAGGCCCACTCCCCGAGAAATGGGCCTAGGCTGGCAGTCGGACATCCCTCTCGCAGTCCGGGAGCCCTCACTTACTACTGCCTGCCTGCTCACTACTCCTTATCGCTCAGCTCACTGCTCCTTAGCGTTGCCACAGAGGCCAAAGAGGCTCCTGCAACCGCCGCTGCGCTCACCAGCTGAGCCCAGCTTCTGGCTTAGCGGCACTCCCCCTGTGGGAGCGCACTAACCACCAGGGGGAAGCTCCTGCATTGAGCGTCTGGCCCCTGGTCGTCAGTGCGCATCATAGCAACCAGTAGTTCTGATCATTTCTCTGTAATGGTCACTTAGGCTTTTATTATATAGATTATTACATTATTTTAAAGTAGTGTACCGTATTTTCCGGCATGTAAGACTGGGCGTATAAGATTTTCCTGGGTTAAAAAGTCGTTTTATACGCCGGAAAATATGGTAGTCCAATATATCTAATCCATTATATCTAATCCCATCAATATAGTCCAATATACCGTATTTTCCAGCGTATAAAATGACTTTTTAACCCAGGAAAATCTTATACGCCCAGTCGTCTTATATGTCGGAAAGTACGGTATTTTATGTAACCCAACATATCCAGAATATTAACATACTAGAGGCCTGTTGCACAAAGATTCGTGCAATAGGCCTTCCTTCCCCTGGCTGCCGGCATTGGTTTTCCTATGGCACCCGGGACCCAGGCCTTCGCTCCGGCCGCAGCGAGGCTTGGCTTCTCCTTTCTGGCCGCAGCAGAGAAGCCAAACCTCTTCAGTCTTCACTCAGGCCGGAGCCTTCAGTCTTCGCTCCATGCCTGCATATGCAAATTAACCTGCCATCTTTGTTGGGTTAATTTGCATACTCACTCCTGATCGGCTGGTGGGCATCGTGGAGGTACGGCCAATTTGCATATTTCTTTTATTCGTGTAGATAATAGATAAAACTTTTTTGAAATATTTTAGATTCATTTTTCATGCTAAGTCTCCAAACTCTAGTCTATCTTACAGAACATCTCAATTTGGACAGCCGCATTTTAAGAGCCGAACAGCCACTGATGGTTAGTGGTTACTCTACCGGGTAGAGCAGTTCTACAGGAATGTGGTTAAGCCTACTGGAATGTGTGCAGAAGAATATCTGGCTGGCAGTTACAAAAGCTGGTTAAGAATGGGAAGAAATTCTTCACTTTGATGAGTATAGAGTGAAGAGAGACTGTACAGTCACATCAAAACCAACATACTCATATAATAATGTCTATGTGGAAATTACTGAAGGAGCAGAGTTAGGAAAAAAAAATCTATCCATCCCTGAAATATGGGTTTATACATGCAGTTTAACACCACATACTACATAAGTTCTTTCCTGAAGGAATTCTTATTAAAAAATCACATGAGGAAAAATGTATGCTATATAAAGTAGCAACATAACTTTGAAAATTTGGAGCATCACAAATATCATTTTAAACATGTACGAATGTGAGTTCAGAGAATTATAATGGACTTATGGCCAGCATTTTAATTTTATCATAACCAGGTATTTTTATACTCCTATGCATTGGTAATAAATGTTGAGATTTAAATCTTTTAAGTAGTTATTTATAAATATTTTTTAAAAAATGCTGCCCCAAATGGCATCCTTGGAGCCTGAAAATGCATGTACTCAGTTTCTTAAGTATAAAGCTTATTATCATTAGAAGAGAATGACTTAGCTCTAGGAAGAATCTTTGATATGCTTTTTTATCAGATTAACTGAATGCTGACTCAGCAAAGGGTAATGGAGAACCCTTTATTGGTGTTAGTATTTTTTAAAACCCCCAACAATAAAATATAAAATATTCTTGTTGCTGAAATTGTGCTTTCCTCCATCTAAATCCATTTTAATACAAATTTCTGACCACCTCTTGTATGTAGAATAAAACAGATTCAACTTTTAAATAAAAGTATTGATTTCTTATAGATGAACTAGAGGCCTGGTGCACAAAATTCGTGCATGGGGGGGGTCCCCTCAGCCCAGCCTGCACCCTCTCCAATCCGGGACCCCCTCGGGGGATGTCCGACTGCCGGTTTAGGCCCGATCCTGCGGACATCCCTCTCACAATCTGGGACCACTGGCTCCTAACTGCTCACCTGCCTGATCGCACCTAACTGCCTTCCCCTCTGGCCTGGTCACCCCCAACTGTCCCCCCTGCAGGCATAGTTGCCCCCAAAAGCTCCCCCCTGCCAACCTGGTCGCCCCTCTCTGCCCCCCCTCTGCTGGCCTGGTCACCCCTCACTGCCTCCCCCCCCTGGCTGATCTGGTTGCCCCCAACTGCTTCCCCCCCCCCCCCCCCCCCACGGGCCTGGTTGCAGCCTGCTGGCTTGGCTATTAGTCGCCCCTCACTAATCCCCCTGCCGGCCTCGTCGCCGCACACAGCCTGTTCAGTCGTCCGTTCAGTTGTTTCAGATGCGATGGTCGCTTAGCCTTTCATATATATAGATATGTACATTTTTAAATAATACCAAGGTATCTTTTCAAATGAAAATAGCTAAGTAGCAAACCTGATTAAATAATTTATATCCTTCTAAGAGAATATAACACAATAATATATAAATACTATACACACTTCATTAACCCTGGTAACAATAAATACTGCTATTTTTTTTTAAACACGAGAGGATTTTAAAAGGTGCTAATGAACACAAATTAGATCATTTGAATTAAGGTCTATATTTTATCACCCAAATTAATTTAACTAATGGGAAATTTTTAAATAAAAAAGCTGCATGGCAAAGAAAAAGTGATTTTAAAAAGTGTCTGATGTCAGAAAGTTAATGCAAGCTATTTTTCAGTGTGTGCAAAGTATAATATTGTTCAGGACTTCACTTCTCAAACAAAGAATAGATTAGAAAACAGAAGGTGACTTTTAGAACTGTTAACATTATGTGCTCACACAATGTAGAGGTAATGGAAGTATCTCCTGTTAGCAGGTAAAAAATGAAAGAAGTTAGATATTTTTGTCTCCACTATTTCTGCTAAATGACTGAAAGATATTTAATGAATAAGAGAATGAGAAAGAAAAAGAACAACTCAGATAATAATAAAAAGTTTTACATCGATAGACTCAGATCCCAGAGATAGTGTCTAATTCAATTCCTTAATTTACAGATGAGGAAACTTATGTTCTGCCCAAGGTCAGAATTTCTTGTCTTGCTTTTGATAATCCCAAACCTTCTAGTTGATTTAGGAGGCTTTATTTGTTTTGATTTGAGGATAGACTTGAGATTATTCACTGTGAAATTTTAATCCTCGCTGGCTCGTCTTTTGTCAACCAGCACATATTGAACTACAACCTTCCACAGCCAACCGAAGTCAATAAAAATATAATTTGAGAAACCAATTTTGTAACAAAATATAATTAACTCTGAAGTCAAAGGAAATTTTCTTCTAGGTTGTTCATTATTTTGAATTATAAATATGCTGCATGCTTCAGATCTATGGTGATGGAAAAGTATTAGATCAGGACAGATTTATGAATTTTGACTACATGACTTTAAAAAAAAATCTACTATGTACCCAGATTGTGGTCTATAAATACCTTTTCCCACTAAAAAGAATCAGAGCTCTTTAGAGAAATGGCCGATTCCCAGACTGGGTCAGGAAATGTACAGGATGATCCTGGAATATCTTGTCCTACCAGAAATCAAAGATTACTAGGGTTTTATCAAATGGACCAACTTGATGAGGCTCCCAGTAGCCAAAGATGGGACACTCTGTATAGCAATAAGAATAACAATGTTGCTAAAATAAAGATTTAGTCCTTATATATACTCTAATAACAGAGCATATGTTCACAACATATGACAAGGGATGTTTGAAATATGTAAAGTATAACCATAAATTAAATCAAGTATTAGGTATAATTAGTACTAGTGTGATATGATATAATTACTTTCAGTTTATGTCAATGAAATCAGACATAAACTCCTACTAAAAGAAAAGGTGGTTGAAAAAAATCATTTTTTGCTATATTTATAAAGGTCAGTATGAATAGTTGATAGGGTTCAGACTTTAAGAGGACTAAAATACTTCAAAAAAAAATCCCACGTGCTTTATAATAATTTTGCTTGCTAGGATCTATGATAAAAATAATGGTTAAAAGCAAATTCAAGACAATTTAACAAAGGTCTATCACCCCAAGTAGTGTTATTGACTTGTTTAGTAGAGATTTTATTATTCATTAAAATGAAGTGATGCATAATATTTCAAATCAAGAAAAGACTATTGATCTCAAAGGCCCATACTTCTTTTCCATTCCACTCCCCACCCTATTGGCAATGGGTAAAACTCTGGTTAATAAAATGCTTTCTACAATGTATAGGAGATTCAGTGGCTCCAGTTAAGTACCCCTTATTGAGAATGTCTTACTTAACAACATTCAAAGGAAGTTTTTTGAAGTTGAAGCAATCACTTTGAAGTAAATCATCCTTTCAAATTTGGATTGAAAAGAAGAGGGGAATAGCTTTTAGGCTTTTCTTTCCTTAATGTGACTATTTCCACAGATGGCTCCCTATGAAAATTAATGAACTGACTTAGCCTTACAGGAAATGCCATTTAGAAGGACAAGAATTATAGTTAAAGAACAAATCCTGTGATCAAAATAACAGAACTATTATTAATATACCTTAGCTACTGCAAAATGTATGTTTTCACATAATGTTTAAAGTAGCATTAGGCAAAATTATTATTTTCTAAATCATGAGAGAAGAAAGACAATCAAAAGAAAGGAACTCTGATTTGCATTTAATATTTAACATTATTAAGCATAAAAAGATCTTAGAGACTCAGCATTGGAAATATACTAAAAACTGAAAAATACATTATCCTTAAAAGTTTTATTTGGTGTTTACCTGACCTACATATCAGAAAATGTCATGCTGACATTTATCAAAGTTTCTGTTTTAATAGCATGTATCCCTTAAACATTTCCAAAGTAAACAAAAACAAAACATGGACCTTATATTTGAAAACCAAGTAATTTAAAACACCGAGTAGATAAAAAGCTGTAAGTTTATTGTAATCTTGGGGACATTCCTTTGCTATTTCTGGAGGGGTAACATCATTCCAACACATATTGCAAATATAATACCAATATGCAATACCCATTATTTACTCTGAAAACTGGCAATTTAAACATTAAACATTTATCCTGTCTTTTCAGGAGGGATTGTAATTCATTCCTACTTGATGAGAAAAAGTCCTCAAAAAGAATACAAAGAATACCAGCTATTAATGTACAAGGAAGGACAGTATGAGAAAAGCATATGCAATCTGCAAGGTCATGACTCATTCAGGCAAGGGCAATCACAAAGTATCACCTTTTACACTACTTGCTAACTGTAAAGAGGAAAGCTTACCTATATACTGGGGGGCTAGTGGTCACCACCTTAACCCAGCATTGTCAATAAGCAGACCACCTGATATCATGTGTCTCTGAAAAGGATGCTCTATAAAGTATCTGTCATATCCATGAAATATTCTTGTAAAAAATATTTTAAAAGAATCTAATCAAGCCTCTGGACCTAATTTACAATTGAGGGACGACCAAACGACTAAGCAAGCAGGCTGCATGGGGCGACCAGGCTGGCGGGGGAAGGGAGGACAGTTAGGGGCAACCAGGCCAGCGGGGAGGAGGCAGTTGGGGGAGACCTGGCCAGCAGCAGGGGGCAGTTAGGGGCGACCAGGCCGGCAGGTGGGGCAGTTAGGGGCGATCAGGCCGGCACACAGAGGCAGTGAGGGACAATCAGGCTGGCGGGGGCGGGGGGCGGGGGGCAGTTAGGGGTGACCAGGCAGGCAGGCAGGTGAGCAATTAGGAGCCAGCGGTCCTGGATTGTGAGAGGGATGTCCGATTGCCTGGGGATCGGGCCTAAACCGGCAGTAGGACATCCCCCGAGGGGTCCTGGATTGGAGAGGGTGCAGGCTGGGCTGAGGGGACACACCCCTGTGCACGAATTTCATGCACTGGGCCTCTAGTATTTAAATAATCATAGATTGAAAGTAAAAGCTAAACAAATACTTTGGGGACAATGGGAAAATTTGAGCATGAACTGGATATTAGATGATAAAAGAAAATTATTGTTAATTTGCCTAGCTGTGATAATGGTATTGTATATATATTTCAAATGGGTCAGAAAAAAAAGTTAAGTAAAGAGGCTTTATAAACTTTCAGCTATAAGATGAATAAGGTCTAAGGATCTATAAAACATGGTGACTATTGTTAACACTATTGTATTGCTGATAACACTACTGTATAATCAAAATTTGCTGAATAGAACTTCACACCAAAAAATATTAAAAACAAAAAACTGTAATGCAATGACTGTAGCAATGATTAAACTACAACTGTATATTTGCCAAAATTATCAAAATGTATTTTTTTTTGAGTTGAGCAAGACACATATACTTTATTTCTGTATTTTTCACATTTTTTTCAATATTCTTTTTTTAAATTTATTGTTTAAGGTATTATAAATAGTAGTACTTTTTAAAATTGGTGAATTTTATTTTATGTGTATTCTACCACCATAAAGTTGATTAAAAATTAGATAAATGTAAAGCAGTTAGCCCCCTTAAAAAAAAAAAGGATAAAGCAAATATGACAAAATGTTAACTGTTGAATCTAGGTGATATACAAATGACCACAAAGGCATTTTCAACTTTTCTGTAAATTTGAGTAATTCTATAAGTTAAGAAAAAATCTAAACTATTTTAAATAGGAGGTATAATTATATAACAGTTGTGTTTTCATAAGTTAACAAATAAATGTCTTGACCCAGTTAATATCTGACACACGTAAACAAGGAGACCAGTGGGATTTACTGTTAAGAGTGAAGTTTTCAGGTGAATAGAAGAGTTCAAAGAAAACCTGAGGTAGAAGTAGGAACTGAAGAAATAAAAGTTTCTATAGAGAAAGGGCAGGAATTCGCGCTGGAAAAATTAAGATGACAATATTGCAAAACTAGAGAATGGAAGACTTTCCCCATCTGTATAATCTTTGAGATTAGCAAGTACCAGTAAATGATATTAACCTTCCCAAACTTAATCTTACGTCAGAGTTTAATATTCCATTCTCTTTTGTACTTTAGACAAAAGTCACAAACAATATAAGAGATATCTGTCATCAGTTCTCAGGGTCAAAGATAATCTATGCTGTTCCCAAGTCTAAGGTGAGTTTATACAAATTACTAGATTCATCATTTTCCTGTGAATTTGTAATGGTCAATTGCAGAGCCACCACTGAGATTTCTAAGTATGCTGATTTCAGTCATCTTATAATGGAGTTGATTGACTAGAGAATCCTATTAGTTGCTAGGTTATCAGCCTTTATTACCACAATTGAAAAAGGTAAATTCAAGTCAGGCCATGTAAACATTGTTAAGCACTTTTCAGGAATTAGACCCTATATATTTGGAATTTTCAGAAGACTAATAAGGTAAAGAAAAGTGAATGCTGCTTAAACAAAACAAAATAAAAGGTTGGCAAGTAATAAAAATTATATCAATTTTCTAATAATAAAATTGTACTTTCATAAACCTAATTTTCTAAACCAAAATAAACTCACTATGTTGTTATATTGAGGTATATTATTTAATAGCATCACCAATCTTTCCAATACACAAAACAGATATGTTAAGTGGACTTAATTATATAATAAAAGATCTCACTGAAGGATTTCCTTTAAGTAAAAAGCAGTGTAAGTTCTAAAAGTAGGATAGAAACAGACCATATGTTATTATTGGAAAAGATCATAGAAATTAACTCAAGTCCTTATAAATTAGCAAACCAGTATTTACATGTTTTTCAGGACATACCACTTTACATTTTCCTCCAAAAGAAAATTTAAAAACAAGTAAAATATGCAGAGTTAACAGCTGGGAAGGCTCATATTTTATCATATATTTCAATTTAACCACTCCAAAGGCAAGCAAATTAAAACAACTAGGAAGAATTAAGTAGTCTTTAGAAAGAAAAGCTGATATTCTGCTCTAGAAATGCCATTATACTATTCTCTAGTAGGAATGCTAAAAAGGGGGGCGGGGAGGGACCTCCAATAAACACTAAACTAAGATGATGGAGGAAGATAAATTTAAGATCCTGGGATAAAGAAAGTAAGTTTGGCTTATTGTGGAAAGTTTTCCTATAGATTTATGGATAAAAAGTTTGTTAGTAAATTTTAATCATCTTTGTATCAAACCTGTGTGTGTGTGTGCATTTGATAGCTTCTCTAGGTGGGGTAGTACTACTTCTTAAATGCAGTGTAAGCACTCACGTATTCTAAATGAACTGTCAGGCTTTCCTGTTCTGACAGAAGGCTGGACAATTGCCCGTCAATCCCACTCCAAAATGTCTTTTTATGGATTCATTTAAATATTAACTAGAGAGAATATCACTGTAGCACGAGCTAACAATTTATGTTTATATAATCTCTTAATTAAATAAATTCATGGAAAATTTTAAAATCCTGTTAATGTGGAATTATATTCTCTGCTTTAAAACCTATTTACTGGTATATATTTCCAATAACTATGTTTTCTTAGGAAATATATAGCAATTCCTTTACCGAATTAGCTCTATAATGAAAAGAAAACTAAGATTAATTCCCTTTATAAACTAACCTATTTTTAGCAGTACTTCCCTTTTCTTTATAAGATGGCAACAATATAAACTGTATGGAAATGGACAAACTTCATTAAATGTTATATTTCTATTTTCAAAATAGCATTTTATTTACCTTGTTAATGGGCACTACCAAAGCTGGTTCCACTTTAGCTTCAATTTCTTCTGGAGTGTAAAAACAATGGAGTTTACCTCCTCTCAAAACACAATACAACCTTCTCCAACTAATCAGTCCTTCTAACGTTTGCTGGGGAAAAAATCAAGAAAGAATCAACATTAAAACATAATTCATCACCTTAACTCTAAATTCAACAAAATACTTAAATTATCAAAGTTAAATTAGTTTTTAAAATTTTTTAATGTGATAGTTACCCATTAATTTACTATATAATGAGTTAATGAGAACTAAAGAGTAACTTAACATAAGAGAATAAAGGTCTGGAATTCTCAAAAGCATTAAATAAGCAAAATGGAGGTAATAATTACCACATAACATTTACACACATAAAATCATAAATCAATGAAGTTTTTAAAAAGCTTGTCTATTAAAAATGAGTACTAAGAATTCCACAGCAATTCATCGACTCAGAAAAGTTATAAAAATAACTCGGTATTCAAAATATAATTTTCCCTTACTGTTCTTAGAGCACTGGAAAATGTTGACGACCCTGTAAGAATGCAAATTTTCTTTCCTCTTAATGGAATCTTTTAGAAAACGCTATTGATTCATTGGAGCCCATAATTAATTATTTACTGAATATAAATAACTATGGTTATAAATAAATCAGGAGTAGATGGCACAGAGGCCGCTTTGGAAGCTCAGAGGCCTACACTGTGCCAAAAGCTGTCTGCCAGAAAGGCCTTATGAGAAAGGTGCTGAGCAGTCCTCATCAGCTTCCACAAGGAGTCCTCTGTTGCTGATTATCCTGTTACTGCAATTCACGAAGCAGAGGAACCTGGAGAGGTAGCTCCTTAGCCATCCAAATTGCATTAGACCCTCCCTTCTCATCCCCAGGTCTCCCCTCCCAATTCCCCAGACTATGTCTAATGAGAAAACTGTTTTTAAAAGAAGTCTCTAAAAAATACTTCTCAATATTAGGATTAAGATCTAAATTGGAGCTATAATTACTGTAGAATAGTTAAATCCGCTAACCTGCTGATTAAGAAATCCTGCAAATGCATCCTCAGCCATACAAGCTGGCTGGGCAACTAATCGGCAGCACATGTTGCCAAATAAGGGCAGCCAAAATGAAGATTCCTCTATTTAAAAAAGGAGAAAAAGTCAAGTTACAATTTTCTTTCCACAAATTTTTTTTTTGGCTTTACATAAGAACATACGTAAAGGTTCATCCTACTCAAATACAAGAACCATCTTTAATGACAAAATCAAATAAGAGATGATATTAAGCTAATAGTTTATAGCATGCTATCATCTGGAATAGACTTGGAACTTTTAGTCTCTTGATCTCTTGTTTGATCTTAAAGTAATTAATCAGCAGAGGTAGTTCAGGGCATATAAGTAAACTCATTTAATATAAAAAATCTAATAAAGTAATTTTTGTATGTCAAATTCTATTTTTTCTGACTTTCATTATAGTAATTACCAAAGCGATCCTCTGAATAAAACATTTCAGAGCACAACTTTAATATAATCCTATATAATAATAGGGTAATATGCAAATTGACCCAATTGTGGAACAACAGGTCGCTATGATGCACACTGACCACCCGGGGGCAGATGCTCAACACAGGAGCTGCCCCCTGGTGGTCAGTACGCTCCCACAGGGGAGTGCTGCTCAGCCACCAGCCGGGCTGACGGTTGGTGAGCACAGCTGCAGTGGCAGGAGCCTCTCCCGCCTCCCCGGCAGTGCTAAGGATGTCCACTGACAGCTTAAGCCCGCTCCCTTCGAGGAACTTCTGGACTGCTAAAGGGCGCAGGCTGGGTTGAGGGACCCCCCCCCCCCCCCCGACCCCCCGCACCCTCCTCCCAGTGCACGGATGTCATGCACCAGGCCTCTAGTAATTTAATAAACTGTTTTGCCTTTTCTCTCCTCCCTCTTATAGTTCAGCTTGGAGCCATTAGGTGGAGTTCACCAAGTTGGGTATCTGTGCTGGGGTGGGGGGGTGAAGCTGTGGTGTGCCACAGCTGGGTGACAGAGGACAGGGAGGCTGAGTAAGAGAGCTGCCTGGCACAAGCCTGAATGGGCTGAGGACAGATCACATGGAGCAGAGCCTAGAGGTCAAAGGAGATCTCTGCTCAGGGGATGCCCTGGTGTAGGGAGTCAGGCCTGAGTAGAGTGAGAAGGGTATCAGAATCTAAGTAGAGTAAGACAAGTGTGTACATTTGGGGGATGGCCCAGCCATGGGAGTCAGAGTCTGAAGAAGCAATCCACACATTCAATGACCAGAACAGCATGTCAGAACCCAGTAAGAAGGGCATCCGAGCAGAAGAACAGCTGGCCCTGGGTGTCAGAGTACAGGTGCTGAAAAGGGTGTCCACATGGGATGAGGGCGAGAGCAACCAGGCATGGGGAGTAAAAGCCTGAACGGGAAAGAGTGTCCACATGGGCAAGGGGCTGCCCACAAGAAGAAGAAGAAGTAAAGAAGATGAGAAAATGGTTGCTTTCAGGGAGACTGATGAAAGAAGAAAAAAACTTGAAAGATAATAGAAAACAGGTTTCTCACTGTGAGAGAAAGGACTTAAAATATGTGGAATAAACTCTCTGTGATGTTGGATTAGAATTGGATGTACTGGTGTGAAATGGTTTTCAACACATAGAGATTAAGAAATACATGACAAAATATGTGCATGTATGTAGCTCTGTCCAGTGAGGGGAGCTAGGAAAAGCAACACCCTAATCGTGGTGAATATACCTAGAGCCCAGATCATGTCTTCTAAATATTATATCCATTAAAAAGAATCAGCATTCCTTGGAGAAATGGCTGATTCCAGGTCTGGGGCAGGGAAAGTACATGATGAGTCTGAAATATCTTATGCCACAAAGCAAGGGAGTTTTTTGATGAAGACCTGTCAAAAAACACAGAAGCCATCTTTAATGTGCTCCCATTGGCCAATCTGGAGACAATATGAACCTGAAAATAAACAATGATATTAAAAGATTATGATGCATTGAACAAAACAGAGAAACCTGAGTCCATATTGCTATAAACACATCAACGAATAAATTGAAAGTCCAATAATAAAATACAGTGTTTCAATGTACCCCCCTTCTCACACACAAAATATGTATTTATTACAAAAGGGGAAACAAAAAAGTAGCTTCACAATAGAAAAGCTTGGTAGACACCACCTTAATTAAGCAATTAAAGTGAACATCAGTAATTGGATGAATCAAAATTATATGCCACCTAATGGATGCATTGAACACAACATCAGTTCTGTGATATTTCTGCCAAAAATGTATATCCAGAATCTTATCCCAAGAAAACATCTGACAAATACAAACTGAAGGACCTTCTACAAAATCACTATGATGTGTAAAAGTGTTCAGGTTATAAAAGCCAAGGAAAGACTAAAGAACTGGTCCAGACTGAAAGAAACAAAGGAAGCATGATAATTAAAGGCAGTTTGTGATTCTGCACTGGATCCTTTTGTCATAAGGAACATTACTGGGACAATAAGCAACACCTGGAGTCTGAGAATTAAATGGTAGTAATGTATTATTAATTTCCTGATTTGGGTGGTGCAGTGATATAGCCGGATGTCCTCTTAGTGGGAAATACATATTTGGGGGTAATGGAGCATCATGTAAGCATCCTGCTCTCATATACTTGGGGGCGGGGGGGGGGGGGGGGGACGCGTAAAAAGATCTTGACATTGAATTTGTAAATTTCCTATAAGTTTTGCAAAATGATTAAAAAAAGTTCTTTCAAAAAACATTAAGATATTCCTTTAGTGTGTGTACACGTAAGTATAAAGCCTTCAAATCTATATGGAAGGAGAGCATTGCATGATTTATTCTGTTTATCAGGGTATAAATAAAAATCCAGCATATGGTGCTTTCACCACACAAAAATGATTTTTAAAGTTTTCACTGACCCCTGTTGGTAGTACCTATAAAATAGCTAGCCATTGGCTTTTACTATTATGGCCCCAAATGTCTTACTAACTCTGGAAAAAATTTTTTTTTATAAAAATACAATTAATATATAGATACAATGTAGCCAAAGTTTCATACATCAGTTAAATGAAAAAGACAAGCCTAAAATGATGAGTACAAAGTAAAACAAAAGTTTTTTAAATTAACTTACCTACTCACCATTCTATTATAGAATAGCACACAACAAATTATCTAAGACTATTCAAATATTTTTTTTATTAATACCTCATTAAAGATGCTATCTTTCAGAAATAAAGGGTTTGACCTGGGAGGAATAAATGCATAAATACAATATAGGAAATGGTCCCCAAATACAGACATAACTAACTAAATAAATGAGAATCTTCTTTCCTAAAATAAGCAGGAAATGAAATAAAAATTCTATAAAAGTATGTATCTGAGTAACACATCTGAAATTAACTTCGTGATTTATGAATTTAAAGTTTAAAAGGAAATTTCTTTATATAAATAATCCAAGATTCATTAATAATTAAAGTTCTAAATATCTGTAAGCTACTTGTTTTTAAATTAGGATTCACTTCCTAAAAAAGTAGAATCATAAATGACGATTAGGTTTTCAGACCAGTTCATAAAGTTTGTTCAATCAGTAATGTACTGGACCCTAAATACCACATGTAACAATGTGTTTTTCTGATAGAATAAGTTCAGATTTCATGGGCCACCAAGAAAAATAATTTCTTCCTGACTGCAGTCCTTAAATAGATGTGGAATCGTTGCAACATACCCTGCAATCAGTTTTCTTTTCGGCTCAGGAGCACTGTGGAATAAAATGTAGTCACAGCTTCTTTCTACATCAGACAAGAAATATGGCATCTCGCTAGTCATTTAATCTATCTCAGTATCAATTTCTCATTAAAGAAATACTACCAATCTTAAGTAAGAAGGTGGTGAAAATCAAATAAGATCATGTGTAAATGACATCTATCACTGTGTCTCGCACATAATAGATACTTCTCATAATTTCATATCTAGGGTAGTCTCACTCCCCAAACCATATCCTTTCCATTTCTCAATGCTGTCTCTCAGTCCTTAAGCAACCATTTAATCAGAATACTTAATTCTTGTTTTCTAGCCAAGGGAGGTATTAGGACACAATATAATGAAACAGGAAGTGAGAGCAGTTTGACTTTTCATTACTAAAAGATTTTATCTAATTCATCTGTACTTTCAAATGGGGAACAAAATGGAGTTTAAAACCGACAGCAACAACAAAAACAATACACAGGCAAGAGAAAGAATCCAGATAACATCTCAGTTCTATGTGAGTCAATCACAATGTGGTTTCACTGTTTCACAAAAAGTATAAAAATTTCTTGATGACAAATATAAACCTCAAGATATCATTTTGGCTTTTCCCTTCAACTAGCAAGAATAAAGTTGAGTTATAAATTTCAAAAATCTTGTATTTCCTTTTGATTTTATAGTTTTGGTAGATGTTAACATAACTTTAGGAAAACCCCACTACATTCACATATTTATATTCATTAAAAAAAGGTGGCTTTTTTTTTTCCATTTAATTATAAGATTTAATTTCAAGGTCTTAATTTAAACACAGGTCTAGGAATATACCTATTACATAAAGAGCTAGGCATAGAGGTTATTGTTTCTTAAATTATTTTCCAGTGGAACTCACAAGTTCCAAAGTCAGTAGTTTGGGATGTTAGTGTTTTAAGCATAGGTCTTCTCACAGTCTTTAATATGCTAATCTTATTGTGTTTCTCTAAGAGCTATAACCACACAGTTCCCATGCTTATTTGCACATGAGCATTTTATTATAGGAGAATCTAGTAGTATCTTATAGAACACTGAAGACAACTGGAGAATTATTGCTAAAAGTGGTGCCTCATTTATGAATTTTATTCCTTTCCACAACTTTTCAGGTGATTTGGTTGAAAGAATGGGGCTTTTCAACATCAAGTCCATTATTCACATATCAATACTGTTTTGAGTCTTTAGTTGCTTTAGCAGGAATCATGCCAGATCAGAAAGCATAGCAGAAAGAGCACAGCTTGTCCGGGATTATTTAAAGTCTAGCTCAACCACTTGCTAGCTGTATTATCTAGTATGTTATGGTCTCTAAACTGTACTTTACTAATCTGTAAACTGTAAACGATAACAAAATGAGGAACTTGTGAAGGTCACAGAACTAGCCAGTGGTAGAAATAGAATATGAATTCAAGGCTGACAGCCACACTATTAACCACTTTATTGCAATGTTTCCTTATAACAACAGCTCACAGTGACTAAGAATAAAAATTGTTTCAAAAGTGCTTGTTTGCTTATTTATTTATTTCTGTTTATTGTGGTAAGAACATGTAACAGAAGATCTACCCTCTTAGATTTTTAAGTGTACAATGCAGTCCTGTTCACAGTAGGCTCTTGTACAGCAGGTCTCTAGAACATATTCATCTTGTGTAACTGAAACTTCATACCCCTTGACTAGCAACGTCCCATCCCTCCTCCCCCAGCCTCTAGTAACTGCCATGCTACCACCTCTGCTTCTATGAGTTTGACTGTTTGAGATATGTGACATTCAGTACCTCAGTTAGTACTAGAGGCCCGGTGCACAAAATTCATGCACGTGTAGGGTCCCTAAGCCTGGCCGGCGATCAGGGCTGATCAGGACCTTCCAGCTGCGGGCTGGGGCCACCCTTCCCTGGCCGCCAGCCAGGGCCTTCCTGTTCCGCGCTGCCCCCTAGTGGTCAGCGCACATCACAGCAAGCAATCGAACTCCCAGTCTCCCGGTAGAACTCTGGAGGGGACGCTTTGCATATTAGGCTTTTATATAGATAGATGTCCTCAAGGTTCACTCATGTTGTCACATACTGTAGAATCCCCTTCTTTTTGAAGGCTGAATAGTATACCATAGAGCAGTGTCTGATACAACAAATTTCATTTGTCAAATTTTCTAATTAAACTGATAATTCTAATACTATTGCAGACTTCAGGTTTTGAGTGAAGAAAGGCTAGACCAGTGGTCGGCAAACTCATTAGTCAACAGAGCCAAATATCAACAGTACAATGATTGAAATTTCTTTTGAGAGCCAAATTTTTTAAACTTAAACTATATAGGTAGGTACATTATTATTAACTTAATTAGGGTACTCCTAAGCTGGCCTTTGCTAAAAACTCAAGGGGCCAAAGAGCCGCATGTGGCTCGCGAGCCGCAGTCTGCCGACCACTGGGCTAGACGGTTCAGACCAATCCTCCTACTGGAAACTATTGAAAATGCTGAATTAACTATAGTTTAAAAATGTTTTCCCATAAGACTATAAGAAATTACCAGTACAAATCGAATAAATAAGAACCAGTGAGGTAAGTGAGCACAGAAGTTGTTTGTCCTAATAGCATTTGCCAATCCCAGCAAATTTGAATTTATGATTTAATGATTCTGCATGATAAGGGAAGCAAAACAGAAATCTGCTTCCTGATTTCTGAACAACTGAAGCAGTTTAATGTGAGATTTTCCTCATACTAAGTTAATATCCCAAAGGAATCACCAACAGAATACTAGTGAGCCAGAAGCAAACCAACCTTACTGCCCAGAATCCCCATTGCTTAGAGGTGGGGATGGAAGGGCATAGAGAAACTCAGACATGGTCTTTCCAAAAGCAGCCTATATAAGATTCTATACTATGTCACAGTGAAACTTAGAAAAACCAAAGACTAAGAGAAAATAGAAAGTTACACCTTCACAGAAGTGACACACTGACAAATGATTTTCAACAGCTAATAAAAAAAATCCGTAAGATAGTAGAATTATGTCTGTAACAGCAAAAAACAAACAAACAAAAAAAAAACCCTTCACGTAAAAACAAAGAACCAAGAAATATGACACAAGCAGACATACTAAAAGAAATTCAAATTATCTTTCAAGCAGAAGGAAAATTATCCTAGATGTAAGGTTTATAAGTAGTCCACAGAAACATGTAGTAGGTAAATATAAATAAACATTAAATACATAAAACATCTCGTGAAATTTAAAAATCAAACAGAATTAAAATATATAATAGCACACAAGTCAGAGAAAGAGTTTAACTGTTGTAAAGTCCTTGCATTGTCCAAGAAAAAAGTAAAACTATCTTTTAATTTTACACTTCATAAGTATTATTAATAGTATTTCTAGAAATAATTTCTAAAAGATGAGAAAAAGAATTATAGCTTTAATTAGACAAGGAAAAACTGAAATGATGAAACTATTGGTCCTTTAGAAGGCAAGACAGAACAGAAAAAACAGAGGCTATGATGGCAGATTTAAACCCAAATATTTAATACTAGAGGCCTGATGCACAAGATTCGTGCTCTGTGGGGGGGCGGGTCCCTCAGTCCAGCCTACGCCCTCTTGCAGTCAGGGACCTCTCGGGGGAACAGGGAGCGGGCCTAAGCCAGCAGTCAGATATCCCACTTGTAGTCTGGGGCTCTCGCAGTCCAGGACCCCTCGCTCCTTACCGCCCACCTGCAGCAGAGGCAGGAGAGGCTCCCGCCACCACTGCTGTGCTCGCCAGCTGTAAGCCTGGCTTCTGGCTGAATGGCACTCCCCCTGTGGGAGCACACTGAACACCAGGGGGCAGCTCCTGCATTAAATGCCTGCCCCCTTGTGGTCAGTGCATGTCATAGCGACCGTTCCACTGTTCAGTCTATTAGCAATTAGCCTTTTATATATAGGACTAGTGGCCCGGTGCACGAAATTCATGCATGGGGGGGGGTGTCCCTCAGCCCGGCCTGCACCCTCTCCAATCTGGGATCCCTCTTGCAATCCAGGACTGCTGGCTCCTAACGGCTCACCTGCCTGCCTGCCTGATTGCCCCTAACCACTCTGCCTGCTGGCCTGCTCATCCCAACTGCTCCCCCCGCCGGCCTGAATGCCCCCAACTGCCCCCCTTGCCCACCTGCTTGCCCCCAACTGGTCCCCCCTGCCAGCCTGCTCGCCCTCAATTGCCCCCCACACCAGCTTGATCACCCCCAACTGCCCTCCCCTTCTAGCCTGATCGCCCCTAACCGCCTCTGCCTCGGCCCCGCCACCATGGCTTTGTCCGGAAGGTCTCCCGGTCTAATTAGCATACTACCCTTTTACTAGTATAGATAATGTGGATTACCATATTTTCCGGCATATAAGACGACTTTTTAACCCAGGAAAATCTATACGCCCAGTCGTCTTATACGGAAAATACGGTATAGACTATTTAGTATTAAAAGCAAAATGAATAAATGCTCCAGTAAAAAAAAATACCCATAAATATTGTCAAATTGAATAAAAATTAAAATCTAATGTATAATCCTGCTAGAAGAAGCATTCTAAAACATAAAAATAGGTACAGTTTGAGGTAAGAGTGGAAGAAAATACACAATTAAAAATGTGTGAATCAAATACCAAAGGCTCAAATTATATAAAGCAAAAATAGACATAACTAAGAGAACTAGAAAAATCCACAATCATAGTAGATTTTATTATACCTCTCACAATACTATCTAATAAGAGGGTAATATGCAAATTAACCATCACTCCGTCACAAAGATGGCAGTGCCCATAGCTACAAGATGGCGGCACGCTGTCCTCTCAGCCCTGCTGGAGTCCCCCAGTCCTGGGGGGCGGTCGCTGAGAGCAGGCAGCGTGAGCGGCCTGGTGGAATGCTTGCTTCGCGAGGCAAGCATTCTGCGCCTGGCTGCGGATGGGCCTCTGGACCGCGAAGAGCCTCTGGGTAGTGGGTGTGGAGCGCCCAGGCCCCGCAGAGAGCTACTGGCACACGGATTCGTGCATAGGGCTACTAGTAGTATATAATATGTAAACTATAATAATTATTTCTATATATTGCTAGATATTTCTTTTGAAAAAACTACAACTACCAATATCATCCAGAGAGAAAAGGGTTAAGATTAATTTAGCCCTATCTTTCCTTATATCCTCTGCTATAAACAGGAGGGTTGGCTTCCTCAATTTCAAATTTAAAAATAAGATAGGTCTCTTATTGCCAACTAGAAGGTGGTGAAGTCATCAATTTCAAGTCGAAGACAAGGATTCAGAATATACAAAATCATTCTGTTCTGACTAAGTTCGCCTCACAAACTAATCTCTGGCAAATAGCATGGAGAGAGGAAAATAAACTGTTCACTTTTGGGGAAAAGGGATGGACATATTTGGAAAACCCACAGAATCCCTCATGCCTACATTATTTAAGCCAATATCCACTCCAGGAGAACATCTTAAAATTAGAAGTTATTACTGTCACCACATATATATCAACATAACATATGTAATAAGTAAAATATAGACTGTACTTACCATTTCCATTAATAGACAGATTATGGGTCTTGAAATTATTGTCAGCACTTTCCAAGGTCAGTGTAGTATGAGCTAGCAAATTATACTTTGCACCACTAAAAGTGAGGAAGGAAACATGTTTTAAGTACTCTAGTATAATTTCTATTGCATAAAATATTTAAATGTTTAACAACAACAACAAATAAACTTGACTAAAATATGGGCAAAAGACTTGAATAGACATTTCTCTAAAAAAGAGATATACAAATGGCCAATAAAGACATGAAAAGATGTTCAAGATCACTGGTGATTAGGAAAATGCAAACCAAAACTGCAATGAGATAACACTTTAAAGCCATTAGGATAGCTATTGTTAAAAAATATATATAACAACAAAGAAAATAGAAAATAACAAATGTTGGCCAAGAATGTAGACAAATTGGACCCTTGTACAGTGGTGACGGTAATATAAAATGGTGTAGCCACTATGGAAGACAGTACCATGGTTCCTCAACAGATTAGACATAGAATTACCAAATAATCCAACAATTCTACTTGTGGTATATACCCCAAAGAACTGATATATGTAAACCCATGAAAAAGCAGCCAAATTGTGAAAGAAGCCCAAGTGTCCTTTCAGGGGTGAAAGGATAAACAAATTTATATACATGCAATAGAAAATTATTCAGCCTTAAAAAGGAAGACAATTCTAACACAGACTACAACATGGATGAATTGCAAAGACATTATGTTAAGTGAAATAAATCAGTCACAAAGGACAAATACTGTATGATTCCACTTATATGAGGTAGCTAGAAAAGTCAAATTCAGAGGCAGAAAGTAGATTTCCAGAGGCTGAGTGGAAGGGGAAGCAGGGTGCTATTGTTTAATGGTACAGAGTTTTAGTTTAGGAAAATAAAGAAGTTCTGGAGATGAATGGTGGTGATGGTTGCACAACATTGTGTATATACTTAATGCTATTGATTTATCTACTTAAAAATTGTTAAAATGGTAAATTTTATGTTATGTATTTTTACCAAAATAAAAACAAACAAACATTTAGATGTTATGAATGACAGTTTAAAGTTAACATAAATGATTAATCCTCTTTATCTCTTTATCTATTTCATCATAAGAAAACCTGAAAATTATTTAGTTTAGTTTACAAATGTTTCTTTAGAAGGATCTCCATTCATTCAAAAATATTAACTGAACACTGAATGTTTGCCAAGTCTTATGTAAGGTGACGGGCATTAATGATAAATAAGACTCAATATTATATTCTGATGCAGAAGAGAGGGGGGAAAGTAGAGGGATAAATCAAATATTGGCATTTGAAAGCTATAATGCAACTCTTTTTTGTTTATTGAAAGAAACAAAAGGTATGAGAATACTGAGGACCTATGCTAGATAGGGGAATTGGGAAAGGATTCTCTGAAGAGCTAACAGTTATGAATAAAAGGATGGAGACAAGCAAAGAATGCAGAAAAGCATTCCAAGTAGAGAGAACAGCGTGTGCAAAGAGAGGCTGAAAAAACACGAGTGTGGCTGAAGCATAATGAGCAGGTGGCAAACATGGTACAACACAGGGTTGGAACTACAGGCAGGGATTAGCTCACCTAAAGCTGTTAATAGGAAGTCATTGGAGAAGGTTAATAAGAAGGGTAGTGACGGAATCTGATTCATATTTATTTCCTGGGGAAGGAATAAATCTTCTTCTGGTTTATCAACTTTAAAGATTTGGAATTTTTATCTATAGTATCAGGAAATGGGGGATTTCATTACTAATCCCATTTTTTCATTGTGCTACCTTTGTTAAAGTAGTGCTATTGCCAGAGCATCTAAAATTTTTGATTCTCAGGGGAAGGGGGTGTCTGTGTGGGGGGTACAGGAAGAGACTGGACAATATCATACACCTATGGATAAGGATAGCGAGGGGGGAGGGAAGGGCAGAGGGAAGGGTGGGAACTGGGAAGAGGGGAGATATGGGGGGGGAAAGGAGAAACAATTGTAATAATCTGAACAATAAAGATTTATTAAAGTAAAAAAAAATAAAAAATAATAAAATAAAATTTTTGATGATAAATTTCATATCCTGACACTCTGTGATGATAAAAAAAATGAATTTTTGTTTCAAATAATTGTATTTTCTGTGCTAGCAATTTAAATTTAAGACTTTTCATGACTTTTTAATTTTCAAAATAAAACATTCAAAACATTAAGAAGCATGTTGTAAAAAAGAAAAAGAGGATAGGTAGGTGGACAGACAGAAATATAGATGAACTTTGGAGAAAAAGAGAGAAGTCTGAAGGAAATTTTTAGTAATTGTGCCAGGTTATATGTTTCATAAACCTTCTTTGTCTTTTACTAAATCTTTAATAAAATCTCTATTACAAAGAAAAATTTGTATACATGTAGTAAGTATGCAATGCATGCACTTTGTTAGTAAATAATGCTATACCCCACAGAATGTTACTCACTTTGAGAACACCTCGTTTTTTGTTTTTCCAGTTATATTGAGAAATAACTGACATACATCACTGTATAAAGCATACAGCATGATAAGTTAGTTTATCTTGATCTTAATATGCAACCATCATAGACCAGAAATATCTGTTTCCTGTCTCCAAAACTTTTTTTTAACAAAACAATGCATGAGTAAAGTTCAAGTTACATTCTGAATATAACTGGTATAATGTCAGACTCATATGCACAATTTTGGAAAAGTTCATTAAGTATCAACAAATCTCCACTGTTGCTAGAGCTAAGAGGCACCAGCCTTATACTCAGTGTGGCCATTCTCTCCTGATTTTGCCCTGAACAAATATCTACAGTGCCTTTCATAATTAGCTCTTATTTTTCCCTAGTGTTAGACAATGAGTCCCCCGGACCCCCTAGCCCCATTCTAAAAAAAAGGTTAAGGAAATATTAAAGAAAACTGTGGATAAAACAATCAAAGCAATGAGAATGGCAATTACAATGAAAAAGCAAATATTACTACACACAAACTGCCTATTAACAATCATATTAGCTGTTTGGTGATCAGGGTGTATGTAATATTTTAAGCATTATTTCAGCATGATAATGTCATTGACATATAAATATTATGAAACTACATTATCATTTTTCCCACTTAAAACAATGGGAAATAGACTCCCCATTAGCATTTTAGTACAGAATATGCTATTTTCAGGAAAGAGGTTATTGACAATAAGTGGATAACTGGGCAAGAGAGTGATGCCAGGTGTGTGGGACAAGAGGCTAGTGTGGAGGACAGTGAGGGAGAGGGAGAAGGGGATGTCCAAAGGTAAGTGGGAGGCAGACACTGTACACGACAGTGCCTTGTAGGGCATGATGAGAACACTGGATTTTATTCTGAGTGAAATGGGAAGCAAATGGTAGGTTTTGAGCTATGTGCTAAGATCTGACTTGTATATTTGATCCTTCTGGCTGCTGTATGGAGAACAGACCACAGAGGCCAAGAGAGTGAAAATAGAGATGCCAACTAGAAAGCTACTGCAAGTGACCAGTCAAGAGCTGATTGCAGGCCTGGAGTAGGGTGGTAGCAGCAGGGTGGTGAGAAATGGTAAGATTCTTGATATATTCTTAAAGCTCATGCAATGTGGACATCTGGTAAATGCAAAAGAAAGTAAATAGTCAAGGACAACTCCAAGGCTTTGGGCCTGAGCAACTAGAAAAATGGAAATGAGGCTGACTAAGAGAAGAATAGACATGGGAAGTATAAATTTAGTTTTGTACAAGTTAAGTTTGAGATTTTTTTTTTTTAGATACCTAGATGGTATAAAGGGTAGGCAGCTGGATATATGACTCTGAAGTTAGGAAAGGGAAACATATTGGAGAATTAAATTGGGAAATTACCAGTATATAGATAAAATTTAATGAAAGTAAGTTAAATATTTAAGTCCAAGGGTTTTTTTTTTAAGTTAGTCCATCATTTTTTTAAGTAAATAATTATTCTCAATTTTACCAGTTTTCACAAAATGATTGTTTAAAATGATGTATATTTATTTGCACATTGAAAAAGAATGTACTAAATACGTCTTAAGGAGCATAAAGTAAGTTAATTCAGCTATTAGAGGCACTGGGAAAATCTAGCTCAAGGAATTTCAATGAGCTAAATTCCACAAATAAAATGAATAAATGAAATCACATGAGGGAGCAAGCTAAAAATTACCAAAAATGTTCACTGTCTTCTTTTAGATCAAATAATACTTTCTGATGATATTTCAAGTTACTTCATTTTTAAACCATGACTAATTACAATGGTAATGCTTCCAAAACCAACAATGATCTCACTTTTAAAACATTCTTGTCAGGATAACATTTTCTTACTAAAACATTGCACTCATTCATTTTAGCCAATCCTAATATTGAGTTCCCAAAAGTTTAATCAGCTATATTTTTAAATCAAATAGGCCAATTGTTATAAGATTGAGGGGGTATCCAAAAATGTTATAAAAAAATAAATCACTACTTTTAACGGTAGTCTGAAAAAAAAAAAAGCACTTTTTTTCAGGAAGAACAGCTACATTTGATCACATGCCATATTTCCAGAGAACATACATATTGCCCAAATTTGATCTTTTGTGCTCATTTTGGCTGAAAATTAAAAGCTATATTAGGAACGTTTGCAGTGATCTTGAACTAGACCACTGTTGGTATGGCTCATTGATTACAGTGTCAGCCCATGCAACAAAGGGTCTTGGGTTTGATTCCTGATCAAGGGCACGTACCTGGGTTGCAGGTGCGCTCCCCGCCCCCTGGTCGATGTGTCTCTCTTTCCCCCTCCCTCCATCCCTTTGACTCTCTCTGAAAAGGAATGGAAAAAATATCCTCTGTTGAGGATAAACAAAAAAATAAAAATAAAATGAAATTGATCTCCTATGCATTCTAATTACTAATGAGATCCTCAACCTCTCATGGTGCTGAAGTGGTCAGTTGAGGAAGTATCAGGTGGGTGTAGTCCTGGCCATGAGTTTAACCTCCTGTACTCTGGATTCACACCAGAAGTGCAGTAGGATGCTGGAATTAGGAGAATATGATTTGGTGAAATGTGGTAAATGGTTTTATTCTATCTTTTGACCAACTTTAATTGTGTAAATAAACAAATGGCATGCAAGGTTCATGGGAAATGTTTCATAAAGACAATTATTGTTTGGATTCAGGTATAAACCAAGTAGAATGACAAATCTAAGTAGAAATAACACTTCTAAACAAATATGACAACCCTGATTAAAAAGCACTTAATACCAAATAATTTTATTCTCAAAAATACCTCTAGGCTTAGAAGAGGAATATAGCTTAAATACAAGTTCTAACATTACTGAAATTATCTTCTATGAAATTATAAACGATTTTAAATTTCAAAATGTCTATATTTTTTATTTCTATGTTAAGTTTCTAACTGAAATGCTTCAGCATGAGTTTAAAAAAAATAGTTCAGAAAAAGCACTGCTCTCAGAACAGTAAAAAATAGTAACAATAATGGTAAGAGCTACATTTATTAAATGCTTACTAAGTACCAAGTTCATGAATTATCTTTTGGAATCTCATAATGATCCTATGGAGTTAGATGTAATTACATTATTATCTTTATTCCCATTTACTGAGGGATTACAGATGGTTAAATTAAAGCACCTTTCAGCAAATACTTGACACAATCTTAACCTAGAAAATGTTTCAAATGGCCTTAATTCTAAAGGAAGAAAATTTAAGGGCCCCCTTCTTCCTTTTTAATGATATTTTTAGTAGGAAAGACTTACATCTTCAACGACTGTTTTTGTGTAGATGAGACCTAGTTATGGATCACGAAATCAATTTAATAATTCATAAACAGCATTTTTTTAAAAAACTGAAAATAACTAGAATTAAAAAGTCTGATCATTATAATATAAATAGCAAGGACTAAGTATTGCTTCATGAAATCTGCTTATGTAGCTGTGTACTGTCATAATGTAAAATGTATTTCTTACCATGGGTCTCAAACAAAATTGACTGAAAGCCACAATGCTAGATAGAGTCCCAAGGCATTTTTCACATGAAATATAGCTGACATGAGAAGTTATTTAATTACATTCTAATGATTGATATTTACAGGATCTATACTTAAAATATTTGGGTTGTTTTGTAATTATAGTAAAATTATTGGCATGCTGAAGAGCCAACTCTACTAAAACATGCAAAGAAATTCTAGGAATGTAGCCCGATCAACGGTTTTCCCAAGAAACATAAACATAAAGTGATTTGTGAAGCAACAAACACAATGTTTAAAGAAAGTATCTGAAAGAAACCAGGGCTCCTTGAAGAAATGGTAATTCCAGGTCTGGGCAGAAAAACACAAGATGAACATGGAACATCTTGTGTCATAAAGCAAAGAAGCTGTTAGAGATCAGGTTGTGTCAAAACGACACAGGAATCAGCTTTAAAAGCTTCCCATAGATCACATATGGGACAATTAATACCTATAATAGACTGACACACAAATATATGAAAATTCAAGAGATCAAATAAAACACTGATCACCTCCATATCAACTTATTATTCTAAAATTAGGTAAATAAAAGAAACAAGTATTTTTCCCGCCTTTCCTTCATCCGTTTTTTGCATTTATATCCAGAAGTTCATGAAGGGAAGTTCTTCTTTGAAAGAATTCGAGGTTAAAAAAAAAAGTAGGACAAATGTAGAAAGTCACAAAATTATAATCCCCTAGTGAAATAATGAGTGATCAGTAATGGCTGCTAAAACCATTAGATAAAAGATTGATAAGGAACTTTATAACAGATAAATCAGGCTGGCAACATCTGAACCCACTGATCAATTTTAACATGACTAAAAGTGGGACAAGGCTTCCTAATGGGAGATAGTAGGAAGTACATATAATCAATATGAAGTATTATTGCCCTAAAAGAGAATCTGAACCTAATCAGTTCTCTATATCTACTACCTACTAGTTGTAGGAAATGCAGGGGATAGAAAAAGATGTTTTTTTTAAAAATCCACAAATGTGTAATTAACTAAATTTAAAATATGGGAAATTCTATAAGATCTGGTTTCTTCAATAAATAACAGCAAGAAAAAATAGATGGGAAATTGTTAAAGATTAAGACTCACTGTAATGCAGCATTATAGACTTTGTTAGGATTCTGATTTGCACAAACAAATCATAAAAGGACTTTTACAAAATTACGGCAATTTGAATACAGACTAGATATCAGATGACATTAAGGACTTATTTTTTATTTTGTTAAGTGTGATAATGGTAATGAGGCTTTGTGATAAAGATAATGTTTTTTAAAATCTCTAAGAATAAAGCATGACATAAAAACTAATTAGCAGACTGATATGTAACAAATGCTTTGATATATAGTCCCTTTTCAAGAAAAACATTTCAGCCCTGGCTGCTGGTGTGGCTCAGTTGGTTGGGGCACCAAAAGGTTGCTGGCTCCATACCTGATAGGGGCCATGCAGGGGGCAGCCCATGATGTTTTTCTCTCTTTCACCTTCCTTTGCTTTCTTCTAAAAATCAATTAAATATATATATATATCCTATCTAATAAAAGAGTAATATGCAAATTGACCATCACTCCAACACACAAGATGGCCACCCCCATGTGGTCAAAGATGGGTGCCCCCATGTGGACACAAGATGGCTGCCACAAGATGGCCGGCAGGAGAGGGCAGTTGGGAGGGACCAGGCCAGCAAAGGAGGGCAGTTGGGGGCGATCAGGCCTGCAGGGGAAGGCAGTTAGGGGTGACCAGGCTAGCAGAGGAGGGCAGTTGGGGGCGACTGGGCCTGCAGGGGAGGACAGTTTGGAGGGACCCAGGCCTGCAGGGGAGGGCAGTTGCGGGGGATCAGGCCTGCAGGAGAGAACAGTTGCGGGGAGACCAGGCCTGCAGGGGAAGGCAGTTGGGAGGAACCAGGCCTATAGGGGAGGGCAGTTGGGGGTGACCAGACCTGCAGGGGAGGGCAATTGGGGACGACCAGGCCTGCAGGAGAGAACAGTTAGGGACGACCAGGCCTGCAGGGGAGGGCAGTTAGGGGTGACCAGGCCGGCAGGGGAGGGCAGTTAGTGGTGACCAGGCCGGCAGGGGAGGGCAGTTAGTGGTGACCAGGTCAGCAGGGGAGGGCAGTTAGTGGTGACCAGGCCTGCAGGGGAGGGCAGTTAGGGGTGACCAGGCCGGCAGGGGAGGGCAGTTAGTGGTGACCAGGTCAGCAGGGGAGGGCAGTTAGTGGTGACCAGGCCGGCAGGGGAGGGCAGTTAGGGGCAATCAGGCTGGCAGGGGAGGAGTTAGGCATCGATCAGGCTGGCAGGTGAGTGGTTAGGGGGTGATCAGGCTGGCAGGTGAGCAGTTGGGAGCCAGAAGTCCTGGATTGTGAGAGGGATGTCCGACTGCCCGTTTAGCCCAGATCCCTGATTGGGCCTAAACGGGCAGTCGGACATCCCTCGAGGGGTCCCAGATTAGAGAGGGTACAGGCTGGGCTGAGGGACACACACACACACACACACACACACACACCCGTGCACGAATTTCGTGCACCGGGCCTCTAGTATAATATATAAAACTCTACTATGCAAATAGACTGAACGGCGGAATAAACAAACAACCGGTTGCTATGACGTGTGCTGATCACCAGGGGGCACGCGCAAACATGGCAGGCATTAGCAGCAGGCAGCAGAGCATGGAACATAGTGGGTACCAGCCACAGCAAGATGGTGGAGCAAGTAAGCGGGGGTACCAGACCAAGGCAGTTGCAGTCATTGGGGTGAGCCTCTGGTAGTTACTAAAAATTCTTTGCTACTGCATGCCGTGGTCCTGCCAGGTGCTTGTACTTACTGCTGGCACCAGCCCTGTTCGCACCTGCTGCCGGCACCCAGCGCCAGCCCTGATCGCTTGGCGCCATCAGCGGGTGCAGGCAGCGGCTGTTGGACCCGATCACCCCTCAGGGCTTCTCCACTTCCCCCTGCTCCTAAGGAACGATTAGGGCCAGCAGCCACTGCTCGCACCCACTGCTGGCGCCTGGCACGGGTCCCAATCACTCAGCGCCATCAGTGGGTGCGAGTGGAGGCTGCCGGCCCTGATCACTCCTGAGGGCTTCTCTACCTTCTCCTGCTCCTGAGGGGCAATCAGGGCAGCAGCCACCGCTCACACCCACTAACAGCACCGGCCCCGCTTGTACCTGCTGCTGGCACTGGCCCCAATCACTCCACACCGTCAGCGGGTACAAGTGGGATTGGCGCTGTCAGCACATGGGAGTGGTGGTAGAGGGAGCGGGGCTGCAAGCAGACAGGGGATCGGGGATTGGGGGGAGGCTCCGCAGCAGGAGGGGCCAGATGGGGGTGCAGAGGATGGGCCAAAACCCTCCTCTGTGCCCACCACAGCCTTGCAGCCCACAGTTCCTTTTAAGGTGCATGAATTCGTGCACTGGGCCCCTAGTATATATATAAAATGTTTTTTGTTAATCCTCACCCGAGGATATTTTTCCATTGATTTTTAGAGAGAGTGGAAGGGAAGGGGAGAGACAGAGAGAGAGAAATATTGATGTGAGAGAGACACACCGATTGGTTGTCTCCCACATGCCTGACCAGGACCTGGGATGGAGCCTGCAACTGAGGTACATGTGTCCTTGTCCAGAACCGAACCTGGGGCCCTTCAGTCTGTGGGCTGATGCTCTATCCACTGAGCAAAACTGGCTAGGGCAATAAAAATATATTTTTTTAAAAAAGAAAAACATTTTATCTTTCTGGTAGATACTGGAATTCCAAATCACTAAAAATACACTGACACCCAAATTCCTACTTTCAAAGTAAGATATTAAGGCTATCTCAGCTGGGTATATGTCTAACAGCTAAATTTTGTTCTGCTTCAGGATGTTTTTCTTTAAGTAATTTAAAATATAAACATACACTCCATATACAATACTTTAAAATGTCACTAATATATAAATATACTTTGTCACTATAAATATTGTATTAGAAACTTACGAAATAGCAGAACCGAAGGACAAACATGTTTCATGATCTTCTTGAAGCACTGAATGTATTTTCTTCCCTGTAGCTTTACTTATAGATGTCTTCAGTTTTTTAGCCAATTTTTTGGGTGTGTTAGCTATGGAAGATTCTTCTGTACAGCAACTATATACTTCCACCTTTATCTGAAAGTCTGGCCTTGCTTCATTACTAAAAACAATAGTATTTATGTTAGGAATTTAACTCAGAAAATAAAATTATAACACCCTTTGATATTTTCATACATTTAAAATCAGCATATAGGTTTATGTTCATATATGTTAATGATTCAGAATCTCCCAGTGTATATTTAGTATCTAAATGACCTGAAAGAGTCACTGAAACTTCTAGAGCTACCAGCTTCTAAAGTAGGTCAACCTTAATTCAATTTAACTGGTATGTCCAGGCATATTACTTAAAGAAAAAGAATAAAATGTTCTGGTCATTTTGTTGCTAATGCTATATATTATCATTCCTTTAATACAGCTATTTTTAAGGTATTTACATTATACATGTGATTTCCTGAAATGACTATTCTCCCAGAAGAAAAAATGTTTGAAAACAAAAAAGGAGAAACAAAGGTTTCTTCTGCTAAAACCTTTAGTTTTCACTTCTTTTTTCATAGTTCAGTCCACTCACCACATGCTGCTACCTCCCCACTGAAACCCGTTCTGCCTTTGTGCCTAATAACTCTAAAATAACATTTCAATATTTGATTATATAGGGGAAAACAAACAAAAAATGATGTAAAGAGATATACTCAAGGCATTAATTCCTTGAGGGCAAGTGCTGTCTTAATTTCTGTATTTTTAACCTAGCATAAAAGGTACTCAAATATTTATTATACCAATATGCAGAAATTCTTCAATTTTAGCAAACACTAAGACTGGCTTTGACCTTTGTCAGACACAATCAACTATCTTTCTCATAAAAGACTGAGGTGGTACTAACAATAAAATATGCTTAAAACTGCAAAAGAGGTCCATCAAATACATGTTGCCTGTAGATGATCCATCAGTCTCAGAGATTTTAAAAATGCAACCTTTTTAAGATTTAAATGGCCAATTCAAAGTTTGCATAAATCCAAGGAATAATTTCCAGATATTTTCAAAGTTTATTATTTGGCAACTGTTAAACATACAGTATTCCTGGTAATGACTAACAAATGTCAATATTTAGAGGAAAACCAGAGATTCATAAATATTGAACACTTATTAAAAACAACCATAACAAAAAGCACATTTTAAACAACATTTAGAACATTTGACTGCTATTATTTTTAGAACAATTTAAAATATTTACAGAATTTTTTAAAAAGTATAAATCATATGTTGTCTTCCCAAGTAACTTAGATTGTTCTTTCCCAGGAAAAAATTATGATTTTTGTCTTTGTGATAAAACAAACAATAGTAAAATGATGTGAAGAAAAGAGCCCATAACAGGATGAACTTGACAAAAAAAAAAAATGCAATAGTTGATAATGGAAATAAATGTATTTAGGTAACTAAGAAAAACTATTTTTTTAGTCTCAATTATATAAGCATTTGGTGATATTTTGGAAATCCTAAATAAACTGTTTGGTTCAATAAAGCTTGTAAAAAAGCCTGTGCTGCTGCTAATAACTCCGAACAATGCATTTTATTCTTCTGTGCTACACAATTATGGGACACTGGACAGAAGCCACAAAACATGGTTTGCAATGTTGGTTTTTTTTTTGTTTTTTTTTTTTATGATACGTGAGTGGCAAAACTTGTACTCTCAAATCTCAACTGTATACCTCCATAGCTGAATGTGGCAAAACCTATGTATACTGATTTTAAGAGTTAAGTAGCTACTAATATTTACATATTAAGATAGTGTCTTTGAAACCCTGAAAGAATTACAAATCACTTGCTGATTTAGGCCCACAGAACCTGAGAAAGGGGCCAGGAAAGACTTATGTTAGTTAAAAATGGTATCTATGGCTACCTAAGGAGTTCTTCCCAGTGCTGTATTATGACCACAATAAAATGAGCCTGTAAAAGAGCAGAAGCAATAAAAACAACCCTGAGGATCACCCATTTTTTACTGTTTTGGAGTACATGAAAGAAGTCCACCATAAGAAAAAGAACATCTCAAATTTTACTAAAGTGCTTTTCCTCTGGCACATATTTCAGGACCATCTCATAAAGAAAGTTGTAATACTATTTTAGTATTTTTGTAACTAAATCTCTTATATGAGACATAAGAACCTGTTTTATGCCCAAATTCACTTTATATAAAGAATTGTTATGAGATTCCCTTGTATTCATAGCTTAGTTAATAATTAAACTATAAACATTTGTAAAAATTAATAATATCAATGTCAAAATATTTCTACTAATATTACATGATTTCCATTTTATTTTAAATTGGAAAATTCCAAATGGGTTTCTTTTGAATAAAGTAATTTTTAAAATAAATTTAAACACTTAAAGATCTAATGCTACAAAAATAACCCAAAGACTCAATAATTATACCCTCCTTTAAAAAAGGGAGAATTTTAGATTACTTTTATTTTCTAAAGATAAAAAAGTACTTACAATATGGTTACATTTTCAAAACATATATCTGTGATTGTTTTATCCACAATTACCATGTCAGTATCAAAAACTTCAGCTCCCATTTTGAATAAACAAAAAATGGCATAGCGCTGTGATTCTAGACAGAAAAAACAAAACCATTTAAAGCCATGATCCATGTGACAAATCATGCCTATATTATGCTAAAACCTACTTGAAAACAAAAAATATTAGCTTAAGTATTTATTAATAGATTCTTATTTCTGTACATTGTATCCTTAACTTTTTTATAGTGACTGTTCTGTCAGTATATATTAATATTTTATTCAATTAAAACAATTAAACTACGGAATATAAAAAATATAAGCCTCTTGACAGCCTAAAACAATCACCAAAATCATAAATTTTATCCCTAGCAAACTGTTTAAGCTTTAATTAATAGCAACTTTATTAATAATATTTCAGTAAATTTCTTATATTTTCTAGGTCTGCAATCTATTAACTTCATATAGTATTGAATATATCTATCTCTTTTCAGTGGTTTCATATTTCATTCTTACCATTTTAGCTAGAATTTCTAAATATATGTTATTATTACCTTTGTCATTTTGGTTTCCAAGTCTATTTAAGAAAAAATGTTTTCTATTATAGAAGGTTAAGAGCAGGCACGTTAATAACAGCAAAACATTTCCCACCAAACAGCAAGGGAGGAAACCACAAAAACAATAAAAAGTAGACATGTGGACACAAAAAACATTGCTGCTGGGCCTTTTAATTTGGTGATGTGTTTAAAAAGTATTAGGAGATTAAAGGGCTAAGTCCTCATTATTGAGAAAATATAGCTCTTCAGAAAAACTTATTTTCTGTAGTAATCAGAAAGATGTACTTAATCCCCACATGTATTCTTTTGGAAAGTAAATTACATCTCCTAATTGAATAACAAATATACTAACCTGATTTTGGATTCTTCATATAAAACTAATTATGCTCAATATGATTCAGTTTTTAAAATATGAGAAACAAAGAGAGCTATCACAATAGACAAGAAAGATAAAGGATTATCATATCTTTTTTGCTTTGCCTCTAACAGCTAGAAATCATTTGAGGTTAATTTCCATGACCTCAGCATCACATGAATTTGTGAAGACTATATAAAGCTGTAAAATGCTGAAGGGGAAAAAAAGAAAATCAGATCAAGCTAAAAATCTTTCTCTCTTACATCCTGTTAAATAATCTGAAGAAACAAAACAAGGCAGAAAATATGTCCTAGTTTCTGGTGAAATACAAGAAATGTTGCCTTTACCTTCACTCCTTAAACATTTTCTTTTGTCCCACACTTCTCTTCCCTTACAACTCATTACATACTGTCCTTGCACAGGCTCCTATCAACAACTAAAAGCACATTAGATATGCATTATTTTAATTAGTATCAAGTAATTACAGCATATTTATACTAAAAATCCGAAAAACACAGTTCAGCAACATTTTGCTTATTCTGTCAAAAGTCATCAATTTATTTCAGTGTGGAAGCAGCCTTTTCTCCCAATAACATAAATTTTTCTATACACTAAAAATAATTTTTAATTACAAATGTAAGTTATACATACGTTCTTTATTGCTGAAGTGATCAGAGTCTTTCCACATTAGTGGTATTCGAATATCTATAAAGAGGGGGAAAATAAATGACAGATAATGATTTTGGTAAATTTCTTACAGTAAAATGAACCTGTGAATTCCATAATGGATTGTGACCATTGAAGCCATTAAAATTTGTAATTTAAATATTCTAACACAGGTAATATTTTCTTTAAGAAACAGCTTAGATTAGATATATAAAATGTTATATTTATTTACATAATTTACTAAAAACTGTAACTCAAAGATATTAATTTATTAACTGAGGTCTTTAATAAGCTTATGCTGTAACATCTTCATTTTGAGATTTATGGTTTTTTTTTAAGTAAGCGAATTATAGTTTACTAATTGTAAATTCAGCCTAGTGTTGAATTTCTACTGGGGGTAGCAGCAAAAGTAGTGAGATACACCTCAAAATGTATAGCATAGTAGAGGCAGAAAAGACTTCAGAACTTCTACCCACTATGCAAACTTTAAAGGAAAATTAAGTGACTTGTCTAAGGTCATTGGTTTTTGAGGGGAGACCCAGCTCTTGACAAACAAATGCAAACTCTCCAGAAGAAATAAAAGGCATCCAAATTGGAAAAGAACAAGTAAAGCTGTCTTTATTTGCAGACGACATGATATTGTACATAAAAAATCCGAAAGACTCCGTCAAAAAACTAATAGACTTAATAAATGAATTCGGCAATGTAGCAGGATACAAAATTAACGCCAAGAAATCTATGGCCTTTCTATACACCAATAGTGAACTTACAGACAGAGAGACTAAAAAGGCAATCCCATTTACCATCGCACCAAAAAAATTAAGATACCTAGGAATAAACTTAACTAAGGAGGTAAAAGACCTATACACGGAAAACTACAGGACACTGAAAAAAGAGATAGAGGAAGACGTAAACAGATGGAAGAACATACCATGTTCATGGATTGGTAGAATCAACATCATTAAAATGTCCATACTACCCAAAGCAATCTATAGATTCAATGCACTCCCCATTAAAATACCAACGGCATATTTCACAGACCTTGAAAGAACTCTCCAAAAATTCATCTGGAATAAAAAAAGACCCCGAATAGCCACAGCAATCCTGAGAAAGAAGAATAAAGTAGGAGGGATCTCAATACCAGATTTCAAGCTGTATTACAAAGCCACTGTTCTCAAAACAGCCTGGTACTGGCACAAGAACAGACATATAGATCAATGGAACAGAATAGAGAATCCAGATATTGACCCAAACCACTATGCTCAATTAATATTTGACAAAGGAGGCATGAACATACAATGGAATAAAGACAGTCTCTTCAATAAATGGTGTTGGGAAAATTGGGCAGATACATGCAAAAAAATGAAGCTTGATCACCAACTTACGCCATACACAAAAATAAACTCAAAATGGATACAGGACTTAAACATAAGACGGGAAACCATAAAAATACTAGAGCAATCCACAGGCAGCAAAATCTCAGATATATGCCAAAAGAAATTTTTCACTGACACTGCACCTAGGGCAATGGAAGCTAAAGAGAAAATTAACAAATGGGACTACATAAAAATAAAAAGCTTTTTCACAGCAAAAGAAACCATCAACAAAACAACAAGAAGGCCCACTGCATGGGAGAACATATTTGCAAATGGCATCACTGATAAAGGTTTAATCTCCAATATCTACAGGCAGCTTATACAACTTAATAAAAGGAAGATAAATGATCCAATAAAAAAATGGGCAACAGACCTAAATAGAATCTTTTCAAAAGAAGACAGAAGGAAGGCCAAGAGACACATGAAAACATGCTCAACGTCACTAATTATCCGAGAGATGCAAATCAAAACAACAATGCGGTACCATCTCACACCTGTCAGAATGGCTATCATCAACAAATCAACAAACGACAAGTGTTGGCGAGGATGCGGAGAAAAAGGAACCCTCGTGCACTGCTGGTGGGAATGCAGACTGGTGCAGCCACTGTGGAGAACAGTATGGAGTTTCCTCAAAAAACTGAAAATGGAACTCCCATTTGACCCAGTAATCCCACTCCTGGGAATATATCCAAAGAAACTAGAAACACCAATTAGAAAGGATATATGCACCCCTATGTTCATAGCAGCACAATTCACCATAGCTAAGATTTGGAAACAGCCTAGGTGCCCGTCAGCAGATGACTGGATCAGAAAACTGTGGTACATCTACACAATGGAATACTATGCTGCCATAAAAAAGAAGGAATTCTCATCATTTGCAGCAACCTGGGAGGAATTGGAGAACATTATGTTAAGTGAAATAAGTCAGTCAATGAAAGAAAAATACCACATGATCTCACTCATTTATGGATAATAAAGAACATTATAAACTTGAACAAAAAGATAGATACAGAGACAGTAAACCATCAAACAGACTGTCAAATTACAAGGGGAAGGTTAGGGAGAGGTGGGGGAGATAAGAGATCAATCAAAGGACTTGTATGCATGCATATAAGCATAACCAATGGATGCAAAACTCTGGGGGGTGGGGGCATATATGGGAGTGGGGTGTGGGGGGGACAATGGTAAGATATGTACTCATATAATACCTTATTAAAAAAATTGGGGAAAAAAAAACAAAAAAAATAAATAAAAATATATTTTTTTAAAAAAGAAAAAAAAAGATTTAACTTGTCTAACAAAAGAATTTGCAGATCTTTGTATATTCATGTTACAAACTGCAGCATTTCTCTCAAGAAATAAAACTAAAGAGAGGAATGCATTACTTCTTTCAGTCCAAGAAAAAAGTCTTATGTTCTAAAAGTGATACATTCTCTCATTCACACATTCTTCAAACTCTAAAGTAATTGTGTTACTGGTCTTTATTCCAGAAGTTAATCTAGAACTGTAATGTAGTCAAATTTTTTCCTTCCTACTTCCCTCCATTCTTTCCTTTACTTTCAATACTAGATTAATAGTAGTATCATTTTTTTCCTGACACTCCTATGCTCTTACATATTTTCAAAATCTTAGGATTAAGGTTCTACCAAATAGATTAAGATGTGTGAGCTACAGTGTTCCGTAGCACAGTTGAGATCTCAATGGTAAAGTATAGCTAGTTTTAATTACTCAGAGTACAAAAACTATATAAATACCTCAAGTCTTTGTGGAAAACTTGTTTAAGACACTTCCCTAGTACATTTAAGAAGTTTATGTGCATATTTTTAATACCTATTAATTACGCCACTTTCAAATAATTAAAAATCTTTATGAAATAAGCTGTTTGGCTTATGCTTCACTTTTAGATTCCATTATCTTTTGCTTCGATTTTTATTTGCTTAGAATTTAGTTTTTAAGGTTCTTAATGCCTATTTCTAATTTTCTTTCTATAAAAGTTTTATATAACTCCTTCATCCTTAACCTACCTAACCAGGCAGGTATGTATGAGTGCCCTTCCCATTGCTGCCCCAGCAGTTTTTATAAAAATATTACTAATTGAGCTCTCTTTATGTGTCAAGCTAACCACTTTACATGCAGCTCATCGAATAGTAATTTTTAAAATATTTACCAATTTAATAGTCAAGTGACAGGATTTAATTGCTTAGATTTGTATTTTCTTGATTAACAAGAAAAATGTTAATAAATTTATATTGGCCAGCTCAGTAAATCTGTTTGTAACTGTGGCCCATTTCTCTCTCTCTTTTTTAACATTATTTATAGTATGTACTTTTAAAAGTTAATTATTAAATCTATGTGAGAATTTAAGTATGTGAGGTAAAAATATAAAAATAATTATCCTTCTTATAAAAATAATTGTTGCACCTCCATTTATATCTAATAGTATTCTTTTCTTTACTGATTTAATGCTGCTATCTTTGTCATATATGTCATTCTAAGTGTCTGTTCCTTGGCTATATACTTTATGGATCTACTTGAATAATTTATTAATGACAAATCTACTATCAGTACCATACTATTATAATCACTGAACCTTTATAATCTACTTTGCTGTTACAAATACATCTTCCAGCAACATCTTACTCTTACTTGCTAATTCCTTTGTATGAATTTTAGAGAATATTTTGTCAAATTTCCCATTTCCAAAATGTTTTACTGCAATTCTATTGTCCAAATTAATTTGGGAACTGATAACGTTATAATATTCTGTCTTTACAGAGTAGCACTATACAGTTACCCTCATACTTTTATTAAGGTTATTTTTGAGGGTAGTCGATTTTTTTTTATGTTTTTATTGTAAAGGAGATTTTTTTTTGGCCATCATATATCCTAACAAGGTATTGCTGGTTTTGAGAGCAGCTATACCACTTTTTGTATATTTATCTTGAATCAGCCATTTTTACTGAATTCTTTATTAATTCAAATAATATTTCAGTAAATTTCTTATATTTTCTAGGTCTGCAATCTATTAACTTCATATAGTATTGAATATGTCTATCTCTTTTCAGTGGTTTCATATTTCATTCTTACCACTTTAGCTAGAATTTCTAAAACTGTCAAATTATACTGATACAATAGACATTGTTCTTTTGTTCTTGATTTTAATGGGATTGCCTTTATTGCTTTATAATTTTGACTTGGCTAATGTCCTGTCAAAGAGTCTGCTTCTTTTTTTACCACAATTGCTGACTCATTTCATTTCACAACTGTTCTTGTTCACAGCTGTTCTTATTCTAACTATTTACACTATCCTGGGAGGAACATGGACCCTGACTTCCTTTGCTATATACCCACAGCCTGTGGGTCAGTCTTGCCTTTTCCTATGCATCGCTATGTTAGATCCTCAAGAGGAGAAGATGGACACTTCTTATCTATTTCCCAGGTGGTCAAGTATAATCAGATGACAAAAAATATATAAGCCACCACCTAGGTTTCTTAATTCAGATTCAAATATTAGAAATTCCTTTTTTATTCTTGCAAATGGTTGACTCAATCTTAATTTACATTGCTCTTAACCTATGTCTTTTTTTTTTTATGTCTTCATTGACATTTTAATGGTAAAAAGAAAGAGTCATAACAGGATGGCTAACTTAATGTTACCAGGCCCTAGAAGTCTACCCATACTTTTCAAAAGTAAAAACTGAGGCACTTCGTGAACTGATTTGGCTTTAGTCACTGAATTAGTAGCCAGTGAGTGAGCTCAGACAACTTTACTACAATGCAATTATTTCATGTTTAGCAGAAATAATCAGAATAAACCTCAATTATTCTTTTTAACTTTTATAAAGATCTACCCAGTGAGTGGTGAATCTGGAAATGAAAAACCCAGGTATCTACTGGCAATCAATCTCAGAAAAATTATTAAAAAAAAGAAAAGGTGAATTAGTTTTTAATTTCCTTTGTTTTTACAAATATACAGATGAGATATAATTAAGTCTAAGCAAGGAAGAAAAGTAATTACACATGCATCCCATTTTCGGATACTTTCGGTTCCTTAATTTAATTTAAAATTATCTTTTGGAAAAAAGGAACACATGAAGAAATAAGTTTAATTTCTACACTTGAGTATTTGTGGTCAGGAGACTAGTTTTTCTCTTACTTTATATGCTTTTACTTAGGCATTCTTCTAAATGTACAGTTAATGCTAATTTCATGAATTGCTGCGGTCAATAAACCATTATCAAATGATAACAGATATTAACTCTGTCATGTCACCTGAGTATTCAAAAGCAATTTAATATATATCATTTGTGTACTGAGTAGCACTGTATCGGGAGCAAGAAATGAAGGATTATATTTAAGTATTTTTAGAAAATCCCCTTTAGAGATCTACAATATTTTATCTATCACATTAAAATCTTTTAAATTTAGTGAACAACCACTATGTAAAAGTACTATGTTTGGCATTAAAAGGATATAAGAGGTATAAAACATGTTTTGTTCTAGTCTTATAATTGGAAAGATGAAAACACGAATATATATAACTACAAAACAAGCAACTAATTTTTATATAGTTCAGTGTTTTTTTCTGACAAATTTTTTGCTGAAGGCAATTCCTCTGGTTTAGGACAATTACATCATCTGTAAAATTCAGGTCTATCCTTCCTATATGAGAATTTTTGTTTATCCATAGAACATTTCTAAAAAAAAATCCCTTGGGTGAGAAGGCCTGAGATGCAGCAGCAAGGTTCCTGGAGCGAAGAAAAGAAGGCTTCTGGCCAGTTATTACTTAAGGACTGATGGGGGTCTGTTGTTTCCAGTATTTGTACACGGTGCGTTATCTAACTAGTGTACACACTAGTCAGCCATTTATTCACTTCAATCCGTGGCATCTCCAAGCCATTGTCTTTAGCTTCCTTAACAGTTTGGAGAAACTGAGACAACACAGCATAAGTGCCATCTAGTGGTAAAGGGTCTCCTAACTGCATTAGGAATTCAGACAAGAGGAAACATCATTTCTAGCTGGAATAACAGAGAAGACTTTACAGATGAGCAAACAGATCCTGAAGACAATATCGTTATTTTAAGAGCTGAGTGTCAGAAGCATGGGGAGAGATATGTCTTGCTAAAGCAGACAGCTTATGGACAGGAACAGTAGAAAATATGGCTAGAGAAATAGTTGAGTCAGAATAAAAAACTCAGGGGGAAAAGTTTGGTCTTTATTCTGTGGGCAATGAAGACCAGTCATCCATCCAATCAATATTCACTGAGCAATTACTATGTGCAAAAACTGTGTTAGCTTCTGGGTATACAGAGATGAACAAAGCAACCATAGTGCCAACCCTCATGGAACTTCTAGCCTAGACAAACATTACAAACATTGAAACTTCTGAGCAGAAAAGGAATGGAGAGTCAAAACACTTGAGTCTGCAGCCCAAGTCAACCACTAACAGGAAATCATTTAACCTTTGAGTCTAAAGAAAAAGAGAACTACCTACGTATTTCACAAAGCTGCACTGAGAAGAAAACTATATAATATATGTAATATATATGAAACAGTTTGTAAAATTCTATAATGTGAAGCATAATGGTGAAAAATGTTTTAGAACAAATATTCTGATAGAGGTATGCAAAATAAAATGAAGAGAATGGACACAGGAAATTAAAAATCCCACAAACTCTAGTTTATATAACTTACTCAGCAATATAAAAATCATCTAAAGATTACCTGATATGGCAAGCTTTCCTTTACATGCTGTTCGTTCTTTACTTTCAAAATTCACATCACTGTCAAAAGGAAAAAACCTAATGAAAGATCTTTTCTAATAAGCAATTGTTTGAACAATCTTTCACAAATGTCTAAATATTAAAAGCAAATATGCATCCATGGATAATAATGACTTCCAGTTAATATGAACTACCTGACTCAAATTTATGATGTTTAGTCAACAGCAAGCTGGCTTTAAGGTAAATATATAGAACTATTTCCTTTGATTTTTCACAAAAGCTTTTCCTTCCCTGATGACTATGTACTGGCTTATGCTACCATGAAAGCCTTTTGTGATTGCTTACATTTATAAACAATATGTACAATATTTGTCCAAGTCCCAGAAAGTAAAATACCTTGGATCACCATTACATGAATTATATTTCTAGTTTACCAGATTACAGTTGCCTGACAAAGTTAATGACCTCTCAACCATGAACTTGCTGCCGAGGAGTACCTTATCCTTATAAAATATAACCATTTTTAAAATTACTCTGTTCTATATTTATATTCAGTAAGATACTATTTCATTTCTTTGAAATTCCAAAAAACTAAGCATATACTAAAATAATAAATTATCTAAGGTGGAAAAAGGAAGGGATGGCTCTGTAGAGAGAATAAAATGTGGAAAAGAAAATATGACAATAGAAAAAAGTCTCAAAGGAAATTCTTGGGATAACAAAACACTTCCAGGTCTGACTTTATAATATACTATTACCATTAAAAAACAATCTTTTAAAATAGTTATCTCCTATTAGACCAAATCAATTCCATCCTTAAATATTTCTCTAATATTCCTATTTCCCAATATCCTGCATTTAGAGATTAGCATTCCATTTCTAGAGCAGTATTTCCAAGAGTATTCTTCTTTGCACTTTTTATTGGTCTGTATTTATAAATTGGTTAGCTAATTAACTGCTGGCTAACTTAATCAGGTACTTCAAATATTTATAAGATAGAAACTTTTCAGTTGAATACTGTTTAATTTTCTTTTTTGTTTTTGTAATTTATTGGTTTTAGAGTGATAAGAAGGAAGGAGAGAGGTAGGGAGGGAGGGGGAGGAGATAGAAACAAAAATTTCCTGTCCCACTTATTTACGTATTCACTGGTTTATTCTTGTATGTGCCAAACCTGCAACATTCGTGTAGCAGGATGACACTCTAACCTACTGAGCTACCTAGCCAGGGCCTGTTTAATTTTCTAAGAGGGCTTTTAGAGAAAGAGTGGGTGGGAGCTTGAAGTATATCTAACTAATTTTCAGAAGAGAATGACAACATGTCATTGCATTTCATTCAGGACGCTTGTTTTAAAAGATTGCATATATTCATTGTCATGTGCCCAAATTTGAAAATAAAATATAACAGCCTACTTTTTTTATTATAGGGTAAGATAAACTTCAAATAAGCTAAAATGATCTACTAATGTACTTAAGTTGATAAGCTTATATGGAACACTTATGTGGTGTTTATAGACTCACAAATTAGGTATAACTAGAGTAATGTAGTATACTTAAAGACATACATTCTCAGAATCCTATCTTTTATGGTCACACCAGTGTTTATGGTAAAACTAGAGGCCCGATGCATAAAATTCGTCCATGGGAGGGGGGCTATCCCTCAGCCCGGCCTGTGCCCTTTCGCAATCCGGGACCCCTTGCTCCTAACCACCTGCCTGATCGCTCATAACTGCCTGCCTGCTCACTCCTTTCTGCCCACCTGCTTGCTCCATACCACTTGCTTGCTCGCTCCCAACGCTTGGCTCACTGCTCTGCTCCTTAGCACTGCTGCAGAGGCGGGAGAGGCTCCCGCCACCGCCACTGTGCTCGCCAGCCATGAGCCTGGCTTCTGCACTGACCACCAGGGGGCAGCTCCTGCGTTGATTGTCTGCCTCTGGTGGTCAGTGCACGTCATAGGGACGGGTCGTTCTGGTGGTTGCGGTCGTTCCGCCATAATGGTCGCTGGGCTTTTATTTATATAGATAGGAAATTCACTTAGTGGAAAATAGAAGTACTCACTGATCATTTCATAATAATGTTTCTTAAATCACAAATTTAAGAAAGAGTCAAGTTCTACATTTTACACTTGAGTTTATTTTGTCATGTTGAATAACATTAACTTGTTTATTACTTCATCATAGAGTGAAAAATTCAATTGAATAGTCTACTATATGTTGATGAAAATAATATACTGACAGGCCCAAAAACAAATCTCACTTTCCTCAATTGGAAAAAGAAATACAATATACATATAGTTAGTTGGCATTTGTAAGTAATATTTCTGAAAACACCTTCTATATAAGCAATAAGTAATATAAATTCTTAAAATATTTATTTCAATGAAAAATATAAGGAAGCTTTAATATGGTAAGTAACTTGAGTGTTATGGAATAGGCCATAGATTATGCTCAAGTTGAGATCCATTAGCTATTATTAAATTGGATTAAACTTGAGGCTTTGGCAGGCAAGTAATATTCTGAAATACTAGAACCACCAAAAGCAAACTTATTGAATATTTACCCCCCCAAAATTTCCCTTCCCAACTATTCAGCCACCTGGCAAAGTATAGCTTTCTTCCCTGTAATTATAAATTACTTACATAGGTATTACCAGGACTAGTCAACAAACTTATTATGTACAAATATCATCAAACTATAATATAAATCCAATTAACTATGTAATCTTACAAAATAATTAACTCTGTCATAATAAAAGAATTAGAAAGGAAGTAAAGTAATTTAGCCTCATTTTTCTAAAGCTTGAATTATTTTCAATTCAAATAACTCCTCAAACTGTTATTTAGAGTGCTAAAATGTAATATTTTCTAATTAATCCAAATTGACAATGAAATTGTTAAACATTATCTGTTTAATAATTGCTACTGTAGCTAATAGTTTGCTACAGTTAAATAAATACTTGTTTGGAAAATCTGCAATGTTAATGCCAATTCTTAAATGCTATAATTAGAGAACCAGCCTGAGGAAAAAGCAAATAACCACAAAATTATTCAAACAAAAGTACAGCTAAATAATAGTGAATCTTATTCTTAGAAACCCAGTTTAGAGTATTATTTTGCTGAGACTTGTGCTAATTTAAAAGATAGATAAAAATATAAAAGACAAACTTTTAAACTTTATATTACTGCCTGTAGGTAAATTAAATGACCAACAGAGGGTGCCAATCAGCTACTTTGTTGCTCAAAAATCTGTATTAAAATTGACTAACTAAACTTATATTGTAAGAATATAAAATAGCATTTCTTTGCCAAAATTAACAAGCTATGATGAGAAATAGCACAATGATTAAAGTATTTTATATTGTTTTAATGAAGTATTAAAAGAATTCTAAATGATATTCTATTATTTGAAAGCAGGTTATAATATCCTTCACCTCCAATGCAAATCAGTGGAAACTGAAATGCTTAACATGGAATTTTAAACCATTCTAAAACTATGTGGTATAAATCAATACCTTCAAAGTATCTTAAGTTGAGAAGATGAGTTTTCTCTTTCAAACCTTGACATAAATGCTTTTCAACAGACACTAAATGATATCAAGTTTAACAAATAAAATCAGTATTGTCTTTAATATACAGGCAGTCCTCAGGTTACGTATGTTGTTTCGTGGTTACGTTGCCATCTCCCATTTATTTATAAAAAAAAGCTCCGTCATTTTGACATATGTATATATGCGCTTTATGTTTTTTATTATTTATTAAAGGTCAGGAATTGTTATCTTTCTTTTAAATTTTTTTTACTGTCTCACTTCATTACTGCTGTGTATGTGTCCATGTGAGTGACGTAGGTGCTTATGTAGGTGAGTTCCGACTTACGGCGAAAATTGCGTTACATTGCGCTGAATGTGCAGAACTACCAGCAGTATACAATTTTCACTTGCAACCTATACGTTTTCTTATTTTTAAGTTATAGTATATAAGCAACTATAAGAAACTAGTTATTGTGGCATTATTAAAATCACAATAATGTTAAATGGTACACATAATTAGACCCTATAAGTGACTTTGACTAGTATTATTTTTACAAAGCCAAATAAAGTATTTCAGTAGTTAAAACAAAGATAGGTTGCAGATTGGGGCTGTGCTAAAATGTAAGCTCTATAAGCACAGGGCTTTTTGTCTATTTTGTTCACTGCTGAATCACTAGTGCCTAGTATATACAGTACATTCTAAGGCACTCAATACATGTTTAGTAAATATTGAATGAAGTTAAATAGGATATGGTCATTTTGATGGAGCAGGTAGTAGATTTAGTAGATTTAGACTATAAAGTCTAAGGGTTGAATCTTACCCACCAATAACTAGTTACATTAATGAGTTGCTATTAACCTCTTACCTTCAGCATCTTCATCTGTAAAATGGGGGAAATATCTACCTATCTTGTAGCTGCTAAATGAAATAAATATTTTATATGTATTCTATGTTATTCTTTTAAAAAATCCTTACCTGAGGATATGTTTATTGATTTAGAGAGAGAGGAAGAGGGGAGGGAGAGGAACATCGATTGGTGCCTGCCTTATGTGCCTTGACCAGAGATCGAACCTGAAACCTAGATATGTGCCCTGACTGGAAAGTGAAGCCAAAACCTTTTTGTGCATGGGACAACACTCCAACCGAGTCACCCAGCCAGGGTTGTATTCTATATCATTCTTTAAAATGTTACATAAATACAAGGATTACTTTGTAAGTATTTATATTTTTAGCCTCAGTATTTAAATTGGAGTTTATGTGAAAGAGGAACTAAGACATCTGTTAAAGTGATCAGAGTATGACTTCCAGTTCCTGTAAGATAATGGTAGCCACCTAAATCAGAATCTCTTCAGGCATCCTACGAAAGCTTTCAGATCAATAAGAAAAGCCAATAAAATTACCTGTAGCCCACTTGTGTAGCAAACCTAGAAAACTGAGACCATTACAATCTGTAGTCATCATCATAATAAAGAGCTAATATGCTAATGGTCGGGATGCCATAACACGTAACAACCGATCGCAGGAGGCTACCTGCGCGTGCGCAGCGGGGCATTGCTCCGGAGACAGGGCAGAAGCGGGGAGGCACCCAGAGGAGGCAGGACCATCCTGTGCCAGGGAGGGCAGGGGTGAGAGCCTGTAGTGCCCCCTCACCAGTCCTTCACCACCCACCGCTCGCACTCAGAGCGCCCCGCCGCCCACCTGCCAGGGGAAGGAGCACAGCGCAGCAGGCGGGAGGCTTCACGCTCTCCTCCGGAGCCATGATGGGGCAGAGCTCCCGCATTGCTATGGAGACGGGGCGGAAGCGGGGAGGCGCCCAAAGAAGTGGAACCAGCCCGAGGCGACTCGAGGAACTGAGGGAGGGGCTTGAAGTGGCCAGAGAAGGCCAGAGGGGTCGGGGGCTGGGCCAGGCGCGCTGGAGCTCTGCGTGGAGAGGTTCGGGTGTCACAGCGGGGCGGCGGGTGGGTAGGCGGGGCCACGTGATTTCATGTGCTGGTCCTATCTAATAATAGAGTAACATGTAAATTACCATCACTCTGCTACGCCCACGATTGGGCGGCGGGAGGCTGGGGGACGGGACTCCCACCCCCTGTGCCTCTCAACAGCCAGATCTGCTGCCGCTGAGGGGGCCTGCCGCGGACACCCAGCTGCGCCTCTCAACAGCAGGGTAGCCAGGTGTCCGCGGCAGCCCCCCTCAGCGCCTCTCAACAGCAGGGTAGCCCCCCTTAGCGGCCGCAGACCATCAAAAGTGGGGGAGCTGGGTGCCTGTCTGCTTTGGCACCAGGCCTTTCAGAAGCCTCCGCTGAGCCGGAGGCTTCTGAAAGGCCTGGTGCACCAGCGGACAGGCACCCAGCTCCACCGCGAAAAGCGAAAGCGTGTAGGGGACCCTACACGTGCATGATTCAATCATGCACTGGGCCTCTAGTTTATACATAAATGGGAAAATTAACACCTGCAACCATCAAAGCCAGCTCCTGGAGGCCTTACCAAAGTAAAGAGTCAGGTACACATTGCAAAACACAGGATCAACTTGTATCTGCCCTAGAAGAAAATAAATGGACAGAAGACCTGGTGAACACAACACTGGTTCCTGGGGAGTTAAAGGAAGGGGCTCCAAAGGATTCTGGTTCAGAAGTTGTTAGTCTAATGAAGAGAAACACACAATAGGGGAGGTATCCTTTGAAGGTGTGGTCATGACAAAAAAAAAAAAAAAAAAGAAGGAAGTACCGTATTTTCCTGCGTATAAGACGACTTTTTAACCCAGGAAAATCTTTTATACGCCCAGTCGTCTTATATGCCGGAAAATACGGTAATTGAAGTTAAAAACCCCAAGATACAAAAATCAGAAAACTAACCACACAACCAACCTCCCCAAAGGCATCATTTATTAAAGAAATTGCTCTTCACATTTCGAAAAATAGAAAATACTCTTAAACTAAGAAACCAAGTAAGACCTTCTTTACCCTTCCTCCTCCTAATCACTTGCTCATGGAAAATCCTGCATCCTACATATTTCATTAGGGACACACACACACACACACACACACACACACGGACCCAAATATCCACAGAAAGAATTAAAATGCTTCAGCTGAAAGAAATATTCCACCAACCACTCTTCAAAAAAAATAAGTAACAAAAACTATACCACAAGTCTGGCCGGCATGGCTCAGTGGTTAGTGTCAACCTTTGAACCAGGAGGTCAAGGTTCGATACCTAGGCAGGGCACATCCCTGGGTTGGGGTCTTGATCCCCAGGGTGGGGCATGCAGGAGGCAGCCAATCAATGATTCTCTCTCATCATTGATGTTTCTATCTCTCTCTCCCTTTCCCTTCCTCTCTGAAAATTTAAAAACAACAACAACAACAAAAAACCTTTGACACTATACTCCAAAATAAATTAAATTACATAAACTATTGTAAATATTAAAGCAATCAGGAATCTCAAATTTAAAACAGATTAGTACAGACAAGTAAATATGTAAAAAGAAGGAGGGGGGAGAAGTTGGGAAAAAAATCATTTCTTAAATAAAAATACAAAGGATGAAAAGATGAAACTTTTAAAAAAATTATAAAAAGTTTAAAACCATTAAAGAGAAAGTTATAGACATAAAAGACAGGCAAAGAAAATCCAACTTTGGTACAATTTAAGTCCTTAAACAAGAAAAACAAAACAATGAGATAAAATTAATACTTTTATTCTGGAGGCTTTAACTCCAGGAAAACTTTCTAAAAATAAGAATTGAACTACCTAGCCCTGGCCAGTGTCCTCAGTGGTTAGAGCGTTGGCCCAAACACTGAAGGGTTGGGAGTTCAATTCCCAGGTAAAGGGCATGTAACTGGGTTGCAGGTTCCATCCCCCACTGGGGTCAGGGCGAATTTTGGAGGCAATCTATGTTTCTCTCTCTCTCCACCCCCTTCCACACTCTAAAACTCAATGGAAAAAATGTCCTCTGATGAAGATTAACAAAACAAAGAAAAAAAAACCAGAACTTAACTGTCTATACTGAAAGGGTCCTAAGTGAACAAAAATACTCAGTCTTAGACATTTCCCAGAAAAATTATCAGACTTTAAAATAATCTATTTTTAGCCTCTGTACAAAAAAAGAAAAATTAAGTCATTTACAAAGGAAAAGTAATTAGACATTACATTTGTTGATAACAAGACAACCATGAAGCAAGGTTTTCAAGGAATGAACGTGATCGCAAAGGATTTTATATCTAGCCAAGTTGCACTTTAAGTACCAAAACTAAAAAAAAGTACTTTAAACATGCAAGAATGTGAAGAAAACTGTACTCAAGTTGAGAAATCTACTAGCTAGCTCATGAGCTTCCTCCAAGTAAGAGATGATTTTGGGAAGTACAACAAAAGGATGGATAAGCAAACATTATACATATTTAATTGCAGATCAAAGACTAAAACAAAGATGGAGACACAAGTACAAGGTTAGTATGTAAGTATTATCCACTCTACCAAAGGAATAACAAATGATCATCTTTTGAATAGAATCACCAAGGAAACTGATGATGCAAAACAAAAGAGATCTTGTTAAGTGGAAATGAAAGACAGGGCACTTTAGTATACACAAAGGCACTGGAAACAAGAAAATTCAAGGATTGTTTTGGGGATATAGATCTAGCATTTGGCTGAAATAAATTTGTAACGTAGAAATTTAAGAGATAAGACTATGAAAGTAGTTTGAAATCAGACCATAAAGATCCTGGAATGGATGCAATGCTTATCTAAAGAATTTTAGTAAATGGAAACCATTAGCTATTTTTTTTAAGAGGAGGACTGATACAAGCAGTCTTGTAAGTTGATACATCTGGCTATAACAAGCATGGAAAAGGTAGGGACAGCCTAGTTTACCAGTCAAAAGACTAGTAAATTGACAGACTGCCATAACTAAGCAATCCTGTCACCTAGACTGAGACAGTAAACTGTGCTCCATCCTTACCCTAACGATCTACAGTTTACTCAACCTAGAAAGCTTTTTCAACTCACCCTGAATGTACTGTAAATTATACACAAACCTGGGTATCTCTGCATATTTAGGCATAAAAAAATAGGTCGTATACCAAAAAGTGTTTCATAACTATACACAACTTATGAGAACAAAACTTTAATGTATAATTAGAACATTATGGTAATAGGATATTTGACCAGCTACTGATATTCTCAGATATGTTCTAAAGAACAAACAAACAAAATGACTATATAACTGACTTTTCACCTAAACAAAATAAAATTTTCTCAATTTTCCCAAGAATGGTACAAAACTAGCAACTATTCTAGGTACACAGAAGTTAAGTTACTGTATACAGGCCATGACTTGGGGCATTAAAGCTTAATTCTTTCCTAGAACCCTGACTTAAGAAGGCTCTAAGCCCTGGCTGGTTTGGTTCAGTGGATAGAGTGTCGGCCTGGGAACTGAAGGGTGTCGGGTTTGATTCTGGTCAAGGGCACATGCCTGGGTTGCGGGCTCAATCCCCAGTAGGGGACGTGCAGGAGGCAGCTGATCAATGATTCTCTCTCATCATTGATGTTCCTATCTTTCTCTCCCTCTCCCTTCCTCTCTGAAATCAGTATATATATATATATATATATATATATATATATATATATATATTTTTTTTTTTTTTTTTAAAAAGGCTGTAAAATAAAGTGAAATATTTGCTTACTTTAATAAATTGAGAGAACTGAATGAAGATCTATTAGAAAAACCCAAACCTCATGTACTACTTTTGATCTCCTGAATTCTGTCATCAAATACTATTTAATCACTTCTATGTGTGCCTATTCTTAAATATTTTTCCTAAAAATTGTTTATTTCAATTATTTTTGTCTCACCATCCTTTTCAATACTCTACTGCAAGATAATCTTCCCAAACATCCATTTTATGAAATCTCTGCAGAAAACAGAAGAATAAGCAATGAAATGAATGTAAAGCCTGTAATAACACACTAGGGCCGCTTAGGGTTGTACAAAGCACATGGGCTTCTTTATGGCAGCTGAGAGGTACTCAGGCTTCATCTGGGTTCACATCCTGGCCACAGAGTCACGGTGTGCCCTGTGAACCAGTTATCTAATACTTCTAAGTCCCAGGGTCTATTTAATAAGAGTTTATACACTCTCAGTTTGTAAAGTGGTATGTGTGAACATCTCAGCATAATATCTGGCACCTAGAAAGGCTGTCAATACCAATGAACTTTCCAGCATTCCAAGTTTTCTTAAATCTTGCTATTTTCCCATCCTTTCCTTTTCAACTTTGGCTTGATCTTTAGCCTCAACCAAACATATCTCTTCACTACTCTAAATAATTCACGCTCATCTTCCACCCTCAGTTTTTTATTATTTTCCTTTCTTAGAATGCTGATTTCTCCTACTCACCTAACCAAACTCTATCCAACCTCCAAATGATCTAGAAGATTTAGATCCAATTCTTCCATTAAACTTTTTCAATTATACCATTTCACACTGATTTGATTCTTCTTTGAAAAAAATCTAGATGTATTCTGTATTAATTTTTTTACATTTTATCATACAATTTTAGAAAAGTAGACTAGTATTAGAAGACTCATGAAAATGCTATTTTAACTCTGATAGCAATGTAAAAACAGAGCATTTTTCTACCTTAAAGACTATTAAAACCAACTTCAGGAACAGACTGCTAAGTCTTTAAAGAAAAAATATCTGACTGTGGAATATTCATATATTCTCATATTTTGACAAATCCTGTTTTTTGAATTTGGATATACTAGCACAGTACTTAGTAAGTGTTCTATAAGTAGTAGCTATTTGGTAAATATTTGACTGATTAATCACATGGCATAATTTACATAATTTTCTTCAAGTAACAAAAAAGCCTATTATTATACTCTCATTAATCTTTAGATCATTTTTATGCAGTAGAAGGCAAGAACTATACTTTCCAATTATATTTGATCAGTGAACTCAGGTTATATCTCTACATAAAATTAAGTTATACACAAAAGAATTAATACAGAATACTCAGATTTTTAAAAAATAGAAATAATTCAATTAAGGGGGACTTTTTAATGAATGATTATAAATGTGTATAGCATCAAAGCTATTTTCATCTATCAAAGATAACCAGTAAAAAAATTTTAAATCATATACATCCTTCAGTAGAGAGTCCAAGATATTTTTTCTATCTTTGATATATAAATCCAAAAGGCATTCAACTTATTTAACATTTTTATTAATCAGCAACATTAGAAAAGTCATACGGCCATATTAAGAAAACTCACAATTCATTTTACAGTAGTTTCCCCTTATCCGAGGTTTCCCTTTCCACAGTTTCAGTTACCCACTGTCAATTGCAGTTCAAAAATATTAAATGAAAAAATCCAGAATAAAAATTCATAGGTTTTAAACTACATGTATTTCTTAGTAGTGTGATGAAATCTGGCACCATCCCACTCTGTCCCACCTGGTATACCAATCATCCCTTGTCCAGCATACCCACAATGTATACTCTACCTGTCTGTTAGTCATTTAGGGGCCATCTGGGTTATCAGACTAACTGTGCTTGTGTTCAAGTAATCTTTACTTTACTTAATGGTCCCAAAGCACAAGAGTAGTGACCTGGCAATTTGGATATGTGAAGAGAAGCCACAAAATGCTTCCTTTTAGTGAAAAAGTAAAAGTTCTCAATTTTATAAGCAAGAAAAAATCATATGCTGAGGTTACCAAGATCTGCAGTAAGAACAAATCTAGCCATGAAATTATGAAGAAAGAAAAAGAAATTTGTGCTACTTTTGCTGTCACAAAAGTTACTGCCACAATACAAGTGCTTAGTTACAATGGACAAGGCATTAAATTTGTGGGTAGAAGAAATGAACAGAAAATGTGTTCCAATTGATGGCAACATTTTATGCCAGAGAGCACTGAGCCTATAGGGGGATTTAAGCAAGGGATCCCCTGAAACAAGTGACACAAAGCCATTTACTGTAAATAGAGATGGTTATATAGATTCAAGAACAGTTTGGGACTGAAAATTTATAAAAATTACTGAAGAGGCTGTGTCTACTGATGAAGAAGCTGCTGTCACATTTCCAGCAGAGTTGAAGAAGTTGAATAGGGTTTGGTACTATCCGCAGTTTCAGGCATCCACTGGGGATTTTGGAATATATCCCCCATGGCCTACTGTAAATATTTAAAGAACATAAATATAGAGGACAGGTATGATTCCTAGAGGAATATTCCATATAACTTTGAGAGATGATATACTTTTAGTCCTGCACTGTACTTAAACCGGTGCTTCTTAAACTTTTCCACTGAACTAGCCCCGCTTGATAAAATACCCTTATAAAGGCTGGGAGAAGGAACATATATTCCCCTGAATAGAATAAACCCAAACTATGCCACAATTCTAAATTTCTCATGCTTTATCTTAAAAATTCATGTTATAAGAAGATATGCCATATTTATTCTATGGCTTTGCTTATCTCCTGACACACAATCCTGTGACCTAGTTTGAGAAGCACTGACTTAAACCAATGTATGTCTATTTGAAAATTTTCCTAGATTATGATACTGGGGTAATTTCATTTTATGATGCCAGGGATAAATAATAATAAAAATTATTTGACATTTGTTGAGTACTTAATTATGTAAAAGGTATTATAATAGTTTTTTTATATATAATCTTAATTTTCAAATGTAAACAGTACTATGCCCACTGTAATGAAGAAAATGAGACACAAAGAGATTAAATAACTAACCCAAGGAAATACAGCTAACAAATATTAGTTAATTTATACACAAGGCTATATTGTATCAATCCCATCAACATTTATTTTTACCGAAACCTCTTTCTCTGACCTGTGTTTTTACCTTAGTTTTCAAGAATTTAATAGCACTATGAATAGCCCAAAGGCAATTAATGTCTAAAAGAAATTTCTTACCAGTGCTGGAGCTTTAAGAATGATTAAAAATGGGTGATGTAAGACTATCTATAATAATAAAAGCATAATATGCTAATTAGACCGGACAGCCAAACAACCTTCCGGACATCATTTCAGACATCCTTCCAGATGAAGCCACCGTGGCGGGGGCAGAGGCAGAGGTGGTTAGGGGTGATCAGGCAGGCAGGCAAGCAGTTAGGGGTGATCAGGCAGGCAGGCAGAGTGGTTAGGAGCGATCAGGCAGGCAAGCAGAGGTGGTTAGGAGTGATCAGGCAGGCAGGCAGAGTGGTTAGGGGCGATCAGGCAGGCAGGCAGGTAAGCGGTTAGGAGCCAGTGGTCCTGGATTGCAAGAGGGATGTCCGAGGGTTCCCAGATTGCGAGAGGGTGCAGGCTGTGCTGAGGGACACCCCACCCCCATACACGAATTTTGTGTACTAGGCCTCTGGTTTATATTAAAAAATCAACATATAGCCACCAAATTGAGTCAAATCTTAGGTCCAAATAAGACCTGGCATTGCAAATAGGATGTGATGTAAATTTCATACACAAATCCTAGACCGGATCCAAAAGGGCAGCAGGGAGTGACAGAGAGAACAAGAAACAGAAGTTACTTAAGCAAATCCTAAATAACCTCTCATTAGCTTCTGTCACTAGCCAGTTACATGTCCTTGAGTAAGTTACTTACCTCTCTAAGACTTATGTTCACCTAATGAAGATGATGTGCTAGCAGATTTTAAGTTCCCTTCCATTTATAAAGTTTTATATCTTTTAACTTCTGCTGTCTACTCATTTCAATTTATACACCTAAGTTTCCATTACTCTTAGCTGGTACCTTTTTATTAGCATACTTTTAAACAATTAGTTTTTCCTTTAATTTACATTTCTTTATACTCAACTATCAGTCTTGGTTCTTCTTAAAATACTGTCAGTTCTTGCTTACTTCATTTTACAATCTGAAAGTACTAAACACAATAAAACTGATGCCTTAACAGTAAGTTTACTCTGAGCTCTACTGTCAAAATATTTATGAATTCAGAGGCTACTTAAGTGTATTTATTCTTTTTTAATCCTCATTTGAGGATATGTTTTTTAAATTGATTTTAAAAAGTGAGGAAGGAGTGAGAGAGAAATACCGTATTTTCCGGCATATAAGACGACTTTTTAACCCAGGAAAATCTTCTATACGCCCAGTCGTCTTATACGCCGGAAAATACGGTATCTAAGAACATCTATCAGTTGTCTCCTGTATACACCCCGACCAGGGATTGAACCCACAACCCAAGTAATGTGTCTTGACCAGGAATCGAACCCACAACCTTTTGGTGTACAGGATGGTGCTCCAACCAACTGAGCCACCTGGCCAGGGCCAGTATACTTATTTTTTAAAGGCTTTGATGATTTGATACTTGGCCTTAAGACTAAATTATATCATGTTTTGAATTTGAATTCAAATTAGGAGTACATTAGGAGCCATAAACTGTGCTACTAACCATCTTCCACTTTGACTTGCAATCTGCTCTTCTAATTTCTGTAGTTCCGATGTGTAAGCCATTATTCGAGCATTGCACACCATGAGATTTTTTACTGCATGTAAAATCTGGTCTTTCTGAGTGCTCAGAGAAAGGAGTTTCCATATTCCTTGTCGCATTCGAATTTCTAAATCTATTTTTTCTTGAATACTGCAGTCCTTAAAAAAAAAGAGAGAGAGAGAGAGAGAAAGGCCCTTTTAAAAGACAGCAAAAATCCAAGTTATAACATTTCTTTTGCCCCTAATATCTGGAAAATGTACCAGATATTATTATAATTTTATATCATATTAGAAAAGTAACATTTTAATGTATAATAATATAAAAATATAGATATTTAATTGATTTGAGAGAGAAATGTTGATTTGTTATACCACTTATTTATGCATTCATTGGGTGATTCCTGTATATGCCCTGACTGGGGATTGAACCTGCAACCTTGGAATATCAGAACGATGCTCTAACCAACTGAACTACCCAGCCAGGGCAAAACTATAGCTATTTTAAATAGCTCCTTGCAAAACCTTAATTTATTGCTGAATTAGGAAGTCTTTACAATCTACTGGATAAAGAGAACAGAAAAAAAGGTGAAAACCTTTACATATTCTTACCATGACTATATGAGGTTGAATAGTGTCTCCCAAATATTCCTATCCTCCTGGAACCTCAGAATGTGACCCTATTTGGCTATAGAGTTCTACATATGTAATTTCTTAAGATGAAGTCATAATGAATTAGTGTGGGCCCTAAATTCAATGACTGGCACCCTTAGAGGAATGCCATGTGAAGACACAGAAAGACATACAAAGAGAATTCCATGTGAAGACGGAGACAGAGATTGAAGTTATGAGACTAAACCAAGGATCACCAAAGACTGCTAGCGACTACCAGAAGCTGAAAAAGGCAAGGAAGGATTCTCCCCTAGGGCTTTCAGGGGAAGCATGGCCCTGCAGATACCTGATTTCAGAACTTTGGCCTCCAGAGCTATGAGATAATAAATTTCTGTTGTGTTAAGCCACACAATTCTGGTAATTTATTATGGTAGCTTTAGGAAACGAACACAATAATATAACCACTAATGTGAACAATATATCACATGTTTATAAGTTGTATTATGGGATGGCAAGATGTGGTTGATGACACTGAATTAACCAAGGAAATGTTTTCTAAAATAGCGAATGCTGAATAAAGAAACTAAGGGTTAGCATCAAGGAGATAACAGGCTACTTGTTATAGTAAGCAAAGTAAGTAAAATCTCAGAAGCAAGAGAGCGAAAGCACTGTACTTAGAAAATGTCAGAAGTTTTAGCTACCTTGTAGCTAAAAAAAAATGGAACAGAGATTTAGAGTATAGTTTTAGATATATTTTAGTTTTAAGAGTCACCATAAAACTACTTAATCATTTTAGATCTGAAAAGCCTTTTATTCCATACAATGAACTTATAATGGCCTGACTCTATATACTAGTTCATATGTAACATTAAAATTCTGTAAACGAAAATGTACTGCTCTGATTTAATTTGCAGTGGCTTTTTTAAAATTATAAATCATCAGATACTTTATTATACTACAAACATGTAATAATGCTCCAATATGTCTAGTTTTAAATTAAATTGACCATCCTGGCTTATGTGGTAAAAAATTAATACTATAATTTACCTTTTTAACTGGATCAAAATCTAAATTTTAAAGAGTGAATAGAATCTAGTAACAATAAAGTTCAGTCTTTTCAAAAAGAAAAGCTGAAGTTAGGAGAGCAATAGTCTATGAAGATTACCCAAAGAGAAACTGAAGTAAATTACTCAGATCAGTCAAATATATTAGTCACATGCAGAAAACAGATCTATTTAATTACCTCCTGTAATCGCAACATATAATGACCACATAAATATCTTCTTTTGTAGTATAAGTCAAAACTGGTATACTATATAAATGCAGTCATTCACTGGTGCTCCTTCTTTACACATCCTTCTTTACACATAACTGAACTTCAACAACTCCATTTCATCTTTTTATGACTTCTCAGCCACAAAGTAAATTCTTCTTTACTATAATCAGTAATTATTTATAGGGACTATCTATGTGGCCAATATGTCTATAGAAATAAACTCTGGCAGGCTGGTTAGTACTGGAAAGTACACACAGGTAGCAACTTGAAGCTGGGATGAATAGCTTCAGCCCACAACTCAAATATAAACAAATACCATCTGGTACCATTAAATTCAGTTTTGCTTTTTAAATGCTACAGTGAGGCAGCCAGTTGAACTAGCACAAGAAGTTCATAAAACTGGCTGCACATTAGAATTACCTCAGTCAGAGAGGAAAGCCTTATAAAAAGTACCTAATCTTATGACCTACCCCAAAACAATTAGTGTTTCTGAAGGGGAAGCCTGAGCATCGCCCGCTCCACCCCCCCCCACCCCCCCACCCCCGCCACCCCCCTTTTCCGGCCAAGTTCCTCTGGTGACTCAATATACAGCCAGAATGAGAATGACTGCTGGACTACTTGAAATTCCACAGCCATCTATTGCAACCACCTTAAGGAACCAGTAGATGGCCACAGCCACATTAAAAAATCAGTTCAGGCTTCCAGGGTTTCCATCTTGTAAATGAAGACTGTTTTATCTTCATCACTTATTGATAAAGGCTACAAAATTATAGAGGCTTTGGAAATAGTGGAGGAAAAAAAAAAGTAAAGTCAGGTGTGTGTTTTTTAAAGTTCTTATTTGTAAGATTAAATATTCATTAAGGAAATGAAATATATTTAGTAAATATTAATATTAGAACTCTATCCTTTAGGTGTCAGCAAAATATGGCCAGGCTGCTGCCTGTTTTTGTAAAGTTGTATTGGAGCTCGGTCACACCCACCCATTTGTAGGGTCTATGGCTTTCAAGCTGTAACGGCAGAGTTGAGTAATCTCAACAGACAGTCTGGCCCACAAAGCTGAAAATATTTTCTAGCCATCCTTTTACAGAAACAATTTGTTGATCCTGAACTGAGACAAATTAACATACTTAGTAAACTGTGACTCTACTTCCCCTTCTCTAGGATGCTTGAATATGAATCTGGGAGGGCTATTAGCCAGTTTTATTCTCCATGCAACTTCTTTCAGTACACATCTATACCTCTCTGGTGGAGTAAGAGTTGATGTCGAGTGCTATCCACAATGAAAACAATGATCAAGTAATGAGGGCACCCACTGAGCATACAATGGTGACCTTAATGACCTCAAAGAGGAAGAACAAGGAGCTAAAAACAATACCGCTGCTTCCTTGCCCACAATGGCAGAATCAAGGCTGATTAGGACCCATGACAGAAGCATGTTTCCCTATATCCATCCCTCTTTGAAGTGTCTAAATGCAAGTCTCCAGGAAGAAAAGAGAATGGCGTGGGGGACAGGGGAAGTCTTTAATTTTCTGAATAAGGGCTTGCTTGGAATCAAGTCAAACAGAAGCCTATGAAAGTGTCCTGCTCTTGTTAATATTTAGTCAGGCTGATAAAAATGAAAAAGGCAATGCTAAAAATGAAATAGGGAGATGACTTAAAAGTGAAAATCTAGATTACATAGAAAACAGAAACATACTAAGATTTAAGAGCTAGAATGGCACAAAGGAAGTGCAAAGAAAATGGTCTTGGTGTTGGAATTAAGTACAGACTTAAAAAAAAATTAAGTTGGGCTGTTGTACTAATGCAGATAGTAACTATCAGTAACCTAATGGATATAGGTAAACCATATTAGCTAAGAAATCAAGATGACAAAGATTGCAGAAGAATATATACAGTATACATTCCTCCTAAAAGAAATTGTATGTATTTTAAGAAATTTTTATATATGGAATGTAATCTGGAAATTGTAAATAGTGATCATTCTGGGGAATGGAACTGGAGAAAGAATTCTTAAATTCCTGTTTCTACATACATTCACTTTTCTGCAATGATTGTATTACTTCTCAAATTTTATTAAGCCTTAAAAAGCTTAAACATTTGTAAGGAAAGGTAGGTGACTGCCCCAATTGCCCAAGTAGAACAAAAGATAATAATAAAGAGTCACCTCTCAAACACATCCTGACTGCCAGGTACTATGCTAAGTACTTTGAAGAGGTTCTCAAATTCCAACAACTTTCTGGGACTGGCATTACCCATTCCACAACTGTGGAAACTAAGCTTTAGAAAAGACAGGTAACTTAATATATTTTTATTGATTTCAGAGAGAGAGAGAGAGAGAGAGAGAGAGAGAGAGAGAGAGAGAGAGAGAGAGAAACATCAATGATGAGAGAGAACCATTGATCGGCTGCCTCCTGTACACCCCACACTGGGGATTGAGCCTGCAAACAGGGCATGTGGCCTGACCTCCTGGTTCATAGGTCGACGCTCAACCACTAAGCCACATGGGCCAGGAAAGAATTTTTAAAATATGCAATACCTAACTATTTAGTCAGAGGCACTGACTTTTGTGCCTTGGATTGTCAAATAAAAAAAGACAACAGCCAACACAATAGTCATCTGGTATGAATGAATCAAAATGATAACTATTTTTTTGTCAGATGGGCAAAAATTATACTTTTGGGTATGCTGCAGAATTTCAGTAATTAGTTTACGTGTATCCTGAGATGAAAAAGGTTAAAACTCGCTGTTCTATGCTGTGAGTAGTCATGGATAACTCCAAGGTTTGAGTAGAGGTGTTTCACTATTGGACCAAAAATTTTGGTCCTATCCTTCCTATTACGTGGCAAGTTCATTAATATCAAGGGAAGTACACCAAATAAAAATTCAGTGTTAGTCAAGTATACATTTTTCTTATATTCCTGCCAGGCTGAATCCTATTACTATTTTGCAATTTTTCTCCAAAATCTATTATACCTTCCCACATGTAAATAATCCATGTAGCTAAACTTCTTTCATGACCTTATCCTCTTGTCTATTTTGTATTATTCCTAAATATTACTGCTGCATGCAGCTAAATACACCTTAACGGCTACACAACACCTCCATAAATGGCCAATTCACTAGAAATCAAGATTTTTGTTAACAATTAGGATAAATTACATAATAGGACAGAACTGAAATATTTTACATCAAAATGTTTGAAATACTTGAAAATGCTGGTACAAATTATTGACAAAGGCACTGGACTTTTTTGCATAAGGATTCTTAATGTTTTTGCTTTCTTTTTCCCTGTACTATGGAAGCCTTCCTACCCATTTTGTATCTGCTGAGGTTTTTAAGATTCTAGAAAAGATAACAGGTTTCTAAGCAAAGGTTTTGCCAGGTTTCTAAGCAAAGATAACATGTTGGACCGTACAAAATTGCTACTATCCTACCAATTTTGACCTGCAAAACTGGCCATTTTATATGGTTCAACCTCCTTCAGAAAGAGGTACAAGGCGGTGGAGATGGAAATGGAAGTAAAGATCCTCCTTTATTCAAGATCCTACCTTAAAGCTACGGTTAAGAGTGTTGAAAGGATTATCATTTTAATAACTGATTTTTGCCAAGAAATAATGTTGGTCTATATTAAGTAAAAAGGTTTCTAACACGTTTACATGGCTCACTAGCAAACAGATTTCTATCGGATTCACAAAGAATAGCCTCTCAAACCGAGAACATTGGGAGGCGGCCGGGGGCTCCTCCGCCCCGCCCCCCAGTTGAGGTCGGGTACATAGACCTGGCTCCAGTCTCGGTGCTTTCCATCAAACCCCGTGAAATGAGCAACCTGGCCGTGGGTGGGCTTCTCGGAAATCCAGGGGCTCCCACGCCCCCGCGTCACCTACACCTGCGACGAGACGAGTGTCTACAACTTGGGGGCGTCGGGGCAGCGGACAGGTGCGCCCGGAAACGCGCGGCGGGGGCCCCGGCACCGCGTCCCCACTCCGAGCCACTGCCCCCCCAATCCCCCAGAAATCGGGGGGCGGGAGTGTGTACACGTCCCCCAGCTCCATCAGACCCTCCAGCGAACAGTCTCCTAAGCCCTCCCTCCCCTTTGTTTCGGGCCGCGGCTGAATGGGAGACGCGGGTACGGGCTTCCCCGACGACCAGACAGAACGACGGCGCGGGGGCGTGAAGCCGGGCCCCCTCCTCACTCACCTGCGGGGCGGAGAGCCCCGCCGGGCCGAGCTCGGGACCCCTCTGCGTCAGCCCCTCCATCTCTCCAGCGCCACAGCCGGCGCCGCCGCCACTCCGCCCGAGAGAAGATTTGAAAAGCCCGCCGCGGGCTGCAGCCGCGGGGGACGCCAACCGCCCGGCCGTACCAAGTCCCCGCCGCAGGGGGAGGGGGCGCGGGGACCCCGGAGCCGGCGCGCACGCGCAGTGGACGCGCCCGCGCCCCTCACCTTCCGCGCCGGAAGTTTGCCGGGACCCGAATTCTAAGGGCAGGGAGGCGGCCGGCCCAGTTAAGGCACGGATTGGGGATGGGGGCGGGGCCGAGAAAGGGGTGGGCGGGGCCGAAGGGAAAGGGTCCGCCCTGAGCGCACCTGCCCTAGCTCAAGGTATATGGGCTGCTAGTTTTTGAGGCTCTAGCTTTGCACGGGGAGACCTTCTGCCTGCCTCCCACCCATGGCCTTCCACAGCAAGGGGGCCACGGACTCCAGCCTGCAGTCGCCGAGCTCCTACACACACCCGCTCAGGGACACAGGGTGTCACTAGGAACCCATGGCCTTGCTCCCAAAGAACGAAGTGACCAGCTCTTGCACTCACTCACACAGGGGCCCTCAAATCACCGCCTTCTGGATCAGGCTGGTGAGAAAACCATGTCGGGCATTTCACAGGGACTGTTCTTTTGCCCCAATGTTTCTGTACAATTCCAGACCCCCCTCACCAGAGGAGTCTGTTCTTTCTTGCAGAAGACCTCTTGCCTCCCTCTTTCCCCACCAACATCCAAGATGACAGCAAAATGGGGGATTTTCCCAGAGCCCCATTTCTTGCTGTTTCTAAAGACCAACACAAAGACTCTTTTCAATTAAAGCGCTTGCTGTCCCTAAAGGCCCACACAAAGACTCTTTGTAATTAAAGAGTTCTATTATTAATCATAATGGGAAAGTATGGAATCTTTAAAAAAACACACACAAAATTGTAGAGCCAAAGATTTAAGGCCCTCGTGAGAGGCCCTTACAATTCATTGTCTCAGGCCTATCCTGACTTCTCCTCCAAAAGGCAACAGGAAGCCTCTTTGGCTTGTCCTTTTTTATCCTGAGTGAAGAATCTCCCAAATCAGCCCCCTTGCCCCCCTACACTCATAGAAGGCCTTGGGCATTTTTCCTTCCATAAATAGGACGGCTGTATTTTTTATTAGCCTGAAATAGTCCCTGTTTGGATATGTTGTTTCAATGTCCCAACAATCTCAATGTCCTACCGATTTAATATCCACTTGTTCTAAAGTGGATATTATATGGTCACAATATCCACAAGGCCCTTTAAAAAGCAGTTGGTTTGAAGATGTACTTCTAAAAATATGAGTGACTTTCCTCTCAAGGGGGTAATTTGCCTCCTTGGACTAACTAGGTGATATTAGAAGCTGCCCAACTAGGAATGACCCTCTCTTTACATTAGAAGTGTACGGGTCATTAGAAATGGCCCATATCCTTACGCTCAGCTGTAAAATATTCAGAACTCAAAATCACCAACACAGGGTTCATCTCCTTCTCTCCAAACACTGATCTGAATTCCAGAGTCATTAGGTGCTCTTCCCCCAGTGCACACCTCTTAGGCTTTCCACTTTGTGGTATAATTATCCCCTACTCAAAGTGAGCTGCATGAGACTAGTATAGTACCTGACTCATAAAAGCACACACAGGAAGACATACATTATTGCTCAGATAAGACACACAGCTCTCAGGTTCAGTTCAAAATACTTAATGAAACCATCGTTTCATGGAAACAGGAGCAAACCAAGCAATTTTAAATTGGACGTGGATGTAGGCATATTTGATGAGTAAATACTAGATACATTACTGGAGATCATTTATTTATAATACTCAAAGAAAGAGATCCAGGGAAGGTCATACTTAGTAATTATCTGTAGAATAGAGAGTTATTATTAAAGACCTTTCTCTCTGGAGAAGATATGATGTGGCCCTATCTCCTTATTATCCATCAAGGGGTGTACCCAGGAAGTGCTTAAGATATAACTATTATATGGTGATAAAAATACCTCAGATTAGAAATGTTGTTTCCTTATTTATCCCCAGGTTCTTTCTTGCTACTGCCAGTTTAATCAAACATGGTTTTCTCTGGTGTAAGAAATGTACATAAAAATAGAATGATCCAAAGAAACTACCAAAACGTTACAGATTTCACATGCAGTAGGTTTGATAAATTTGATATTGAATGAATGAATGAATGAAACAACTCCCAGAAAGTAAGAAGTACAGTACAGTACTATCTTTGACCAGCTCAAATTTCTGAAAGATAACATTTGGGCATCTCTCATTTGAGAGACAACATCCCAGCCTCCTTGTGCTCCCACAGTAAGTGGATGGCCATCCAACTGCTCAGGTGTAGGAGCTTCAGGTGGAGGTTGAGTGATTAAGTTACTGTGCTACCAATATTACTTCCCATTATAAGTTCAACATTTAATGCTACTTATAACATAAATATTAGTTATATCTAAGGTAACAACTAGATAATACTTAATAATCAATTAAATAGAAAATCAATATTTGACATAGGTAGGTCAGCCAATTTAGATAATACTAATAAATGTTAAAGTATGTTTTTTCTTTTCTTTATTTCCTATATTCTTCTTTTTAACTTTCTAAATGGCCAAAAGAAAAGAAAATGCTGAACTTGAAATCAGCTCTCTTACATAATAGACCCATTATTTTTTAAAGTGTGATTTGCCTCAGAACAGGTAACTTATGATTTCAAATATCCTCCTAGAGTCTCTTAAATAAAAAATATATATAGTTTACTAAAAGTTATCTTGGTACTTCCTTTACTCATCTGTTATATTGTAGGTAATGAATTTAAAATGAACGTCACAGACTAGAACTGTATTTTGAATTATATACCAAAAATAAAAGAAGGAACTGCAGTAAAGATGCTTTGCAGAGATACAGCATTTGCTTAAATGAATAGGCCATAATCCAGAAAGAGCTGAAGCATCATATAATCATAAGAAGGATATGGAATAGAGTACATGTGAGGACTTATTAACCCTATGACCTTGGGCAAGCCATTCATTGTCCTTATCTATGAAACAAGTATAATAATACCCAGCTTGTTTTTTAAAAGTTGATGTGAGACTCAAATGAGATAACATTTGTGCGAGTGCTTTGTAAATTGTTTATCCCACACAAACACGAGGCATTACTACTGAAGGCAGAAAATATCAGTACCTATGGGCAGCTGCACAGGACCCACAGATCACTGAGAACTGAATGAGACAAGCTTATGTTTAAAAGGATATATTCAAGATATATCACCAACCACTGAAAAATAATTAATACCTAGATTATGTATAAAGAACTCCCACAAGTTAATAAAAATCGTACTGGAAAGTGGTCAAAGGTAATGATAAGCTTATTGTAGAACTGACCCCAAATAGCAGATAAAATGTGAAATTTTCAATATACAGATTAACACCCTAAGGATATAATATTTTATAATCACTAAATTGGTAAGTATTAGGAAGTTTGATAAGGGTTGGTGAGATACAACTCAAAAGGATATTATACATTGGTAGATGGGATGTCAATTTGTTCAATAAGCTTTAAAAAAATCAGAACTACCTTGAAAAGTTGAAAATGTGTATACCCAGCAATTTTACTTTTAGGAATATATATCCTAGGGAAATTCTTGCAAGTGTGTACCAGCAACATTGCTTATAATAGTAAAAGTATTAAAACAATTGAAATGCGCATTTCAGGAGAATGGATAAAAATTATGGTGATTGACCCAATGGAATATTCTATATCAGTAATAACAAGTAAACCATAGAGATATACAACATCATGGCTGAATCTTAAATCTTAAATATATTTTAATCCTCATCTGAGGATATTTTTTTCCCATTGATTTTCTTTAGAGAGAGTGGAAGGGAGGTGGTGGGGGGAGAGAGAGAGAGAAACATTGACATGAGAGAGACACATCGATTGATTGCCTCCCACTCAAGCCCCAACTGGGCCAGGGATTGAACCTGCAACTGAGATACATGCCCTTGACAGGGAATTGAACCCCAAGATCCTTTGGTCCAAGGGCCGATGCTCTAATCACTGAGCAAAACCAGCCAGGGAAAAATCTTAGAAATATTGAATGAAGAAATCAAGTTGCAGAGGAATACATAGAATATATGATTTTTACAAAGCTGAACAATAACAAAGAAATTAAACATGTTGTTTAGGAATACCTACGTATGATAAAAGTGTATATTAAAAAAGAAAGATAGTCCTGAATACAAAACCCAGGATAGTGATTATCTCTGAAAGGCAGGGAATGGGATAGAGACAGATCATGAAGATAAAAAGCTACTGGTAATGTTTTAGTTCTTAAGTTGGGTAATGGATTCACGAGTACTCATTTTAATGTTTACCTGGAGATAGATATATATTAGAGGCGCAGTGCATGAATTCATGCATGGGTGGGGTCTGGCCAGCCTGGCCATGGGGAGGGGACATGGGTGGTTGGCCGGTCTGCCTGCTGGTCGAACTCCTGGCCGAGGGGACAATTTGCACATTAGCCTTTTATTATATAGGATATACACTGAGTGGCCAGATTATTGTGCATTCAGAGATCATAATAATCTGGCTACTCAGTGTATATATACCAGAGGCCCGGTGCTCGGATTCGTGCACTGGTGGAGTCCCTTGGCCTGGCCTGCACCCTCTCACAATCTGGGACTCCTCGGGGGGATGTCAGACTGCCAGTTTCGGCCCGATCCCCACAGGCCAGGCTGAGGGCCTCTAGTATGCATATAAGATCTTTGGTTAATCTCTTCCTGCACTCCCCTCTCCTCCCTTCCCTCTGAGATTCATCAGTCTGTTCCATGTTTCCATGCCTGTGCATTAAGCATCTGCTCCCCTGGAGGTCAGTACGCATCACAGCCACCAGTCGAAAGGTCTCTTAGGCTTTTATAGATACATATAGATATAACATGTATTCATTTGTGTGCCTCAAACATTTCATAATAAGAAATAATTCTAAAATGTTTAAAATATTCTTGTACAAGTTGAACAAAGGTGATAATGTATGGTATTTTAAAAGATCCTCACTTGGCAACATAATAATATATTTTTTGGCTTACAAAATTTGACTTACATTTGATTGGTTTCCAATAAATTTTACTATGTGAAAGTGTGGAAAGCACAGCTGTAATGCAACAACACCTATCCCAGGGAGAGAGGACATTTGGCCATGTGGATTTATCTGTGAACACTTCAGAGCCACTGCTTAGGAGCTTGGGTTGGGGCTGGGGTGGGTGGAATTTGCAAAGGATGGGAGGTTTTGTCAGCAGGTGGGGATGAAATTAAGTGCAATTTGAGTTATGACTGTTAATGTGACCTGCATATTACTCACAGGCATATGGGTGTTCGAATGACATTAAGATCAGAGAGCACCTTACTGAGTAAGCAAATCAGCCAGAGGAATTAGTTACATGACTTGAATCCTGTGGCAGGCAAAGACTTTGCAAGGTTGATATAGACTTGGGCAGTTGCAAAGGAATCATTGTCAAGATCTTCAACTTATGGTCCCTATCCTAAAATTGATCTACCTAACAACTTGCCTGCTGTCTAGGCCTCACATTAGTCTCCTTTTCCTACTGGACAAAGAAAGGCATCATTTACCCGTTCAGACTGGCTGCCCCAGGGTATAAAGCCATCTGGGGCCCTAAGGGACAATAAAATTTATTGGTGTTGATGTTGCTGTAAGTGATGAACCAGGGGCTCAGTGCTTACATTTAAAATGAAAACCAGATGCGGACTGGATGTTGAAACCTGTGTCATTTTAGCATTATTTTATACTCACCCAAGTACACATAAAATAATTGGAGGGGAAAAAGGATTCATTCATCTCATTATGTGATTGATTTCCAGGAAAAATTTGCATTTGATGTATAATATTGGTCCTTTATACTTTGTTATATACTTATTTTGTTCTTATCAGTTGTGTTCTACCAAGAATTTTAGTAACACAGTCCAAAAAAAAACAACAACCCAACAACTCTAGAATTAAATCTTATAGCTAAATGAAATATAAAAAATGTATAAAATTCCAATTTGCATACATATGTTTGTTGCAGAGAAACATGGTAGGATCACAAAAATAATCTATCTGAGCATAATATTCTGTGGAGGAATTAGAATAAAACTACAAGTTCAAATAGTAAAAGGAACAATGTAAAGTTTCCAACTTACAGATAAAGTTGTTCATACGTATTTTGAAATGAATGATGGTGTCTAGGTACCAAATCTTTAACACTTTGGATTCCACTGGATATACTTAATAAATATAATGCTTTAAATTTTAAATTGTAATTATTTTCAATACACCAGCAATTATACCCTGTGAAACTATTTGAACATATGCTAAATAACATAACAGATGCTACCTTAAATATAAATAAGGGATAAGAAATTATTTAAAATTCACATAGGTGCTTTGCAAAAAATTTTGTTTGAAAGTTGCTGACTTAAATCTCTAATAGCATCACCCTACGATACCAGGATGCATCCATGTCTAACAGAAGGGCACACTTGCTACAGACCAGCCTTTCCATGCCTCCCATTTTCCTTTCTAAGTGGGAATTGTTGTTGAGGTTACCCGAATATGCTCCACCAGTGTCGTGTATATTTGATGTTTGGGGATCAGATGATTTGCTTACTTAACTCATAGGGTTTTGGTTCAAGAGGAGCCAAACCCGAAGCACATTTCTCCCTGATGTGGGGACTACAGTACAACACTCACAACTCCTGCTTGTTGAGCTTGCTGTCCTCACTACATGACACTTGTTTTTCCTCCTTCGGGGAGGGGTGAGTACGTACTGCCTATAGGAAGGCGAGTAGATTGAATATTTAGTGCTTAGAGAGACTATTGTAATCAGTGACATTCACCAAGTATTTCTGGTTTGGTTCACTGCCTCAGAGGTTTGCCCATTTGCAGTTAGCCATGACCATGAAGTATGCTTTGGCTGATGAACCATGAGCAGAAGTGTCTGTGGATCAGCTTTAAGAGCAGTGTGATTATAATTTTCTTTTCCTTTATGCCAGTGACAGGCAACTTTTCAGATAGTGGGTGGTGCAGTATCTGGGGTTTCAGACAGAGAGAACTAAAGAGAGCCCCCAGACATCTTGTGATGGACATGTATTCAAAGCCAGGAATGCATTCTTATTGTTTTGAGCCACTGGATCTGGGGATTGTTTGTCGCTACAGCATTACCTAGCCCATCCTGATTGATACAAGCACCAAACTGAGAGATAGGATTTAAAGTATAATCATAGCCTTGTCACCTAATACCTATGTTCCAAGTGACTTGACATCTCTAAACCTAACTTTCTTTACCTAGGAATGTAGGACTAATGATTCTTGCCCTCTCTGCCTCACAGGTTTGTTTTTGGTACCCAGTATTTGCGAACATGTTTGAAAAATGTAAAGCACGCGCAAAAATATGCTAGTAGTATCATTAATAAGATTGAATTGGTTTATTTCCATCTATATAATGCCAATCCCAGGAAGAAAACATTAGGGAAGTTATGAAAGCTCGAGATGCAAATCAGATAACAGTGGAATGAATGACTTGATAATTTCAGCACAAGTAGTGCTAGTTTCATCTAACATATCTAAGAAACTATGCATACCTCATTCTATGACCATAAACTCCTTTAAAGCGTCTTTAGTGCTTTGGAATTTTGCTGTAAGTTAAAGAGTTGTAATTAACAAAATCAATGATAATTTTAGAAGAAAAATGTTTATTTTTGCCTTATAAAATATTCTATTTTTATTTTATGTGATGTCAAGTTGAACATTTGCTTACCACAAATTCCAGTCAGGCTTATTTAAACTACCTTATTTTCAAGCTCCATCTGCTTACTTTTCACCCCAAATTCTGAGTTCCCAGCTGACCCTTGTCTTCCTTTGAGATCACCATATCAGAAAGAATAAATCATAAAGCCTTGTAGAAATGCAATTGCTATTATTTTCTGAAAACCCTAAGGCAGGAGAACATCCTATGACCTTTCCAGAGTGTGTGATCCTGTTTAGAAGTTCTGGTCTTAGGGAATTGTTGTTTTTGGCTTGCCATTTGCTGTGTTATGAATGTCCAGTCAGGTTGGGCAGGGCTCTATAAAGTGCTATGTTGACTGGTGCTATCACAGTAATGATGATGATGTGTGATGAATAATTATACATGAAACACTTAGCTCCTTCTCTGACATATAAAGTACCTGAAATGGATTACTTATCTGTGTCTTTTCTGGTTTTGCATTTGGAAACCTAAAATTTTGGAGTTCATTTTCCCGATTAGTTGTGCTCAGATTAGGTGTTAACTAATAGCTAATGCTAAGCAAAAGCTTACTTTTTGCTGATCATTGTTCTAATTTCTTTCTACCTATTAACTCTCCCATGAATATAATTTCATTTCTTCAAACTCTTTCTGTTACTTACAGAAAGAAAATCATTCATTTACAAAGCATGCACTAAATTCTTTAGTTGAAATAAGTAAACAAATCGTTTAATAGTATATAGTGTCAACAAGAAACTTTTTATCACTTGTAACTCAAATAAGATCACTCTGACTCCTTGAAAGTGCATTTGTGTATGCTAACGAATGTAATCATCAGATATACATCTTTATTTTTTATGTCCTGACAATTTCTTCATCTTTTGGAGTTTTATTTCCTTGCTTCGTGGATGTTGGTACAGCAATGACACTCTTTCTCCCTAGCACAGTATAAATAAAATCTGATATTTTACCTGTAGGTTTACTATATCTTCCTTAATGTGTAGCTCTAAATATATTGGAGAATGATGTAGCATATACTTTCTTCATATTAGGAAAGTGTCTAAGCAAAATAATCTTTAAAAATATTGCTATGCTCAGAAAAAGGAACTAATATTAAATAGAAAAGACCAGGTAATCTCCCTGCTGAAAGAATTTCCTGCCCAATGCCTAGATCTTAGTTTTCTGCATAGTTTTTACTTAATTGAATTCTACTTTGCTTCTTTGTTTAATAGATTTTATGTTCAAGCTAATTATAGACATTACATACGAAATAATATGTATTTTATTATTTAAGATGAAATCAGTTTCTACTTTTAGACATTATTTACTGAAACTAAATTTGCTTCTATTAACTATGTTTAAAATTTATAAATTAATAAAATAAAAAGTATGGTTAAAGAAATTAAGATTATCATAAATTACTTTTTAACATAATGCAGTTTTAACAAAAATGAGTTTTATAAGCTTTGAAAATGGCTGCAGAAAAAACTTTTAGAATTCTTAAAAACCATTTGTGTATCTTATTGATTTTTTATATCTTAAGTCATTAATAGGGGGAAATAACTAATTATTGATTATGTATGTTAATTCCTTGGGTTATTCAAAAAAATATCCCTCCCTGGAAAAATTTAGGCTGTACCAGACAAATTCATTTTAATAGAATAAGTTGTTAAATTTGTTAAATAAATAGATTTTACCACATGTACTTTGAATATGAAAATAGTTTGGTAATTGTCACCAATTGTACAAGGTAGATGCTATACTATGTTTTTCTAAGATACAGAATAAAATCTATTGTGTAACAAGTTAGCTATAAAAGACCTAGGCTGATGTCAATTCTTTATGGCTTAATAAGGTCGGAATTTTTATGACTATTGGCAAACTGTATTGCAGGACTTTAAGAGGAAAGAAGATTCAATCATAGAAGTGTAGAAATTAGAACAAGCCTTAAAGAGTATCTATCTAATTCTAGTCCATAATTTTATAGAAGAGGTAAGAAATAATGTAATCATTATACAATATTATAAAAATAACAAGATAATTTATTACTTATTAAGTACTTTTTAATACACTATTGGGGCACATTGGCAATCTGTTCCTAAAGAACTTTAGTAATATGATAAATTGCTAATTTTCATTTATTATGTATTCACATAAACATTGATATATATACTATATGTCATTCTGGAGTACATAATGGTTTTCTGATGTGGCCTTTTGGATGACAACATTTACTAAACGTGAATTAGTTGTTCATGGTGGGCTACACAATATTTTCCATCATTTAAAAATGAATGCTGCCCTGGCCAGTGTGGCTCTGTGGGTTGGAGCATTGTCCTGTGCACTGAAGGGTCATGGGTTCCATTCCTGGTCAGGTCACATACTCTGATTGCTGTTTGATCCCCTATTGGGGCACATACGGGAGGCAACTGATTGATGTTTCTCACATCAATGTTCCTCTCAGAATCAACAAAAGCATATCCTCCAGTGAGGAAGAAAGAAAGAAAAAAAGAAAGGAAAGAAGAAAGAAAGAACCATATATTGTGCTTATTTTCAATTTTGTATTATTTTTAAAAATGACTGTGTATAGTATTGGTAAAGTTTTCACCCAGGTAGCAATACATGATTTTTTCCAAGAGCTATCTTCTTATGTTTATTTCTCAAGTATAACAGCAATATATGAAAAGCTATTGCTATGATTTGTCTCTCCAGCTATAAATGCTGGACCTGTGGATAGTTAAATGGAAAGAAAAGAGAGAGTGAGAAAGAAAAGATGCCCGTTACTGAACATCCTTCTGTGCTACTTGTTTTCCTGCCTGCCATATCCAATTGTCATAGTTTGTGCAAGATTCATTGACCGGCCAGGAGCTCAGTGATGGTGACAGCTGCAATACCTTTTAAATAAAATGCTTCCTTGACTGCACTATGGGACAGCTGCATCCGCGACAGGCCAAATATATTGATTCGTCCACTGAGAAAGGCATTTGTTCTCCCTTATAGTAGCAGCAATTTTTCCCTTCCAAAATAAAGCAAAATCTAACTTTTAAGATAGAATTCTTGAACAATAGTCACATCTCTCTCTCTCTCAAGCCAAGAGAATTTATTTTCGGGTTGTATTAGAGAAAGGTTATCAGAAGTGTAACCACACATAGCATTTTATGTGCTGAATTTTTAAGTTTTTAATTTTTCAGATGAAAAGTATAACAAGCCCTAGCAGATTTGGCTCAGTGGATAGAGCGTCAGCCCACAGACTGAAGGGTCATAGATTTGATTCGGGTCAAGAGTACATACCTTGGTTGCAGGCTTAATCCCCAGCCCTGGTCTGGGCAAGTGCAGGAGGCAGCTAATTGATATGCCTCTCTCACATTGATATTTCTCTTCTCTCTGTCTCTCCCCTTCCCTTCTACTCTCTCTAAAAATTAATGGAAAAATATCCTCAGGTGAGGATTAACAACAACAACAACAAAAAAGGAAAAAAAAGTATAACAAAAAGACTTGATGCCTCCACCCCACACTCAATACTCCCATATACTTTGCAAAATTCTGTGTCTAATCAATTTCTCAGGATCATTATTATTTATTTCTGTGACTACAATTCAAACCTCAAATTAACAAGATTAATATCAAAAGGTTATGCAACACAAGGTAAAATGTCAATCTGATTCCATAGTAATCAACTTAAAAAATGAAACCACAAATTATTATGATCATCATATTTATGACTGTATGAATAAAGTTATTTATACCAAAATGTGAACAAGATATCTTTCATGTATCATTAAAATAATTTATGTCAAGTAGTTGGCTAAATTATTGAAGTGCTTTCAATATTAATTATTTCATACAAATATATAGCAAGAATAGCCAGTCAAAATTAATTAATGTTCAATTGGGATAGATTATTTCTCTTGACTCTCATTTGCTTTTTTAATAATCAACTTGCTTTCTTCTAAAATATAAATGAGATCAATATAAAATGAGTCCTAGTCATTTACACTTCCATTTTTTAATAAACTAAACTGTTTAAAGAAATGAGTGATTCTCTTGTAAGTTATTAATTCTTAGAGATATTATAAATGATGTTTTCATCCTTTAAATCTGATATGCTCATTTTCTCTTTAATTATTGTACACTAATATGATAATACAACAGTAATTTTATTAGTTCTACTTCTAATACATTTTGTAAAAATTGATTTGTTCTAAAATTAATCATATTTGACTTCATAGCTCAAACATTCCTCTCATTACACTATTGATTAAGGGGAACATTTTCAAGATGCTTAGCTAAAAGTATAAAAGAGACATTAATGTCTTTAATTTTTAAATTATCTTGTTCTCTGATTTGAATTTTTGTGACTCAATGTTTGGTACACAAATGTCTCATGAATTTAGGTTAGAATCCAAGAGATTAAGAATCAAACTCTTCAGCTTTATTTTTGTAGCAAATCATATTATCTAGTAAGCCTTAGTAAAGAATACAGATCTGAAATGTCAAGTGAGGATTAAACCTTTGAATCTTGGGCATTTTGAAGAGATGCTGGGATTTTTGACAAAGGGTTAAGCTCTTCCATGGTTACTATACTATTTGAGAAAGGTCATCCCCTTTATGTATTTGTAGAATTTACCATTTAATTGAGCAATTTTTCTAAGTTATGCATGAAGGAGAGAAAAAATGTGAAAATAACTGCAGAATAAAGATAAGCAGAATAATTATTTCAAAAATGCATTTTTAAAAATTCTACCAGTCAATTATTCTTAATGTCAAGTTTATCATTTAACTTAATTGGGGTCAGTTCCTTTCTCACCTACATTACTGAAAAGTCGTATAGGTTTTCCCAATGGTTTTGGTTTGATAGCTTATGTACCTACTCAAATTATTTCTATGCTAAATAAATGGTATGCTTAGAAAAGCAGGCCACTTTTCTAGGTGTTTTCTACACCTTCTAAACATTCTCCCCATATGAAAATGGAATCGGAGCCTGTTTGCTTAGATAACATCGTAATCTTTTCAGTATCCCTATGTTATAAAGTATAAATTAGAGGCTTTGCATATAACAGCAGCTAATACTTACTTGGTGTCCTTGTTTGCAGTCATGATGCTTAGTGCTTTATATGTTCTATCTTATTTAATCCTCACAACCGGAGGCAGGTAAATACAGAAGAGGAAAGGAAGAAGACTCACAAGTTAAATAACTTGCTTAATTCACATAGCTAAGAAGTGGGCACCTGGCTGGTACTTAAACCAGATCTGTTTGATTCTAGAGCGTACTACCTTTCTGATTGCAATGAAATGAAATAGAATAGATTAGAATGGAATCAACACAGCACAACACAACACAATAGGCTACACTGTATTTGATAGGGTTTACAACCAAATGTTTATTGCAATTAAGAAGAAATGTCAAAACTCTGATCTCTACCAAATAAACCTGAATAAACCTGAATTGACTGATGACCACAAAATGAAATCTTAAAAGGTACTAGACATATGTAGAGCCGTTCACATACATGGAATCTTTAAGTAGAAGCTAAAATGAGGATTGTTTTTCCTCCCTACCGGTCACCCAAGTATTCCCACCCTAGATTGAATGATTTACTTGATTTTGTTCTTTAATTATTCAACTAGAGGCCCAGTGCATGAAATTCATGCACTGGTAGGGTCCCTAGCGGCTGCCAGCTGCCAGCGGGGGCCTCCCTCCCTTCCCCCGGCTGGCCCCGCCCCCTGGTTGAACTCCCAGATGAACTCCCAGTGGAACTCCCGGTCGAGGGGACAATTTGCATACCACTCTTTTATTATATAGGGTCGGTGATATTATCAGCCTGAGGATTTTAAATATTATTTTGCCAATTTTGTGGGGGAAGGAGAAGGTTTCTTATTATTCTGTTTGCCCACCCCCATCATCCAGTCACTGTCTTTGTTCTGTGCTATGGAGGCAGAGCCTTGTGACCTGCATCTCCCAGGCTCCTTTCCTGCTGACTTCTGGTTGGTTCAACCAGTGGGAGTTACTGGCAGCAGTTGGAGGATGGGGGCCAGAGGGGCCAGTGTTTCTTCCTCATTCCCTCCTGCTTTGAGCAGTGATTGTACTCCCTCCTAGGTTCAGCTTCTACTCCAAGGCTCCAACTGTCATTGGACAGCAGTAATATCATTTCCTCTTAGTCCCTTCAGGCATAAGGGCTCTCCAACAGTTCCCTTATTGCTAGACTCTAGGTGCCTCATCATGCCCTGTTGTTTCCCTTCACTCTCCTCACAGCTCAAGGAAGAGACCCTGAATCTTCTGAGTTGGATTCTCTTTTCTGCAGGAATCCTGGCTGATACAGCTATTTATTATTATTATTATTTTTAAAATTTGAGTTTAGAGTGTCTTGGTGGGAGCTAAATGATTCAGATGGGAACTAAAGCTACCATAAGCCACTCCTTGGTAATGGTCTGGGCATACAGTTGTGAATAAATGAGACATGATTCTTGACCTGATAGGACTTCTAACTAGATTGAAATTTCTAACATGCAAGGCCACATTTCTCAAATTGTGTTCCTGCTGCAGATGCACCTCATATGTTTGTTCAAAGCTGATACCCAGGCCTCAGCAGGTCTCCTGATTTTCTTTCCACATGGACATTGATATGCAAACATTTTGCTGTAGCACAATCCTTTTTTCAAAGTGTAAAATAAATAATTCAGCATTTGATTAGCATAAAATTATTTAAGTACTTTAAAAAACATTTTCATATTATTACATTAATTAACACTAACAACAAAAAAATTAATATTTGGATATTATGATTGCAAGTTGCAGTCATAAAGTACTTTAAACATTCACATTTTGGGGGCATTACAAAGTGTGGAGAAACTTTAGATTCACACAAAATATGATTTGAAATATACCATAGCTTAAAAATATTTAAATGATTTTAGAAAGTTAAAAACTGCAGTTAAGATTAGTATTCAGCTTGGTTCCCTGAACAGATTATATTTTTATTCATTAAAATATCATTATAATCAGGAAAGTTTGATATCTCAAATAATTGTGCTTGGATACAAGGCTCATTTCTCTATACTACTCATTCCAAACTAGTCCAGCTGCCCTGCTGATATCTATTTTCTGAACCTATTATGAAAGCTGAGAAAATTTAGTGTTTATAAAATTGTCTTCAATTTTGGAGGAAATTCATGCAAAAGGCGGTAACAAGCTTGCTTCTCATATGTACAGCTATAATTAAATTGGAAAATATAAAAACCATCTGTCCTGGCTTTTGAAAAAATAAAGCAACATCATTTAGAAACAATTGGAAAGAATATTTAGTTTACAAATGGTTCAGTCTTTAAAAGTGACTGAATCTGTACTAAAAAATACATTTTTTTACTGAAGAAGCTTTACTTTTTTCTGAAAAAATCTTCTGAGTCCCAATTCTGCCAGTCAACCGAGTGCAGCCTTTATGTCTTTATGCTCTATGCTATTTTACTGTTAAAATTTTTTTTAAACAGCGAGCTATGGAATGACATGCATTTGTAGAATGTGCAGTGAATAAAAGCACATTAATCTTAAATTCTAAAAATATTTTTATCTCAAAGATTGAAAACAAAATAAAGGTAAAGAACCCTATAAAATAAATCTGGTTTTATGTTGATATTATACCAAAGCCCTGAGTAAGTACATGAATACTGAACACACATGAACATTTGGGTGCATCTATAATGAAAATATGGATAGAAAACACATTTTCTAAAATGAATAGCCTTTATAATTTTTATTTATTTGGTAATAGTACACTAAATTATAAGGGATTTCTCTTAAATATTTTAAAATATATAATAAAAAGAAAATTTTAAATGAGATATCTTATTATACATGATTGTTTGCAAAAGACAGTAACTGACTCAAAGTAGCTTAAATAAATGAACTATTTTTCCTCACATACCTGAAAAATCCATGGAAAATCAGTGTGGTAGACCCCGGTAGTGGTTTACCTCCTCATACAACCTTTTTTTTTTTCCTTGCTGGAAGAACCTAGCTCTCCTTGTAGAGGTAAAAAATGACAGATCTACACTTGCCCAGTCTCCCTTACAGCTGAGGTATGGCCATGTGACCAATCTGGTCAATGAGACATAAGGAGAAGTCAACTTGGATCCTTGGGAAAAACTATTTATCATTCCTGAAAAAAAGAGAGAGGAGAATCCACTTTTTCTTTCTTTGGTCACGGTTGTGTGGGGATGTGTTCCTGCAGTGGTTGAACAAGAGGTGTGGGCCAAGAGCTCTGGTTTGGTTTACTGAATCAGAGCTAGAACAGTCAGTCTACCCCTAAACCCTTCATTCTATGAGGAAATTAAATGCACACTTTTAAAGGAATGTTTTGCTATTTGTAGCCAACGGCACTCTAGTTGATATTGCTGATTTCAGGCTTGGCTGCGTTCAGAAACTTAAGGGATGTTATGAAATCTACATCTGATTTTCTCACAGCTCTGTTTTTCTCAATATTGGCTTCATGTTCAGGCCTCAGGTAGTGGCCTCAGGCAGGTTCAAACTAACATCAAATTTACTGATATCAGTTTTAGCTTAAGGAGAATTTCTTCCAAAAGAGTACGGAGACAGTCTTGGGATGTAGTCAGATTCCTCTGATTTGATTTCTGAACCCTTCCCTGGCAAAATCTCTCCAGCCAAGGACATGACATTTAGCAAGCAGGTTTCCTGAACACCCCAAAGCTAAGGGTGGGGTTTATCTTACCCAAACTGCTCAGAGATTTGAGCAATTTCCAATGTGTTAACTGAAAAATGAAAGTTACGCTACACAGACAAACAAAACAAATAAGCAACAACAACAAAAAGCCAGATGTTCAGTGAAATAATAAAAATAAATAAATCTTTATGTTGCCTACCTATAGAATGTATAGTGAAAAAATGTAGCCTTGGAAATAGGGAGACTTTGATTCTAATGACTGAATATTTTCAAGATACAGATCATTAAGCTCCTAATAGATTCTGGGTATTATGTAGATGCTGAGGATATAGAAATCTGGACTTACAGTACCTGTTCTCCCAGTCCAATGAGGGAGATAGAGGAGAATCAGTAATCACAACAAAACAGATAAATGCTACGCGCACTGTGTCGTGGTTTTGCAAAGGAAGGGCAGAGGAGGGGCATCTAACTCAGTCTAGGAGTGAGGTGAAACTTTCCCCCAAACTTGCCAAGAGTGGGTAAGACGTCAATGAGTTTTAGAAAGTTGAGATGGTGAGAGAGTACATGAGCAAAATCAAGAGGCCGTTGAGCTCTTGGAGCATTTGGCTAATTCTAGGCTACTGCCCACTCCGCTGGGGCCTTGGACAAGTTTTCTAGTTTCTGTTTTTCCTTCAGTAAGCAAACAATGGGTTGGGAAGTAGGGACAGGATGGATAGAGCAGGAACCTTCCCAAGATTCTTTAGGGATTTAAAATCTGATTATTCTAGTGTAACTTCTTATTACAATATCTCTAATTGCTATGAAAGAGCCTACAAACAAGGAGTTTTTAATTTTGGAGAGTATGAAGTTGACAACCTACCCAGTTTTCTAATTATTGCCAGGGGGAAAAAAGACTTTAGTTTAACACTGAATAACAGATCATCAAAGTCATCATGTTTGAGAAATGTTCCCCTAAAATTATCAGCCTTATAATCAACCACCCATTTTCTAAAGATACATTTTACTATTTTTAGCTCAGTGAATTCACCAAGAAGCTATGTTGTTAAAGTTAAAAGTTCATTTGGTGTTGTTTTGTTTTGATAATGCAGCTTTTTAAAGCTAAAATTTTCTTGGTCTTACTTGAGGCTTCAAACATCCATTCACACTCATTTATCCATATTCTAGAACATGTATACTGTTAACTATTGTGAAAATGTGAATTACTAAGGCCCTATGCACCCCCCACTGGATAATACAGAAATGTTCAAAAATTGTACAAAAAGTTCAGAAAGTGAAGAGGAGAAAGTAAGAGAACAGAAATTATCTAGGGAGATTAAAGTTGATGAAAAAAGATTTCTTCTGGGAGGGGTCTCTGATGAGAGGGTAAGAACACCTGAGTCATATTACTGATCATCCTGAACTTGGCACCTGTTTGTTCTAAAACAAAAACGAACAAAACAGCCCAACCTGTGTGGCTAGTGTTGAGCATCAATTTATGAACCAGGAGGTCATGGCTTGATTCCCAGTCAGGGCACATGCCTGGGTTGCAGGCTTCATTCCCAGGAGTAGGGGGCATGCAGAAAGCAGCAGATCAATAGTTTTCTCTCATCATTGGTGTTTCTATCTCTCTCTCCCTCTCCCTTCCTCTCTGAAATAAATAAAAATATTGTTTAAAAAACAAGCAAAACACATCACTTTATCTCTTAATATTGTTTGTCTAATAAATACAGATTTACTTTTCTTTACTTTGGCCATGCTATCAAAGTAATTTTGCAAAATAATTCCCCTTTTAAATTTATGTTATTCTAAAACGTGTCCTAATATTCATGTTAACTTGGAATAGACCAATATTTACAGGCATCTTGAGCTTCATCTTAGAAAACATCTTCCTCTGTAGAAATACAGAATTTTCTCATTTCTTTCCCACACTATTTTCACTACTTTAACAATCAACACCAATGGAAAATTATAATGTCTATTAAAGCCAACATCTGAACATGAGAGAGAAGTTATTATTTGTTGGACAGATAGTGAAAGATTTCAGTTTTGAGGCTTAGCTTTTTACTATCCATATTTCTTATTAGATTCAAGAAATTATATTCAAGAAAGGAGGCATTTATTATGCTTCTGTTACTCTTTCAGAAATTAGAGTGATGGAATAGAAATGAGCTTTGAAAATATTTGAAACTGTCTAGATCTATTCTGCTACCGTGAGCCTGTTTATTTCAAAGTTTGACAGCAAACTTATAAGAAGACAACAATGTCATACATATTAACTGCGTGATACATTAATTTGAAAATATTCATTATGACAAGTAATGAGAGGAACAGAATGCTCTATTTGTTTAAGTGATCAGAAAACTCATTTGGAGGAATAATGGGCTTTCTCTGGGAATCTGACACAGGACACTAGGAGAGGACACACACAGCTTATTTAATGCATGTGTTTGTATTTGATTTTATTGGAAAGTTTTTTGTAGATGAATCAGGTAATTATTTTGGAAGACAGACTGTTCTTACGTTGTACCAAGCTAACGGGATGTTCACCTTGCTGTAGTCAGTGAAGTAGAACACCCAGGACAGGATAAAGAGAATTACTGCCATATGGGGACAAAAGAGCTCACCTTAATGTACTACTCTGAACAAACAGGATCTCCCCTCCTCTGAATCCCACCTTGTTAAGGGAGTTCTGTTAAGATTTGTCACACCATAAACCCAAGACAGTACTGCTCCAATGCGTCTTCACTCACCGTCTTAGCTGTGCTACTTGCTGCTCGTGTGCTTGGGCTGCACTTGGAGGGCAAGACCGTTAGGGTGACCACTTGAAATCACAAACCCCAACTTCCCTCCCCCTACAACCATTCCCACAGGCATCCTGGCACCACAATGCCCTGAGGCTCTCAGGGGCTTTGCCATGACCATTGCACAAGCCATCGTTGGCAGCACCACTTGGATTCAGTATATGTAAAGAAGCTTTAAAACTCAAGAATAAGAAAATAAACTCCCCAAATCAAAAAAGGAGCAAAAGTCTTGAGTAGACACTTTGCCATAGAGAATATATACAAGGAAAATATATGCATAAAAATATGTTCAACATGATTAATCACTAGGGAAATACCAACTAAAACCACAGTGAGATACTACTTCAAACTATCAGAATGGCTTAAAAAAAAAGACAGTAAGTGCTCCCTGCCACTGGAACTCTCAAACGTTGCTGATGGAAATGCAAAATGGTACAAGCACTCCGGAAAACAGTTTGGCAGTTTCTCGTAAAGTTTAACATACACTAATTATCAGTTAATCCCACCCCTAGGTATTTACCTAATTGAAATGAAAACCTGTGTTCACACAAAACTGATACACACACTTTATGGTAGCTTTCTTCATAATTACTAAAAACTGGAAACAATCCAATTGTCCTTCACAGGGGGAATATGTGAACTAATTTGGGTACATCCACACAATGGAATGCTTTCTACTCAGTAATAAAAAAGGAACACACTGCTGATACTCTTCCTGGAGTGAAGGTCCCCCTGACCTTGCCTGGCTGGCTATTCTTGTCATTTAGATCGCATCTTAAATGACACCTCTCTAGAGATGGCTTTCTGACACACAATCTAAAGTAGCTCTCAAATCAACCCATTTTAATTCTCTAATACTGTACATAGCATTCATTCCTAGTATTTTTTTTTTTTGTTATTTGTTGTATGATGGTTATTTATTGTCACATCCCACCAGAATGCAAGCTTCCTGAAAGCAGGCACATTGTTGTTCTTGAGCATTATCATCTCCACCTACAGTGCCCGGGTCATAATAGGGGCTCCATCCTATGAATTTAATGAATATATGTCCACCACATTTGTCCTTAAGTACATATGTGTACCCAGAGAACAGAGTAGGGGGAGGGAGTAGAGAAGAGAGGACCGTTACCTTTATTTATTATCTTGAGACCAAAGAAGTACAAAACACTGTTAGGTCTATTTTGAAATCCAATTTGAAATGGTGATAAGAGATAATTTAATCTTATACAAAATTTCAAAAGTGAAGTCCCACTTGCCAGGAGAAAATGGTTTGTTTTTACAGTGCATACTATTTCTTTTGAACATTAACTACTCAATTATACCTCGGAAGTTGATTTATCATGTGGTGGTGAGTCTGATTTTCCATTTAATATAAAGGAACAGATGTCCCGGGCACACCAGGGACAGGGGAATCTGTCCTCCTTTCCCTAACTCCCACCCACAATCCCACTGGCTGTTCTCTGAACTGTGGGCACATCCACTCCCCAAATTGTGCAACACAGAATCACACAGAATGCTGCTAATTTCCTGACATTTGATCATCATTTTTCTAAACAACAATTTTAGGCTAATAATAGAGGCGAACTCCTCATACTATTGTAACAACCCAGGGAGAAGCAGAATCTGAGGGATGAAGTTTTGAGGCAGAAAACAATTTTCGAGAGTTAAAAGACCAATTTAGAACGTGCCATTTATAATCTAATTACATTTCCAATGGTGATGACAGACCAAGGACTAAAATCTTGATTCAAATCAGTCATAGAGCGAGAATTTATCTTTTATGAGTTCTGCTTATTAGTAAATACTTTGGAAATTATTTCATGACGAAACACTTTATGCATGTGCCCTCTAATATATTTTGTTTCTGTTTTGACTAATAGAGTCATTAGGATTTATTGATAGCTTGCTTCTTAGAAATTTACATTTAGGATTGTTTTATATGTTTGGGTCCCTATTTTGCACAATAGAAGGGATTGGGATACGGAGAAGGAGCTGCCTACGGGGTAGCACTGGGAAGTGGCAGATGTCAGGGGTCAACACGGAGAAGGCCAACAGCTTAGAAGTGATGGTGCATCTGGAAGGCCTGTCCAACTCAGAAGGGGAGAGGACCAAGGTCATTAGCCCTGTTGAAGGGGTAGGGCAAAGATGAAAAGGTAGGAAGGTAAAAATGTTGGTGTCCAAAGAGGTTTCTAAATACTATAATTTGTGGGGTTTTTTAGTTTTTTTTTTTTTAATTGGGTAGAACCAACAGAGAGTTTTCAATTTTTCTGTTTCCCAAGTAAGAACATTGTGGCAAACACTGCCTTTTACCTACTCAGCAGCATTTTCCACTCCACTAGGAGTCAGACTTGTTCAGTCAGAGAAGGCAGATCCTTTGATCTTAGGAAAGATAGGCTTCTACTTCAGGCCTCAGGGTGAAACATGAGACCCTAGACCAGTATGATCATTCATTCATTCATTCAGTGTTAATTCAGCACCTGCCATGAGCCAGGCACAGTTCTAAGCATTAAGGATATAGCAGTGAACAGAACAGACAAAGCTCCTGCCCTCAAGGAGCTTGTATTCTAGTGGGAAGAGACAAGCAATAACTAAATACATAAGCAAAGAGAGTATTGCAGATGGTGGACTAGGAAGAAAAATTAAGCAAGATGAGATAGGGAGTGATGGTTTGAGGTTGGGGTTGGTTGTTACCCCACTTTACATTGATGGTTACAGATGGCCTCAATGAGAAGGGTGAGTCATACTGGTATCTGGAGGCAGAGGACACTGGGAGCACAGAGGCCTTGAGGAGGAGGCATGCTGGGGGTGCTCAGACCACAGCAAAGAGGCTGGGTGTGTGGAATGAGTGGGGAGAAGAATAGGGGAGGATCACGGGGAATGCAGCAGGGAGGTCAGATGGGGTGGGACTTTGGTATATACTTTGGTTTTTACTCTGACATGGGGAGACCATTGGAGGTGCAAGCAGAGGCATGACATGATCTGGAATTTGTTTTTGTTTTTTTAAAAAAGGTCTGTAACTGTCTTGATCAGGTCAGTGATTGTTCTATGGGCTGTTATGCACCCCATTCATTCTTTTGAAATATGAAAGGACATCTACTGGGAAGGACTTCTTTGGCCCAGTTTTTAAAAAACTAAGCATTGTAAATAGAAGGTGTTTCCCTTCCCCCTTTCTGCCTGGAACTTGAATGTGATGCCCGGAATTTCAGCAGCTGTCTTGCTGCCACATATTGAGGAGGAATCATGCTAAGAACAGTGGAGTTAAAATAAAGAAGGGGTTGAGTTTTTAATGATATCACTGAATATTTATAACTGCCCTTGACTACCTACTTCCAAACTTTTGGTTAGACCCATTGAAGTGATAATTGTTCCTTGAAATTGATTTTGAAATGGTAACTGACATTGAGAAATTTAAAAAAAAACAAAAACAATGGCCATTACACACTTGATATGACATTTAATTACCAAAACAGAATGTGAAGGACATAACCTCAGAATATGATACAATTTTTTGAATTGGATCAGTGTAGCTTTATAAAAATCATATAATTGAGTATTAATTCTTCTTATTTTCCTAGGGACCAGAAGAAGCTTCATCACAGACTAAGTTCTAAAGCCTAAGGATGGAGCAGCTGGAGAGTTCACCAAACCAGGTGCTCAACAGGGGTCATGATCTTGATGCACTCTACTGCAGGTAAGACTTCAAGGTTGGGTGACCGTATATGGTTTGCTGAAGACATGCCTGGTTTATGCTTGCTGTCCCTACAAATTATTATTATTATTATTATTATTATCATCATCATCATCATCATCATTATTATTTATCCTTAGCCCAGGATATGGCTTTTTTAAAATTGATTTTAGAGAGAGAGGGAGAGAGAAACATTGACGTGGGAGAGAAACATTGCTTGGTTGCCTCCTGCACACTCCTCAACTTGGGATTGAACCCGCAACTCAGGCATGTGCCCTGACCAGGAATCGAACCACGACTCTTTGGTGAACAAGAGGATGCTCCAACGTACTGAACCACACACGCCAGGGCCCTACATAATTTTAATAGTACCTTCTTTCATCTTCAAAGTGTCTTGGTTGGGATAATAAATTACATCACACATGCACCCACACACAGGAGTAAATGAATAAAACTTTCCTGAAAAGATTTGTAAGGAACTGAAACAAGGTTTTCTTTGGAAATGGGACCATGTTTGGGGAAGAGTTATATTTTGTTTGTTTGAATTTTGTACCAAATGTATGTTTGACTTTCAAAATTTAAAAAAAAAGTTTTAAACAATTAAAGGAAGCACCTACCACATAATAAGGATTCTAAACTTTATCTTTCCTATGTAATATGTCAATCATAGATGAAAATGTCAGATTGCATTGCAAACAACACCTAAATGAGACAAAAAGCTAATATTGAGAATAAATGTCAGTTACTTAACTCTGAGAGTCTGGTCAACACACAAGGGTAGGATCCTGGTTCCAGGGCCATTGACTCAGTGTCACCTGCCCCAGAGTCAGCATGCTTTCTACCACTACTGAAGCTCAAAGATTTGAGATAGAAGGAAACATTTTCTGAAACACTCAGTAAGCACTTAACACATGATTTTTGAATGCCTGCTATGCATAAGGCACAGTGCTGGGCTCTGGGTAATTAAACTGACCTGTTCCCTGCCCATGTGGGACTTGCAGTCTTGTAGGTAAGACAGCCAACAAAGAAACAAATAAACATGTATATAGAAAATTACAAATTGTTGTAAATATTGTGAAACAAATGAAAAAGGCACAGTGCTAGAAAATAAATAAGTGAATGAACTAACATGCTAAGACACACATTTATTTTGCTGGAATAACAACAAAAAGTGAAAGCTTTTATTTCCTCCTTCTATGATGGGAGATAGGGCCCAGGAGTGGAAAGGAGACAGGATTTGGTCAGAAAAGTCCAGTTCTGGCTCCACCACATAATAATACTATGGCCATAAAAGTGACAAATATGCTAAGCCTTATTTTTGTAGCCAACCTTCCTGAGTCATAAGTCTGTTGTGAAAAACAAATAAAAATTAATCAACGTAAGTGAAATGCTATAAAGCTCGATTTATTATCTGTTCTCTCAACAAACATTTACTGAGTACTGTCTTTGAATTGGGCGTCTATGCTAGGAGATTGGTAATATAAAGCTTCAAGATACCAGCTGTAATCACAAAGAGTTCACCTCTGATTTAGGGAGGTAGATACAATATATGGAACAAGTATGAATGTAACATACTACTGCATGATGTCAATGTCAAATAAATGAGCTTTCTCTATTAATAAAGAACAACACATTGGGATTTAAATTATGGACCATGCAAAGTAAAGGATTTGTGGATGAGTTTAAGATGGTTTTTGCCCCAACTGGAGTCTTTTGAAGAAGGGCATGAGCTGGAGATATTATTGATACAGCTAGCCTTTCTCAAATGTTCAAGCAGAGCTTTTACATAGTCAAATTTCAATTAAAACAAAGTTTAATAGCTATTTTGCACCTTTAAAAAGGAATATTCTACGATATTAACTCAGTCATTCAGAGTTATTTAGTTCACAAGTTCTACAATTGGCTTTGCCTGAACAGATGGAATTTTTTTTTTGGCTGAAATGATGAGATATTTTGATTTGTTATCTCTATACCTGTAGACACTCAGAAATCACTCACGTCAACATACCTTCTCAAGTAGCCTATTACTTTTTCAAAACTATCTCACATTCCTACCTGTGTTTAGTTTGATCTTTATAAAGCATGTTATGTAAATGCTACCTGAAATGTGTGGTACTTAAAAAAAAATCCTTGGAATAATTAATATGTTCTGAAACAAAACTAAATAAGCAACGTGAAGAAGTGGATGAAACTTCTTGAAAATTCATTTGGGCAATTTTATAACAATTTTAAAAGTCTTTATTGCCCTGTAGTCTTATGCAGATGGCCGTGCTCTGCTTAATTGAGACCTAATTATTCCTATTTCTGGATTATTATAGTTCCCTGCTTCCTTACTTTCCCCCTGTTACAATTTAGCATTTGTCCTCAGCAAGAGACTGAATGACATGTTCTTTTCTTGTTTTCTCCATTAATAGTTCTTGTTATGAATAAGATGGAGACCGAAGCACAGCCATTTGTAGAAATGAAACCCATGGATTACTAGTTGATAATTATTTCTTGCTGAATGGTAACCCTGACGAGAGTAATGCCCAGGCCCATCATGTTCAACACCACGTCGCCAGGACCTGGATGGGAACTGGTACCGGACAGGTGCTCAGTAATAGTGACTGCGTAAGTTAAGTCATCTCCATCTTGAGTCTTGCTGGTAGTGCATGACACAGGCTAATTGTATAAACATGGTAAAATCACTGTAACAGAAACCATGGCATTTGATTGGCTGATAAGAAGGTATAACGCCTGGCAGGATGCTTTGTTCCTCAAGGCATGGCTTTTTAATTTTAAAAATGAAGACTTTGGATAAGAACACTACTTTGAAAACTTTTTTGTTAGTTTTGTTTTAGTAATGAAACATCTTTTTTCAAAAGATATTTTTAAGTGAAATATCAACACACTTTAAACAGTTACCGAAAGCAGGACAAGGCCACAGCCCGCTTTGCTTGGCAGTCCTGCCCCCATTGCTTGCTTTCCCAGGAAGAGCCTGCAGTCGCCTTTTATGAAACCCAATGTGTGAGAGAACACAATTCATAAGCCAATGGACTTAGTTATTTTGATATTCTAGTTTGAAAATTTTATAACCAACATGAAAAGTTGTCATAGTGAAGAAAGAACACTCAGTTCTTAATAACAGCTGGAGTCAAGCTCTGCATTACTGTGTGACTTTGTTTCTTGTCCATCAAATAGAACTATGCTGCTTATGTTGTCATTGATCAGTAGGGCACTGATCAATGACAACATAACTAAGGAGGTAATTGTTCTGATTACCTATTGCTTTCATAATAACTCCCCCCAAAATTGGTGGTTAAAATAGCATCTCATGATTTTGTGGGTCAGGATCATGCGGAGTTTGCTTGGGGAATTGTTCTGTTTACTTAACAGCATTCAGCTGGGAAATGGGCTGATCAAGAGGATCCAAGTCAGTTTCATTCACATATCTGTCTCCTTGGCAGGAGTCGGAGGCTGGAAGCCTGGACCTGGCTGGGACTGTCAACTGGGGTGCCTATCCCAGGCCTTTCCAGCATAGCAGACTTCAGGCAGTCGGATGCTTGAATAGTGGCTCAAGGCTTTAAGAAGTATGTCCCAGCGAGTAAGGCAAAGCTGTGTGGTCTTCTCTAACCCAGCCTTGGAAATCACAGAGCATCCTTTCTGCCATACTCTACTAGTGGAAATTGTCACAAGCTTGTCAAGATTCAAGGGGAGGGCTGGCACCCACCTCTCAAAAGGAGGCGTGTCAAAGAATTGGCAGCCATGTTTTATTTATTTATGTTATTTAAAATATTGTTCAATTACAGTTGACATTTAATAGTACCAGTATATTCACTTGAGGTGTACAGCGTAGTGTTTAGACAATTGTATAACTTATGAGTGATCCCCTCAGTAAGTATAGTACCCACCTTGCACCCATGTTTTAAAATGACCACTTCAGGATCTGGTTTATTACTGCAGAAGTCAAGGAAAACTGTTAAGAGTTTGTAATACATTTCTGTCCACTGTCACAAGAGGAGAATATTGCAAGCGATTTCACATTTTCTTAAAAAAATTTATGTTGGGATTAGATAAGAGAAATGAGTACTGAGTTTCTTGAGTTCTATGCTTAAGGCAAGTCTCATACCTGTGCTACAGATTATTGTTAGCAGAATTCTTTGTCATCAGTATCACTCAGTATACACAAGGCTTCTCAGGTTAGGATGTGCTAAGCCACTCAAACATTGTGTGGTAATGGAGACAGGACTGCACGTTTGGAGGGCTGCTTTGGACTGGTGACTCTAAGAGTTCCTGGCACGCCGGTTGTGTTATGCAACTAGAACCATTTGGATATTCTTCCCTGCCTTCCAGTAATATTAGACTAGAAACAAATAAGTTGAAACTATAGAAGGTATGCAGTGTAGGGAAACATATTAAATACAATTTTGGACACAGCTCTTTTTGAAAAATGTATTACAACATGGAAAGAGAATGGGAAAGCATTTAGGAGGCTAAATTACTTATTGTCCTTGATAATGATAAATGGAGTTGGCTAGGCTTTTTCTACACAAATGAAAGGTAACACAGAGTCTTGTTCCACCACCAAAAATGATTTTCTTTTTTTTACCTCTGTTAATGTCACATGTTGCCTGAAGAATTTCTCTCCTATGTGGAATATATAACTCAGAATTTTTAAAGACACATAAGGGAAAACAATTTCAGGAATCAAATTACTTTGGTGGAGAATTGCCACAGAATTTTTTGACAAAACTAAATATGAGACATTTTTAGTGTCTTGCACAAGACCACTTTATACCAAATGGTTCTGCAGTTAATAAGGACAAAACCTCCAAAATGTCTCTTTTAATCATCACAGCAGTCTCTAAAACTACCTGAACAGGGTAAGCCCTTTGTTTAAATTAAAGCAATTGGTCAACTAGAGTTCTTGCCACCCCTCAGAGAGGTAATAATTAACATTTATCAGTAAGTGCTGTAGATGTCCGTATTATTCCCTAGGTATCATGCCGTCACTGAAGGGAAGGGAGAGAAGAGATCTGAGAGCTTATGGCACAAGGGGGATAGGAAAGGAGGTATTTCCCTGAGTGCATTTTCACCTTAAATAAAATCTGCTATTACAAAGAAAGACGGTCAGCATTCTCTTGACCAAATAGGATGGACATCTAAGACTGAATTTTGAGACCTGAGAAAAAATATAGTTATGGGAGAGCTACGTAAGTTACCTCCCCTTATCTGTTTCTTAGACTGGGTCTGAATAGACAAATAAACTGTGATCTGAGACAACTTTCTGTTTAGTTGGGGGGAAAAGGAATGTCTGAGGTAGTGGGAAGGGACTTTATCACCATCTCTGGGCCAAAACCAAGTGTGTAAGAAAAGTTGTGTGTGTGTGTGTGTGTGTGTGTGTGTGTGTGTGTGTAAGGGGTAATGCTAAGGGTAGGGGTTTTTGCCCAGGTTCACCTCTGGGTCTCTGGCAAAGATAGCCTTGTAAGTTTCTCACTTACCAACAGGGGGTGTGGGGGGGGGAGGGCGGAGGGGGGGCCACATCAGTGTGAACTTGGGAGTTCTCTCCATGGTAGATATAGGGAGGACTGAAGTTTAGCTTTCCAGAGCTCTTGTAATTCCTATATGCCATGGATCAGACCAATGGGTACCTGAAAGCCAAGGTGGGGAATAGAGTAGGGGAGGGGGACCAACTCATAAGATTGCTCCATGGAAGTCAGTAGGCCTGGACACAATGATCTTATAGCGAAGACCAGGGGATCAGACTCAGAGCAGAACCAGAAGGAGGATCCAGGAGAGACACAGGCGGTCTTGAGCATCAGCAAGCACTAAGGGAAGACCAAGTCAGCCTGGTAGCCCTACTTTGCTTGACCACATTAAGAAAGACCAGATAGTAAAAAGCACACCAGTTACTAACTTCAGCTGCAGATGCCCTCAGGGAAAGCATGACTAGGCAGAAAAGAGAGATCACCAACCTGAATCCTAGTTCTCCTCACTCCACCACCACGAGATGACTTAATCTACCCCAACCAGATACTGTTTAGGGAGAACTAAAGTACATCTGTCAGACCAATATTTTACTCTGAGTCACACAAAAGGTGCTATTTAAATCACTCTCATGGGCGGTTAATGTTATTACTTTTAAAAAATATGCTTCATTTTTATAGTAATATATACATGTGGTCAACAAATTGAGACAATACAGAGATTTACAGGAAAGTCGTATTTCCCATCTACCCCATTCTTGGTCCCACATTGGCACTCTTTCCAAAGGACACCATTTTAAAATTGACTTCTTTGTGTATCTTTCCAGATTTTCTTTATGCTATTGCTAGAAAATGTGAGCATATATTCCTAATTTTATTTTTTATTTTCTTAAGTCAAAGGTAGCATGACTATTTTTGACCCTTATTTTCCTATTGAAAATATATCACTGGGATTCTCTTTTTCTTTTCTTTTTTAAATCTATTTTTATTGATTTCAGAGAGGGAGAGAGAGAGATAGAAACATCAATGATGAAAAAGAATAATTTATCAGGATGGAGACAGCAACCCCGGCATAATGCTCTGAAAACTGTGATACCCTGGTTCATAGGTCAACGCTCAACCACTGAGTCACATTGGCTGGGTGAGATTTTCATAGCAGTAGGTATGTAGTAGGTATATAGTGTACTCATCCTTTTTTTTTTTTTGAGAGTATTTCATTGTAAGAATGCTGCAGAACTTATTTAATTCTTTTCTTATTGATGTACATAGATAAAATTTTGCTGTTACTAACTGCAAATAAATACTGCAATGAGTAGCCTTATTCAAATGTTATTTTGTCTACATGTAGGTATATCTTTAACAAAAATCCAAGGGGGGTGAACTTTAAATGAAGGTGTAAACTGGATAGAGATATTTATGCCAAAGAAAACTGGAACATTGCCAAGTCTAATTGTCCCAGGCACCCAGTAAAAAGTATCTTTTAGGTGATCAGATCAATTAAGAAAGAAGCCATATAATCTTGGTACATATAAGAATATTGTCAGTAAGTTTGTGACTATGTTATATCCATCATAACATAATTAAAAATATAAACTGGGCTCATAGTCTACATACACTTTTTATAGTTGCAAGATAGAGACCCACTAAAGGGAGTACTGAAAAATTTTACAAAGAATGACAAGGAAATTGTCTTGGGATCTCAGAGTGGGGGCTGAGTTAAGGCGGGCCCCTTGTGGAACATGCTGGAGTGGGGGTCTGGGTCCCAAGCAGATGCCAAGACCTGGACATCAGGAGCTGGATTCCTCACTGCAGAGCTTTGCGGTCATTGTGGCTGGCTGCCCTCTGTCTTTTTGCCCTGCTTCCAACAGCTTTTTCTACCAATTCTTAATTTCTGCTCTCCCAAATTTTCAATTTATTACTGGTTACAGCAGCTCCTCTAGCTTCAACTCTACCTTATGACCTTTTAACTGCACACTTATTCTTATTGTATCAGACATTCTAGGTTTTTAGTACAGACTTAAACTTTGGCCTGCTCATTTCCATCAAATTCATGCAGATAATGGGTTACTGGCAAGTCTACTGATTGGTGACTCTGGGAACTGTTACTTATTTCTGAACCAATCAGTTTGTGGAGAGAGGAGCCACGTGGTAAAACAAAGTTTAACCGATTCCCTGCCATAAAAGGGTGGCCTGGGGATGTTTCCTTTACCACCAGGCGTGGTCAGGACAAGCACATTAACTTTTCTAATAGACCAAATCGTGATAACATTTTTCCATGTTTAATATCCCCACATAATTATAAATAACTGCATAGTTGTCTGTCATATGGGAATTGTCATCTGTACTATGAATTCCTATTGTGAGACATTTAGATTTTCTTAAATTATTTTCATAATGCTGTTAAAATAAAATAGAAACCAGACTTGAAAATCCCCCAAGCAGACAAAACAATTTAAGCCATGTAAGCAAACTAAATCTAGCTTATTTCAGGAACATAAGTGAAATTTAGATTATTTCTTGTCAATGCCTCTCATAATCATAAACAAAACTTAAGTCACCTTCCTAAAATAGTATGAGATAATCATTTTTACCAGTTTCCTGTCACCTGGAAACCCTCATTGTAATAACCACTCCTTACAAATTAGGCTAAACAACCTCATTTTACTTTAAGGCCCTCCTTCAATGTCATGCCTTGAACTTCATACAAGTTTTGGACTTGAAGACTCCCTGTTCTCAAACAGCTTGTTTCTCACTCTAAAAATATTCATATCATGTAAAGCTATCTCAACTTTCTTTTGACAACATAAACAACATTCCACTAAAGATCAAGGAAATAGATTCTTTAAAGGTTAGGAACAGAGCCAGCTTCATGAGTGTGACCTATGCGACTGCCCTGGTCACTGTGTTCAGACGGGCCCGGTGCTTGATTTAATGTTCTGCTGTATTACTTCTTGAAATGAGTAACACTTTTAGAACAAGGGGCCTTGCATATTTATTTCATGCCAAGTCCCTCAAATTGTGTAGCTGATCCTGGTTAGAGAATATATGCAACAAGGAGAAAGCGGTGAAACAGTGATGACTGTTGAAGGAAGGTCAAGAAATTGATCAGAACCCGATCGATATTTCCCCCGTATGCATGTGTAGCAAGAGATGCTATTGATGTATTAACTGATGTGTTCTCCCCCTTTCCTCCTTTGTCTCCCGAGACGCTCCTCAATTCCACCGAGGCAGCTTCAGGGAAGAGATGACACAAGAGAAAGGAAGAACAAGTAAGGCAATTCTTTGAGTTTTAAAATAGGCCTTTGGAATCACAGGAGAAACAATTATCTTGCTCTGATTTGCAAGAGCCTGCATTCTGAAGGCTTCAGAACAGAATAATGGCTTTGAAAGAACATGTTCTCAGTTCAAGACAGTTTACCCACTGTCTCCACTAACATATCAGTAAGAAAGAAGAACCGGAGGATACAACCACTGATGTTTTCTAGAGAGGGACCCTGTGCCTTGGTCCCCACTGCTGGGGCTGGTCCTGGAGAAAACGTTGGGAGGGGATCTGTGGCAGTGTGGAGCTAGGAGAGGCATCAAGCTTTATGGGCCAACTCTTGGCAGCGTGGTGGGGAAGCAGTAGAGTAGATATGGTGGAGGGATGTCTGCATAGGGGAACTTGGTACACCCTCACTTGGTCTTCCAAACCCAGGAGGGCTGGAGGAGCTGCAGAATGCTTTCCTGAGAGACCAAGCAATGGGCAAAGGTCATTGATAGAGAGCTGGACCTAGGAGACTTCATGGTCAAGAGTAAAGAGGACCCTCATGTACCCCTGACCTGAGGCTAGGCAGGAAAGAGGATATTTCAGAGGATGCCATGAAGGACAGATGAGGACCAGGAACCAGAGTCCTTACCTGATGCCTTGGAATTGCCCAAATCCTGGGATTAGACATAACCACGAACAGGGGCAGGGTGTGTTAGATATCAGGGTAATATGATGTGAAAATAGAAATGGAGTCAGTTGAAGAAAAATGAAATACATTTTAAAAACTTGCACTTGTGGCCTGAGATTCTTACCTCCTTCACATATTTCTCATGGGCGCAAATATTTGAACTTAGGTCCCCTAGAGATCATCAAACACCTGAGAAAAATGTGACTTAAGAATAAACACTCCTGTTCTTTTAAGTGTTTTGATGTCTCATTAAGAGTTGAACTCATGCCTGGCTCCTCGGCTACTTTGATAAACATCTCAGAAATGGACACACGATGTTCACATTTCCAGAGAAGTGGTTTTTCAGACTTGGCATACCTGAGCTTCGGAACCCCCTCTTCAAATAAAATATGAGGTGGACAAAAGGAGGCTTACTGTTGTTTGTATGAAAAAAGACAGAGATTATGATGATCACGATAGCTTTATTAGCTCAAAAGAATGTCACAATGGCACAGTGCACCTAGGTACAATCTCGCAATTGCTCAAATTGCTGGCCTTCATTTATTTGCACATTCTTGCAGCCTACTTGCTGTATGTACTCAAGCACACCTTGGCCCAGAGTTCTTTAACCTACTTGTCCCTACCCCTCTATGAAGAACCTCAAAATACAAATAGCTAGGAGAGGAGTGTTCTGGTGGGAGATCAGTCTCCCCTCCCTCACTGTCCCCTTTCCCCCCAGGAGTGGCCCTGTCACGCTGACTCATGAGCAAGCTGGAAAAATTACCACTAGTTCAGATTGCCCCAGTCCTCATGACCCCATCAGTAAGAAATGAAATGGCGACACTGTTCTTACTCGCTTGCCTCAGTCGCCACGTCTGTTACAGGAATAGGGTGTAATAGTCACTAGAATCTCCCAAGTGGCTTTAAGGATATCTATGCCTGCTCCTCCTGCCTCCACTGATATTAGTCTGGAGTAGGGCCCAGGACTCTATATTTTTAATCACCCCCTTGCACTCCCCAACGGACTTAATTCTAATATGCAGCTTCTACGGGAACTGTAGAGGAAGAAGATCTTTGAGGACTACTATCAACAATAAAATTTCATGAGTAAAAGAATTTTGGGGAGAAGAGACAAAACATTTTAACCAAATCTTTAAGTGATTGGCATAATTTGCTGGTTTACTTTGATTTGACAATCCACATGGAACAAACTTTAGAAGGTAGAAAAGTCCTTTGAGGACTCATTGGAAGTAGACATAATACATTTTCAGTTTCATTGGTGTTAAATCAGACAGTGAAGCAAAACAAATTCTATTCTCCTAAGAAAGCAAGAATTTATGTCTAGCAAAAAGTCCTTGAAATAATTATTTGTCCTTGGCTCCTTAGAAAAGCATGGCTCATTGCCAGATGGGTATAGAAGAAAGATGATTTTATTCATGTGAATGTCAGCATTGCCTTCAGGTGGTAGGAATGTTAAAAACAGTGTTTTAATATTTTAGGGGTTAGCTACCATATAATTAAATTAAACTTCAGCTACAGTCTTGCCTTCTCTGAGAAGAGTATTATTCTATTTTTGTTAAATATTTAAAAATTAACCTATAAGGAAATGAAAATAATCATCTTAATCTTACCTCATATTTGTTTAATAATCTCAAATGATTAATTTTCTAATTAAGAAATGGAATTGATTTTGGAAAATTATCATGTAGTATTCATGGTTGGAGTGTTCAATATTTCATTATGACATTTAGCCCAATTTAATAAAAATTCTTCTGCAATTTTCTAAAAGAGTATCACAAAATGTATCCTATTACTGTTGCAAGAGGTTAATAGAGGTCACACACATAAAATAAAAACATTTCTATATTGGAAGAAGTTTGGGAAACACAGCAACCTATATATAATTTTGGGTTTAAATTTCAATACCTTCATTAAAGCTATTAGAAATTTTCTTTATAATACGTGGGTGTGTTTTGTTGTTGTTGTTTTGTTTTGTTTTTCACCTCAAGAATATTTATAGACATAGAAAGAAAGTCAAAGACAGATTTTTTTTAAAGCCCCATCTCTCTTTACTCAAAGACCACAACAAGGGAAACCCACTTACTCTGATTCTTGATTTTCCAAATGCAGGTGTTGACAGAGTATATAGTCATTCTAAGCAGCTCTCTGGGATTCTTAAGCAGATCAGGGTCTGAGTAATGAGGTTCCTCTCAGAATTCGGAGGAGGAAGCAGATGAAAAGACACAATTTTGGGGTGAGTTACTGATTTTTATCCCTTCATCAGGGTGAAGTTCAATATGTGATGTAGTAGATGCACTCACTGTCTAATATAGTAATCACTAACCATATGGGACTATTTAAATGAAATATAATTAATTAATATGAAATAAAATCTAAAAGTCAGCCTCACAGATGCACAGGCCACATTTCAAGTGCTCAATGGCCACAAATGAACATCTCCATCCTTGCAGAAAGCTCTGTTGGAAACACAGGGCTAAGATGCTGGTTCCCGCATTAAACCCTAACTCAGAAGAGTTTTCTGTACTCCCCATTGGTCTGGGGCTTCCAATCCATCTACATTGAGCTTCCCTGTCTTGATCATTGTTTTTTGTGTCACAGTTCACATGATTTCCTCTGTAAGTACTGTTTAGTTTCTACCTTAGTGTTCAATTCTCTATTTTATTTTCATGATTCTGAGAGTTAGCTGGGCTCAGTTGGTTCTTCCTCTTCACATGGTATTGACTAGTATCCTTTGTGTGACTGCCATCAGCTGGGAGCTTCCTATGACCTGGAACGCCAAAGATGGCTTCACCTATGTTCTGGGCACCTCAGCTGGGTGATTGGAATGGCTAGGAGTTGGCTGGATATCTCTCTGTTTTACATCACAACTCTTGTTTTATCCTATAAACAACTGAGAGCAGAAGCTACCATACCTCTCAAGGGATGGGCGTGTAACTTGCCCAACATGACTTCCATCACATTCAGATTATAGCAAGTTGCAAGACTGACTGCAGTCAAGGGGAGGGGAAACAGTCTTCACTGCTCCATGGGAGGAACAGCTATCTTTACAGACAATCTATTATACTATCTAACCCCCTTTTTGGTTCTTAAAGATAAATACATTCTATAACGTATAACGAGTAACAAGTAAACTTTACAGTTCTTTTCATACTCATAAATTATATTTCCACAACATCTAGGAACAGGAGGTGGAGTCATTATGAACTGAGATGCTTTAAAGAAAGTCTTACACAGGCAATTCATAAGTAGAAGTACTATGGGATACTAACACTCATTCATAATTTAAGGATGCAAGTGAAAATCAAGATATGTTTTATAAATTAGAACATTAGTACTTACAGGATGAAATGTGTGTGTGGAGAGGGGTGGGGTTAAGGATAATAAAACTTGTAGGAATGTACACTTTTTATATGGCACTCTGACAATATTTATGAAAATTTAAGGCATATCATGTAAGTCAGCATGTCCACTTATAGGAATTTACCCTTATTCCAGTAAATTCTTAGTAAAATATTCCTTTTAATGCACTCAATATATTTAATGATCTTTTTGCCTCTTGAACAAAAAGAGAAATATCAAATTGTGAGATAACAATTGTTCACAACTAAGTCCTATCAGGATCAGCATGCTCTTTCTTAGAAAGAACAGCTTCACAAACTGAACATGTAATGATTGCAGAGTTTATAGAAGATCTTTGTTAAAAAAGCAAACAAAACTGATCCAGCATGCTGTTTAATATTACTTTAACAAATTAGCATGAGGGACTTGGGACACTCCAATGATTTCTCCATTTAAGAAGGTAATTTAAAAAGCCAGAGCCTACTTGCCCTTTGAAGATGTCACTCACCTATAGGCAAAAGCCTCTGTGATCATCTTGATAAAACATGGTGAGTCCAGAGAGTTCAGATATTTTAAACAATTTTTCTCACTAACAGTGACTGAAGCCAATGTGGTAATATCTGCACACTGAATAATGTTGCATTGAGTAGAGTATAAAGATGCCATACAATAACTCTTTTTAACTGGCTTCTGGGTCTCCTGAAATACATGCCCCATTACTTATTATAACCAAAGTTAGGACTTGCTTACAAGGTAATCCTTGAATTTCAAGCACCTAATTCAATTTGACAGATAAACTCACATAAGTATGCAAAGATTTCCATATAATACTGATCATTGCAGTACTGCTTGCAATAACAAAAAAAGATAACAACCCTAGGAGGGATTTGTTACCTGGATGATGTACATCCTTACAATGGAATGTCAATATATGTAGCTATTAATATGAAAATGTAGAACTATATATGCTTGAGTAGAATGATGTGCAAGATATATTAAGTGACAAAAGAAAGGTACAGAACATTATGCAAAATATGTATTTCTCTAAGTAAAAGAAATGTGTGTGTGCGTATTCAAATATAGACAGAAGTTTTCTGGAAAGGACTCTAAGAATTCGAACAGTGGTCATCTCTAGTATGGGATGAGGATGGGGGAAGTTTTAATTTTAACTATACCCATTTATTATTTGATCTTTCAAAAAAATAAGCATTACTTCCATAATTTAAAAAGTTAATTAAATGGCAAAGAAATAAAACAATTGACAAAGGAGAAAAAATTGTATTGGTAATGTGTTCTAGCACAATCCCATATGAATGTAGTTAAATGATCATTTTAATCTGAAGTACATGGCAGTTGATGATTTTGTGATACACAAGAAAATATGGAATTTGGAGCCATGGTTAAATCCCAGCTGCCCAGCTCTTAGAGTAGAGCTTTGGGCAGGTCATTTAAGCTTTCAGAAACTCAGTTTTCACGTCTATCAAATGGATATAATCATGCCTTCCTTATAGGCTCATTGTAAGGACAATTATATTGGTAAAATTCATGGCATATCACCTGTCCCATAGTACTTGCTCAATAGGGTTGATGCTGTCATCACATTGAAAAACAGGATATATTAGCACCCAGTATACAGATATAAAGAGGTGAGCTCAGGCAATTGGCAAATGGTATTTTTAATATCTTTATACAAATTTCCCAAGATCTATACTTCAGGGGTTGTTTTAAACTCATGAAATCGAAGGAAAGTATTAGTTTGCCTTAAATACATTCTATGAACAGTCTGCAAAAGACAGTGCTAGTTGAATGTCCTCCACTGGCATTCTCTTTTTACATCTTGTTGCTCACATCCTTGTTATTTGAGTCCTATGCTGAAGACTGCTGGCTTACATTCCTGGGTACTAATGAGAGTTTACATCCTAGCAAACTTATTTTAGTCAGAAATCTCCTCTCAGACCATGTTTTAAAATAAATAAATAAATCTTTTTTTCATACGAGTTGCATTATTCAGGGTTCTTCAAAGAAATAGAACCACTAGGATATAGAGGGATATATAGAAGAAGTTTATAAAGGAATTGGCTCATGCAGTTATGGAGGCTGAGAAGTCCCATCATCTATTGTCTGCAAGCTAAAGAACCAGGAAATCGAGTGCATATAACCCAGTCGAAATTAGTAGGAGTTGATGGTGTAACTCCAAGTCTGAGGCCAAAGGTCTAGAAACCAGAGGGCCACTGGTGTAAGTGCCAGAGTCTGAAGGCCTGAGAACCCAGAGCTCCAATATCTGAGAGCAGGAAATAGGGATAGCCAAGCTCAAGATGAGCAAGAGGGAATTCACCCTGCCTCCTCTTTTTTTTTTTTTTTTGTTCCGTTCTGGCCCACAGGGAGTGGTTGATGCCAACCCAAATGGATGAGCGTGGATCTTCTTTACTGAGTCAAGTCTAATCTCCTCCATAAACACCTTCTCAGACATATTCAGAAATGTTTACCAGCTATCTGGGTATCCCTTCACCTAGTCAAGTTAACACAAAAAATTAACCATCACATGGGTTTTCTGATTTCACTCTTAAAATATTCTCATCCATCCACAACTGTATATACTGGAATATTTTCTCCCAAAATCTTTGTTGGCTAATGTATAAAAATAGAAGAAAAAAAGGAGGTTTTGTCTATGTTTGACTAAGTCCTTTGACAAAATCCCTGGCCAGCTTTCTATGTGAAGCCAAGTAGCTTAATTTATTTCTCATGTATATATTTTTGAGGTATCTAATATAAAAATAAGAGGTATCTAGTATAAAAATCTTAAAGAGAATAGATTTCTCAGTATTCTTGATTTGCTCCATGAGCAAATTCTATAAAATACTTTAAAATTTTACCCATAAACTCTTCTGTCTGTATCTCTGGTAGATATCACCACAGCCTATGTTCAAATGTTCCTGGTATCTTAAATTATATTTCTGAATCAGAGTCCAAATAAGATCTGCATATTATATTTGGATATATGTCTCTTAAATATATAAAACAAAATTTACAGACCTAAGAAGAGGAATATTCAAGTCTACAAAAATAGTGGGAGAATTTACATGCTTTTTTCTTCACTGAGCGATAAAGCAAGCAGTAAAAATCCATCCATGTACACTTTTGGTGGGAATGTAAATTGAGACAGCTATTATGGAAAAGAGTTTCTCAAAAAATTAAAAATAGAACTACCATATGAACCAGCAATCCCACGCCTGGGTATATATTCCAACGATCAAAATTAGTTTCTGGAAAAGATATCGGCATTCCCATGTTCATTGCAGCATTATTCACAATGACAAGATATGGAGACAACCTCAGTGTCTGTTAATGGATAAATAAAATGTGGTGTGTATATACAATGGCATATTATTTGGCCAGTAAAGAAGAAAATCCTACTATTTGTGACAACATGAATAAATCTGGAGTTATTATATTAAATAAAATAAGCCAAATAGAGAAAGACAAATACTGTATAGTGTCACTTATATATGGAACCTCAAAAAAGTCAAACTCATAGAAACAGAGAGTAGATGGTGGTTGCCAGGGGCTGGGGTGGGGGAAATAGGAAAATGTTGGTCAAAGAATACAAACTTTCAGTTATAAGATAAATAAGTTCTGAGGATCTAATGTACAGCATGGTGATTATAGTTAACAATCCTGTACTGTATGCTTGAAATTTGCTAAGCAAGTAAGGAAAAAAGTCATTAATGGTAAAGAATATTGGAATAATAGAATTAACAGACTTGACCTAAATGACATATGCAGAACACTCCACCCAGCAGCGATAGAATTCACATATTTTCAGGTGTACATGGGACAAATCATAATTTATCACATGCTAAGCCACAATGCAATCTCCATAAATTCGACAGGATTGAAAACATACAGAATATACTCTTTGATAAAACATACAGAATATACTCTTTGGTGGAATTAAACTAGAAATCAATCATAAAAAGAAAACTAGAAAATACCCCCAATTTTTTTGGAGGTTAAGCAAATACATTTATATAACTTATGATTCAAAGAAGAACTCATAAGGGAAGCATCTGAAATATAATAACATGGGGCAATACTTTAATAAACTTGGCAGGGAGATTTCCTGAACTGGAGACAAAAAAACACTAATTACAATGGAAGCATTGAAAAAATGGACTACATAAAATTAGAAGTAAAAAGAGTAGTTTCTTTTGGGAGGAGGGCAGAATTAGTGACTTGAAAGGAATACAAAGGAAACTTCTGGTGGAGGGCTGGTAATGTTCTACTTCTTGATTTGGTTACTAGCATGAGTTTATTCACTTTCTGTTAATTCAGCAAGCCATACATTTATGATTTGTACTCTTTTCTGGATGCATATATAATTTTACAAAAAAATTATTGTAAAATATGATATCTGTACATAAATATAACAAAAATATACAGTTTTCTTAAAATCACAAAAATTAAAACTAAATAAATAAAGGATATAAAGAAGACCTGGAGACCTGCACTATGTTAATAGATTGGTAGGCTCATCTAAAATTTTATATGGAGAAGCAATGACCTAAAATGAACCCATACACTATTTTGTCACCTATGTTTTATTGTGGAAAAATACACGTAACGTAAAACTTACCATTTAACCATTTTAAAGTGTACAGTTCAGTTGCATTTAGTTTTTTCACAGTGCTCAGCAATAATCATCACCATCTATTCCAGAACATTTTTGTCACCCCCCCAAAAATCCCAAACCTACTGAGCAAATTAATCCTCATTTTCCTTTTCCCCAGATCCCAGAAAGTAGTAATCTGCTTTTTGTTTCTATGAATTTGGACATTCTGGATATGTCATATAAATGGAATCATACAGATGTTGCATTTGATGTCTGGGTTATTTCAGTTAGCATAACATTGTTCATTCATGTTGCAGCATGTATCACAACTTTGTTTGTTTGTTAATCAGTTGCTGGGTCGCTTCCACTTTTGGCTACTGTCAATAGTGCTGCTATGCACATTTTTGTACAAATTTTCATTTGAACACCTGTTTTCAATTCTTTTGGGTGGAGTCATATGGTAATTGCTGAGTCATATGGTAATTCTAAGTTTAACTTATTAAAAAACCACCAAACTATTTTCCACCATGGCTGCACCATTTTACACTTCCACTGGGAATGTATGAGAGCTCCAGTGTCTATACATCCTCAGCAACACTTATTTTTGCTTTGTTTTTAAATTGTAGCAATCCTAGTAGGTATGAAGTGATATCTCATTGTGGCTTCGATTTACATTTCCCTAATGACTAGTGATATCAAGCATCTTTGCATGTGCTTGCTAACTGTTTGTGTATATTGTCTGGAGAAATGTCTTTTTAAGTCCTTTGTCCATTTTTAATTGGGTTTTGACTTTTTATTGTTGAACTATAAGAGCTTTTTATGCATTCTAGATGATAGACCCTTATTGGAGATAGGATTTTCAAATATTTTCTTTTATTCTGTAAGTAGGATTTTCATTCTTTAAACAGTGTCCTTTGATGCACAAACGTTTTTAATTTCGATAAAGCCTAATTTATTTTTTTTCTTTTGTTGCTTGTGCTTTTTCTGTCATCTGAGAAACCATTGCCAAATCATAGGTTATGAAGAACCTTAACTAGATTCCTAGGGCTGCCACTGTTGCAGAAGACCAAAGAAAACCAAAGACGCTTCAAAGAAGAGGAGGGACACTGTTTAATACGCCAGCGGACTCAGGGAACAGCCTTCCAAATCTGAGTGAAGGAACATGCACGGGGCTTTCCTCTATATCTCCCTGTGGTCTTTGTCCCGCAAATATGGATTATGCTTCCGGTCCTTTTTGCGGGCCTTGCAAGAAGGGCCCCAGGTGTTGGGGGTCTCTAGGCCTTATCTAATGGTCTGGCCTGGCGCCAGCGTTAATAACCCTCCCTCTGGGGCAGTGCACTGTCCACAGCCCAATGGCTTCTGTAACCAGTTCTGCAGGACCAGTATCTGGGAAGGAGGTAGTGACTTAATTATAGGTTATCAGGAATGTACACTGAGCTTGCTGGCATGGATTCAGATCACTATCCCCCAAATATCAGGGTTACATTGGAATTAGCCCTTTTTAGCCGTTTCACCACAACCAAGTGACCAAAACTGGGCAACTTAAAACAATAGAAATATTATTGTTTCAAGGTTCTGGAGGGGAGTCCCAAAGTGGCAACAGAGCCAAATTCTCTCTGTCCCCTCTGGGGGGTGGGGGTGGGGCGGGTGGGGCGGAATCCTTCCTTTTCTTTTGCATCTCCAGGTGTTTGCTGACAATCGTTGGCCTTCTTTGACTTCTCTCTGGGTGTCTTCACATTATTTTCCTTCTGCGCATGTCTCTTTGAGTCTATATTTTCTCCTTTTTTAAGGACACCGGTCACATTGGATTAAGGCCTTTAACTTGCTTACCCCTATAAAGATTCTATTTCCAAGGAAGATCACATTCTAAGATACTGGGGGTTAGGATTTTAACATATTTTTTGAGGGGACAAGATTCAACCCATAACAACCTCTTAGAGTGTCAATTGTTTATGCCAACTGATATCCTAGTCCCAGGTGGCAGAAAGTAATTCATCAGCCTATAAATGTTTTTGAAAAATCCCTCAATGTAGCAACTTCTTTACCCTGAGAGATTTCCTAGTTAGGCAAAATAAAGGCAAACTCTTTGCATTCGTCCTGGAGTAACCAGGCAGGTCAAAACAGACAACTGCAATTCTTTGAGAACAAGGTTAGCTCTGCTCCCCACAAAGGCTGCTGTCTTCCAGACACCACTGAGCTGGGGAGGGAGGAATGGGCCAAGGGTGGGTTAAAACGCCACAAAGAATTCCTGCCAGGTTTCAGTTGCTTTTCTTGATTGTTTGCGTAATTGCTGTAAACCATTGACTATTTTCCCAGAATTCTGATAAAGTTGATGCTGACAGTTTTTGTCAGTTTTTCGCTGTTCCTGTCGAGGGACAGGCCCTTGGAGTTCCTTACTGTGACATGTTTCCTGACATTCCTCAAATACTTTTGAAGAAACAGAATAACAGGGGCTTGCCATAACAGTGATTAGGAGTTGTTACAAAGCCCTGGTAGTGATATAGTGTGGTTTTGTTTTAGGGTTATTAAAATTGATCAATAGAAAAGAAGAGAAAGCACGAATCAATGTTAGTGTTTCCTGTTTTAGTTTAATTGATGGTTACCGATTTTTACATATAGTCTTTTGAATATATCAAAAATTACATAATCAAATACGTTTACATTCTAACTGCTTGTGTTACCATTGTAATTAGCTAATTATTTATATTAATAAATAATTATTTATATTAATAATAGGAAAGGAGCAAAGGGAAGGCCAGACATTATAAGCATGGCCACCTGGGTAGCTTCAACAGGAAGGTGCAATTTCACACTCCTCAGGGAACACCAGTCTATTCCTTGCAGATCCCTGGGGGAAGGGACTGGACAAAGGGGAAGATGGACGCATGTGCAGTGAGTCAGGGTAATGTAGGGAAAATACTTGCCTGTCCGTCTAACCAGGAAACAAAGATCATTGGCTAGAAGGGTTGAGCCAATGCAAGCTTGAGAAAACTTTGAAATACATAATCCGCAGACAAAGCAATTCTCTCTGCTCCTCTGGCTTGGCTCCTGCTTCCTTGCACTCACCCCCGTTCCCTGCATAGCCATGTGGACCCACATGCAATGGACTGCAGCTGGAAACACAAGCTAAGCAAGACTAATGCTGCACTGGACTGTGCAAACATGGAACAGAGACTCTAGGCAGTGGCTTCAGTCCTAGCTCTGCTGAAGACAAAATGGGACCTTTTCTTTGGGAGGACAGAGAGCGATGGGACCTTGGAAACTACTCGGGAGTTTAATTCCATATACGTATAAATAAATACCACTCATTCTCCCGTGCAAGTCTAAAAAAATTCCTTGTCCCGTGACATCGCAAGAAGCCCACATCCACCCAGCAGCAGGTAGGGACATGGAGGACTTCCCACCAATACTGCTTGAACACGGAGAAATACACTTCTAGATAACTATTGGAGATTAAGGATGAATTCAAAACGAATTATGAACTATCTAGAATGTAACTCAAGGAGATCACTTTGCATCAAACCTGAGCTTGCTGCAAAAGCTATACCGAGGAGTGAAAGTGTTAGCCTTAAATGCTTTCATTATTAAAGAAATATAACCCCCAAAAGGAATAGATTCATAATACACACCTTAAAAACACTGAAAAAGACCAACAATACAAACCAAAAGATGGAATTTTAAGATAGGGGGAGAAATTAATGAAAATAAAGCTTAAAAAAAATCTAAAGATAAATAATGCTATCAAAATGGAAAATACCAATAAAATTAAACTCCTCTTGATTATTAAGAAAAAATAGAATAGATAACAAAGATTTTGCTCAATTCTAAAAAAGAAGCAAACAGGATTCTGTGATGAAAAAAATAATTCAGGTGAACTAATAAAGATAGCAGATGGGGGGAAGTTTTCTTAATCAAGGATGAGGAGGACCCAGGTTTAGGATATTTAGGGGTGGTGTTGGGAAGTTTTTGTGGATGAAAAAAGGAGGCACATCCTAAACCTGACAAGCTCAGGGGAGGCCTGCATGGTGGCCGAACAAACTCAGAGACCTAAAGTGACCACATAGGATGGTCTGAAATTAAAACTTTTTAACTAAAAGCAGATCATGGCCGGTAGTCATGTCCTAGAGCAGTATATTTTTTCCTAATGAAGGTCAGTCTTCACCTTAACTGAGTCTGTCTGTTGTCTTTTTACATCTAGGATAACATACCTTATAGCATGTCTTTGGAATAACAAAGTAATTTTTTTTTCCAGACCCCTCAAAGCACAACCACCACACCAGAGCTGAGACCGCAAATCCCCTCATTCTTGATGTTATCATGTTAATTGTTGACTGTTAACTACGCTGTACCCACCTATGGCTCTATCATTTTATCATTTCACTTTTTATCCAATCACAGAGGTTCCCCTCAACTTTGCTTTCTCCTGCCTACCTAACCTATCACCAATGAATTTCATGTAATCCACCTATGCCTCCTTTTTGTAATGGATAAAATAAGGAGCAAACCTGCCTTTTTCTGGAGCATTTTCTTAATCTGTGGAGGTTTGTGCTTCCTGGCAATTGTCTTGTTTGGCTCATAAACTCATAAAAATTCTTACAGGGTTAGATGTTTCTTACATGGACAATTTATAGGATATTCTTGAGTATACTGTGTTAAAAAAAATTCGTTTCCATGTCCGGAACTCAGCATACAAGGATCATATGAGATAGAATGATGCCCGAGTGAATAAATGATGCCACAGCATCTGTCTTTCTTTGTAAATAGCCACAAGTTGACAACAAGCAAAAAAATAAATATATCTTATTAAGATCTAAACTTTGGAAACATATTATATGTAGATGAAAACTGGATAATCAAGCCGTGGATAATATCAGAACACAATCCCAAAGGGAGAATTTCCTTACATAAATTTTCAACAGCGAATTCTACTTGCTTTGTTTATTTCATCATGCAACTTAACACATGCATTAGTCACTTCCTGTGTGGCCAATCTACTATGTGGATAAATTGGATCCCCAGAAACCAGGAAGTGTGTAAATAATCTCTGTGAAGATATTACTCATCACACATTAGTGATTTGAATACTAATTAGTATTTGTAAAGTAGGAGGAGAATCAAGACTGAAATGAAGTTTGATGTTTATTACCTTGATAGTAATGAACATATCATAATATTATCATAAAGAATAACATCCTACTGTCCTTTTGTCTTGTAACTTAAAAAAATGAGTCTTTATCTCACTCATCGAAAATTTTGGAACAGAGAAGGACAATTAATAAAATATTTAATCCAGTATAGTAAAATCTCCCCCAAAGGAAACTCTAGGCTCACATTGTTTCACTGGTAAGTTCTTGCAAAAATATAAGGGAAAAAACAACCTATGAATCTTGCACAAACTCTTCCAGAACACAGACAAGAAAACTCTTTTCCTAATACAACTTTTATGAGACCAGCATACCCACAATTCCAATACCTGACAAGGACATTACAAGAGAGAAAATTACAGACCAATCTCTTGTAAAAAATAGATGTAAACATCTTTAACAAAATAGTGATAAATCTAGTGACAAAGAAATTGAGCTTATTCTAGGAATGCAAGATTGTCTTAACATTTAAAAATTAACCCAACCATATTAACATAAAAAAGGAGAAGGGTTATATGAATATCTTGATAGATGCAGAGAAGTATTTTGACAAAATTGATCTCTCCCTCATTTATTATATATTTTAAAAACTCTTTGCAAACTGAGAATAAAAGGCAACTTTCTTAAACAAATAAAAATATTACATACCCACCCCCCAGCAAACATCATACCCAATGGTGAAATATTAAAACTTTTCATCTAAGATTGGAAATGAGACAAGAATGCCAGCTATTTATATTCAATATTTTACTGGAGGTCCTAGCCATTGCAATAAAAATTTTTAAAAGGTATTAGGACTTTAAAGGGAGAAAAGAAGATGTCATTATCTATAGACAGCATGATTATATGCCAAGAAAAATCCAAAAGTATCTAGAAACTATTTGAACTAATTATATCTGCAGTGTTGCTAGATACAGGTCATTATTGAAAAATCATCTATTTATTCAGAAGGATCGCTGATCTAAATGTGAAAATAAAACAATAAAGCTTTTAAAAGAGAAATGTAGGAAGACATCTTCATAACCTTGGAGTAGGTAGAGATTTCTTAAACAAGACATAAAAGGCTCTAACCAGAGATAACAAACAAACACCCATCTGTATATCTGACAAGAGATTTGTATCTAGCATATGTACAAACTTTACTAATCAATAAGAATAAGACAGGTATCCCAAGAAAAAAATGGCTAAAAGATTTAAACAAACACTTCACAAGAGGATATACAAATATCCAGAAAACCTACTTCAACTTCATTAGCCATCAGGGACTTTTAAATTAAACCACAGTGAAATTATCATTACCCATCTACCAGAATGGCTAAATTAAAGTCAGAAAAATTCCAAGAGTTAGAGAGGAGGGATAGCATTTGGAATTTTTAAAAATTGCTTGTAGGTTAGTAAAATGATATATCACTTTGGAATACCATTAGGCAGTAGCTACCAAAACTAAAAAGGGTACATACAATAGGATTTCATTTACATGTAACACAAAGAGGCGGGCCTAATACCTGGTGTTGGAAGTTGGGATGATGAGGAGGAGGTGTCAAGTTGATAGAAATATAAATGAGTCTTCTGGGAAGCAGGGAATTGTTCCGTTTTTATTGATTTTTTAGAGGGAGAGGTACCTGGTCATGTGCCCTGACCGGAATTGAATCGGTGCCTCTTAGTGCATAGGACAAGGCTCAACGACTGAGCCACATTGGCTAGGCTGTTCTGTTTCTTGATCTGGATGCTGGTCATATGAGTGTATCTAGATGTGATAATTCACTAGGATTTACACTTATGACATGAAATTAGACTAGAAATAGAGACTAAAAACACTACTTATTTTTACATTATAATAACAATGTTGCCCCAAAGCTATCTTTTTAACTCACCTTATGATCTTAGCCATAGCTACCTAATAAAATACATGTCTTAGCATATCCCAGATAATGACTCCTGTATTGCTATGGGGGGCTAATGGTGGTAGGGAATCTTTCTTTATTTCCCAATCAAATGAATTATTTCAATAGCCTATATTTTATTTTCAAGTTCAATGCTCTCTTGCCCACAGTTATAAGTTTTCCCTTTTGCCTCTCTGCCTCTAAAAATGAATATAATTTTCACTTACAATAGTAGAATAAAATTGCCCATGTATTCTAGGTCTTAGAAAACAGACCCTGTTTTGACAGAACATCAGTTCCATAATTTATCCTTCACATAATTACATAATTCAAACTCATTATCTAACAAGCCCCCTATTTCACTGTATCTTTTTCTGTATATTTTATTCCCTAGCAACATGCTTTCTAGCACTCCCACAACCATTTCACTTAGGAGAGATGTCTCAAAGGTTTCTCTTCACATTAAAAACCATCAAGAAAGGAAAGGGCTTGAAGCCTTGTGAATAATAGATATGTAGAACCTTCTAGCATAGCAGTCATTCATTGAACATTCAACAATTAGTTGTTGAGGCCCCTTAGGGAGCCAGACCATTATCTGGGCACTAGAGATACAATGGAATAATGGTTAAGCACCTAAGTTCTGAATTTAGATAGCTTGGATTAAAATCGTAGCTATATAATTGGCTCCGTCTCTGAAAATGGTCTGTTTACTTTACGTCCCTATGACTCAGTTTACTCATCTATGAAATAGGGATACTAGTATTGCCTCTCTCCTAGCCTTGTTAGGAAGGCTAAATGGCAAGTTATGTGAAAATCACTGAGAACCATCCTTGGCACAGGGTACACGACAGCTGTTATTACCAGAAGAGATGACACAATATTTGCCAAATATCCTATTGACAAACCTCACCACCACTGGGACTGCCTGCCATGTCCTCTCCCCTAGCCACCCATCCATGCTAGCAAGGAAATGACAAACTCATGAACTGCTAGCAATGAGGACTGTGGCAGTGGAAAGCCCTTAAGATATCACAGAGCCTGCCTTTTACGAATGAGGACACTAAAGCCCGGAGACAGTGCCAAGCTTGAACTAAATCTCACACAAATCAAGTAGGGGGTGAAGTTGGCATTAGACCTTGGGTCTCTATATTCCTAGTCCGGGCCTCTGGCTGGAAAAACCTGCAAACCGGAAGACTGGCCCATTCTCTCATCTGACTCACCTTTGACACAACCACGGGGAGCAACTCAAACACACTCCTCCTAACTGGTGGGGGTAGGAGATGGGGGCACTTTGCTGTAAGTTGTCTATTTTTAGCCTCTCTATATGGCCTGCTCCCCGCAGACTCACTGGGGCTAACAGACTGCTGTGGGATTTAAGGCACTCTCCTTGTAGCTTGGTGGTTGCCATGCCAACGAAATTTAACGAAAATTGTGTTTTCTAGTAGATTATTTTAGTGGAGGCTTTAAAGCCGAGATTACAGTTCCAGCTCGGAAGCTTAAATGATGCAAGTGATTAGTCCTGGTATATAGTAGGTGTGCCATAATACTGAACAACAGAATGAATGCATGAATGAAATTAGTTGCACTAGGGAGCTGAAGGTGTAGCAGCAGAGAACTGATCTGCTACTTAAAAGTCAATATTTAAAATCAGTCTGGAGCGAGTTCACTCATATCCTCCCTGGATTTTCATAAGCACCTGACCCTGTGTGTGAAATGATTTGTCTGAATCCAAAGGACTGCCTCTGATCTTCAGGCCACTTAGGAGCTCTGCAACCCAGGGGCTCCGCCTGCACTCCGCTGTGTGTTGCAGACATGGAAAAGGTAGCAGGAATCTGGATGGGGTAGCTCCTTGCAGGCCTTTTGTAGGGCAGGGAGCTTATTCACATGCGAGAGGGTCGGTGCTCATTCCTTCTAAGGATGCTTTTTCGGCGTTTGTAATCAGCATATTTAATGAGTGCATTTATTTAAACAGCCTCTTTGGTTCAAGAAACCTGTTTGAAAGGCCATCCCCTGGCCACAAGGAGTGAATGTTATCAGATAAGCAGAGGGTCAGGAGAGCTGACAAATCTCCTTTCAGTTCCCAGGTCTTTCAGCAAGTATTCTCTGAAAACCTAGTCTGATGAGTTCTTTCCCTTCTCAATAAAATCTATTCTGATAATCATTTGGCCTTCCTCTCTCCATCCTTCTCTTCCTCCCTTCCTGCCTGTTCTTCCGTTCTCTTTTCCTCTCTCCCTTTGTCCTTCCTTCCAGTGGCAGTGAAAAGAAGTTTTTTGGAGTCAAAATTATATTCAAATCCTTACTATCTCTGATGCTTATTTGTGGTGTGACATTCAGCAACTTTCATTACATCTCTGTTAGAGAGTGGGAATGTTTGAGCATGCTTCCAGAGAGGCCGTGGACTATGCCCCAGATAGAGATGTCAGTGCTGACACCAGGCCAGGCCTTGAGATATGGTCTCATGGCCCCTTCCCAGCACGGAGGCCTTATGTCATAGAACACTTTCAGCTTTCTGAACAACAGGATGACCTTGTGAATAACATGGTCGTCATTGGCATGATCCTGACGTTGCTTGGGAAAAACTGTTTTGTCTTGGGTTACTTGTTCTGCAAAAACCGGATGTGGTTAATGTGCTTAAAAGCGGTCCTACACAAAGGGTCGCTGCTGCTCTCTGGTCTCCCTGCGTGGAGAATGGCAGAGCAGTCGCTGGGTCGTCCGGCCGCCCGGCTAATAAAGGCTCCCTAAATTTTAATTTGGTCTGGGCTCCAGTGGTCATTCACTCGCATCTGCTCCACAACAATCTCTAGCAGCATTTCTTCTTGTGCGTAAGGGGCTACCGATGTTTGTCTTGGATATGGTAACATTAGAGAGTTTCTCAAACTTTATTGGCATGAGAGTCACTTAGAGAGAGAAGTGAAAATGCAGATTCTCAAGGCCCATACCCATAGACTCTAGTCCATTCAGTCAAAATTCCAGGTATCTGCATTTTAACAAGGTTTGCAGATGTCAAGAAACACTGCATATGCTTGTAAATGCTTAGTAGGAAGAAATTTATTGTAAATATTCAAAAGGTGGGAGCTATGATCATTATTCATTCAGTCAACACTTATCGAACATCTACTATGTACCAGGTTCTGGAGATATGTCCTGCTTCATTTATTTTACTATGAATTTAATTTGTCCAATATGTTTGCCTAGCCGTATCCCACTAGTTCTAAGTTCCTGGAGGGCAGGATAAAGCATATAAGGTGGTGGAGAAGAGCATAAATGTTAGAAGACATGAGTCCAATCCCGAATCTATTCTTTACTATTAGAGTCCCAGCTCTAATACGTTCTAAGTGTGTGATCTCAGGAAAGTAACTTAACTTCTTCGAGCCTCAGCTTCCTCTTACATAGAAAGGGGATTCATTTGTTCAACATCCATTCCTTCAATAAACATTCACTGAGCACTTTCTAGGTGACCAACAGTGTGCTAGGTACTAGAAATACACTGGAGAGTAAGACAGATAGGGTCCCTGTCTCGTGTAGCTTAGAATTTAATAGTGGACACAAATATTAAATGGGTAACTACACAAATAGCCAATTCCATTGCAATAAGCTGTGATAAATTTAACCAGTAGGAGCGAACCTAGCCTGGGAGTGTCAGGGAAGACCTCCTGGGATAGGGGATATTGAGCCCTGAGGGATGAGGAGGGACTACCTGAAAAGAAGGACCTGAGATGGGAAGAAGCTGGACTCTTTTGAAGAAGTTCAGGGATACCCATGTGGCTATAGCTGAGTGCACAGTTGATGAAAGGATTAAATGAGACAGCAAAGTGCTTAGCACAGTGCCCAGCACAAAGAAACATAATAATCATGGACATAACACACCTTCTGGTTTGTTGTAGACAATGTATGAAGAAGTGCTGTGTAAACCACAGGTTCTCACATTAGCATTCACCAGAATCACCTGGAGGGCTTTCTGAATCACAGATTGCTGGGTCCCACTTCCAGGGTTTCTGACTCAGTAGATCTGGCTTGAGGTAGATAGATAATCTGCAAGTCTGTGCTAACATATTGCCAGGTTATGCTCATGCTGCTGGAATATGTGGGTGGGGGGAATGGTGAGGGCAAGGGAAGGAACAGGCAGGGGGTGGGAGATTCTGGAATTTGAGAACTAGTGTAATTGTAAGGTCCCAAATGCCTGTCGATCAAAGTTGAATCTCCCACAATGCTCAGCTCTAGACCCTGTACAGAATAACCCCATAATGGTTTGATAATACATATTCTTTATACTTTTAGGGTGAGAAAGGGCCTTTGAAAATCCACATCCTTTTATTTACACAAGAGATGAAGTCAAGGACCAGAGAAAGTGACAATTTCACCTGAGAAATGGGAGCAGCCTGAACCCCAGGTTTCTCCTCTCCAGAGCGTACTTTTGGCGCACTTTGCCCGAAGGCAGGCAGATGCAAGGCAGCCCCGGAGAGTGGCTTACCCTGTATTCCCCCTACATGGGCTAGATGAGCTAGATGACCTGTCCCTCCACTACATGTGTCTTGCACATGCAAAATTTTCTTACTGAATACATTGATTTTTTGGAATGAACATATTTTTGAGAGTCATGAGATAAATTCAATGAAATACAATCTTTGCTTTATGTGGAAATGAGTACGTTAGCTCCCCTGGTCCTTTCTGTTTTTTTCTTATGTGTGTAGGCCACTTTCTTGTGATAATAACATTAATAATAAAAACGGAAATGAAAATGATAGCTTATTTACTCAGTGTATGTCTGGGTCAGAGAGTGCTTTAACCCCAGCACCCTATTAAGAGGTTGGTCCTAATTTATCTCCTTTTCATAGAGGAGGAGTCCCAGGAATTTGATGCAGGTCCTAGAGCCAGGATTTGAATCCTCCAACTAGGGTTTAAATCAAGGCAGACTCCAGAGCGTGGCCTCTTAATTACATTAATGTGATGATTAAATTGTTTTAAAAAAAATCAGTGTTGAAATGTAATAGTGAGATCAGAAACACCCTGAGGAGTTAAGATGCATTTAAATAACTGTCTCCAGATGAATAATCTCTCAATTTGACAAGAAAACCCAACAATAACTTTCATACCGGTTTCCTATTTCAAGAGTTTAGATTAGAAATATCCCAAAATAGATTTTTTAAAAAAAGAAAAAGCTGAGTCATTAGGGTCCTTCAGGAGGGAAGAAGCCTCTTTAGGATAAATCTTAGCCTCTGTGAAAGGAGGGGCATGTCCCTCGGGTAGGGGTGAGGCTGGGGGGTCTTGTTGCTTTATTTATACACAACCCATTACACTTGACTAGATTTGGTTCTGCCGGCTGGCTTAGCGCGAGGACACTCGGCTAGGAAGGCTAGAATAGACTCCCTAGGTGAGTTATTTTGGGACATCCTCTCCCTGTTGCTTAGGATGAAGTGGTCCTAATATAAATACCCAGACCTTCCGGCCGGCAGGTTTTCGAAAAGGATGCCCAGCCCTGCTTCTTTCTCATCCACACTCTCCCGCTCCCCGATCACTGTCAAGTGCAGAAAGCTTGCCAGGGCCTGGAGAAAGCGCAGCGCCGCGGAGGCCGGCACGCTTTCCTCCCTCCCTCTCGGGGGAGCGATCTCGGGGTCTCTCCCCGCGGAAAACTGGGTCCAAGCCGGCTCCACGGGGGTTGGGGGGAGGGGAGACGGCGCTCCCAGCCGCTGGGCAGAGCGGGGGTGTCACCGCGCGACCGCGGCGCTCCAGGAGCGTCGGCTCTCCGCGCGCGGGGTCCCCCGCAGCCACGCGCGTCGCTCCCGCCGGCCCGCGCCACGCTCCGCCCTGGACGCGGCTGGTGCCGGCGCCCGGGTGCGCGCGGGTGGGAGCGGGCCCGGCTCCGCTGATTTACGGCTCTGCTGAAAACCGCCCCGCTCCCGCAGCAGCACCGGCCGCAGCGGCAGCAGCAGCAGCAGCAGCAGCAGCGGCTGCAGCTGCAGCAACAAGTCGGGTAAGTGGTGGTGGCGGAGCATCTGCGCCTGCGGCCCGGCCCAGGGGGCGCGGCGGAGGGGGCCGGCCGGGCTGGGAAGGAGGTCCCAGTCCCCGCACCGTGGCCGGGAGTTGGGCTTCTCCACCCCACCTGCAGGAACTCGTGTGCTCACGGATCCACTTTGACACCGGGGGGCTGGCCTGCTGGGAGGCGGGCACAGGGAGGGCCGGGACCCCGGAGGCTGGCTGGGTCCTTGCCTGCCCGCTTTAGGCAGAGGAAATTAGGGCTTTTCTGCTCACCCCGTGGACGGGGATTTCCGCTGGGCCCTTGAAAGCTTGCATAGTCCCGGAGTGCATGATTACCCATTTCCCCTGCAGGATGCCACCCTTTTCCCATTGCCCTCTAGCATCCTGACTTCCCCTTCCTTCACCTCTCGCCGGCACATTTGGCCAGCATTTGCATCCCATCCCAGAAAACTGGTGGTTAAACAGCCAGTGTAGCACAGGAAGAGGTTCCCCTGTCTGGGGACCATTTGCAACTCTGCACCTCTGCTTCTGAAGAGGCTGGGGGCCCAGGAACAACACTTTTCAGCCTAGACCCTTAGCTGAACTTCCTCTTTGGGGGGCCCATGCTTCCTATGTTTAAGTAGAAATCATTCCTGGAGGAAATAGATACTGTGCTGCTTGCAGAATTAGGTTGCTGGCAGTCATCTGTTGCTAGGGCTCAGATAAGAAATTCCTACAAGGAACTAAGAACATGCAGCTATTTAAAGATGCCTACCTGGTTCAAACATGGGCCATCTCTAGTGGTTGTCTTTAATGTCTAGAGGTAGAGCCTCAAAATAGGATCAGAGACAAGACAAATCCATCCAGAACATCCTATTTTAATAAAGTCTTGGCCATGGCCCCACTTAGATCAAAAAGTACTTGACGCTTCGGGTTCCCAAATTTTAGTAAATTGCGTATGGAGGGCCACTGTCCTTATGGGAACACTTTGCTTTATGTCATCACAGCAATAATTAACGGACAAAATTAAGGGCAAAAATCGCAGGTTGAACCATTTTCAGCTGATTGTGTGCTCAGTGCCACAGTACCTCGTTTGAGTGATAGCTTTCCAATTCTTGGGGGATTGGCTTTGACAATGCAGGCTGACTTTTCCTCACTTTTTCTATTTGTGCTTATCAGGCTGTTAGTACAGCAGGGCATGATTTTGCAGTTAATGTACTAAATTCAGGAAATTTGAATCCACTTCTGGATCTGCCATTTTCCATCTGGCCTTGAATTAATTACTTTACCTCCTTGCTCCAGTTTTCTCATCTGCAAAAAGGGAATGTTACCCGCCCTTTTCATCCTAGCCAGGGGTTGGCATACTTTTTCTGTCAAGTCCAGGTAGTACGTATTTTTGGCGTTGCCGGTCACTGTGCAAAAGCAGCGGTAGATGATACAGAAATGAGTGGATGTGACTCATTTGGCCCAATGAGTGAATTTGGCCCAAGGATTATAGGTTTTAATTTTATAAGATACTAGAGGCCCGGTGCACAAAAATTCATGCACTCGGGGGGGTCCCTCAGCCCAGCCTGTGCCCTCTTGCAGTCCAGGAGCCCTCGGGGGGGGGGGGGGGGGCCCTAAGCTGCAGTCTGGCCTCCCTCTGTGGGAGGCGACCAGTGGGCAGATCGGGGGACAGCTCTGGTGGGTGAGCGGCTGGCCCTGCACCCCCATTGCCCCTCTACTGGTCACACTGCTGCCCCCCAACCGCCGTCACCTCCCTCTGCCCACTGGCACCTGCCTTAGCTGGCCTGGCACCACCCGCTCGCCGGCCCCACCCACCCCCACTCTCCCACCTGCTGCCAACCAGTTGTTCCGCCGTTTTGCATATTAGGCTTTTATTATATAGGGTTATATGCAAAGGTTATTTGAAACCAAAACCTCTGCCTCCAAGGAGATGAGCAACAACAGTCACTTCAGTAGCATTTTGCAAACAGACAGGGTAACTCCCTGTTTTGTTTTCCTCTGCCCAGGACTTTCAGAGTAATGCAACAGAAGGCCTTTGAGGAAAGCAGATACCCCTGGCAGGAGTCCTTTGAGAATGTTGCTGTGTGCTTGCCATTCCGCTGCCCGAGGTGCGGAGACCATACCAGATTTAGAAGCTTGTCATCGTTAAAGGCCCATCTGGAATTCAGTCACAGCTACCAGGAAAGAACCCTCCTGACGAAATGCAGCCTCTTCCCATCCCTCAAAGACACAGATCTAGTCACTTCCTCGGAACCCCTGAAACTGGGGAAATTGCAGAGCTGCGGCAGCGTGGTGAAGCAGAAGCCCAGCTATGTTAACTTGTACAGCATTGCACACGAACACTGCAGGGACAGGAAGCCATGCGAGGTGGTGGCCGAGAGGCCCGTGTCCTACGTGCAGACCTACACCGCAGTGGACCTCTGTGCCGACTCGCTGGATGGGCCGAGGGCCGGTCCCGGACTCCCCACCTCCGACACCAAAGCTGCTTTCGAGGCCCACGTCCGAGAAAAATTCAATCGGATGGTCGAGGCCGTGGACAGGACCATCGAGAAGAGGATCGACAAACTCACCAAAGAGCTGGCCCAGAAGACTGCAGAACTGTTGGAAGTCCGGGCCGCTTTTGTCCAGCTGACTCAGAAAAAGCGGGAAGTTCAGAGACGAGAGCGGGCCCTGAATAGACAGGTGGACGTGGCTGTGGAGATGATCGCGGGGCTGAGGCAACGCCTGACAGAATCGGAGGAGGAGCTTCTCAGGAAAGAAGAGTAAGTGGCGCTGGGACAGGATGCTCACCCTTTTGCTCTGGGCACCCACCCCCAGATCACCAGCCAGTGTTAAGCAAGGTTTGGCGCTATTCCTTGCAGGTGGTACCTGGGCTGCATTTCTCCTTGATGTAGTTGAATGTGGGGGGGCCCAAGGCTTTTAATATTATTTACCCTCCCTGGGGATGGTCAGCAACCCAGCAACCTGAAAGTCAAAATACCTTTTTTTTTTTCCTCACCTTGGAAACTGTGAAATACAGATCATGTTTTTAAGGAGAGGTGTCTTGTTTCTGTGGTGGGGCCTGTTTCCCACACTCCCTGGTGAGCGGGGGAGTTGACTGGGCGGGCAGAAAGATGGGCTGGGGAGCCTTCCTTCTTGACAGTCTCCATGTGATAAAGTCAAGAACATGAGATGCTGTCTCATCCAAGTGTCAAGTATGCTCTAAATACAAATGCTTTTGGCTTCCTTGCCATTTTGGATTTTCCGCCTTACCGTAATTAAATGTCGGTTGATTGCTGAGAATCCATCCAATTACATTTTTTTTATTTGGAAGAAGCAGACATTAGGAAACCCAGAGGAACCGGTGATATTGCTGGGCTTCTGTGATTTAAGTTGGAGAGTTTTCTTTTTGTAAAATGTTATGTCACACTAGAGTGAGTCACGCATGCTGCTTGCAAGGAGTTGACACTGGTTTTCACAAGTTATAGGTGTTCCGATAAGCTAATACTTTAAAAGTCGTCGTACTTAGAAAAGCATTTCCTTATCCGTGTTATGGATTCAATACAAACTAAAAAAAGCATACGTAACAATGCCGTGTATTTCCCTAAAGCAGCATGTTGGATTTAGCTATAAATGGAGTACTGACATTGATAGAATGAAAGGACATAAAAATTGATAAACTACAACACGCTGGAAGGAAGGTTTCTAAATTGAGTTCCGTTATAGAGACTGACTTCATTTCATACTTTGTCTGCCCCGTGGCACTCTTCTTTATGTGGTGTCCCTTAAAATGGAGTAATTAAAGCTTCCTCCATTTGGTAAGAGGCTAAGAAGCCCTGAATATTAAAGAGATCGCCATTCACTGCCGCTAAATGCTTACATGCTACCTAGAGGGAAAGCCTGCTCGGCTCAACTAGACATTTTCCAAATACGCAGCGAGGGCGGGATTGAATCAGCCCCTGATTTACTTTGATCTTAGGGAAATGATATCTAATGAAAAATCGCTTTCTCTTGGATTCTGGTGTTTCCTGGTGGGAAGTTAGTGCCTTGACCCGTTATGGCCACCTGGGTGACTAACATTACACAACTGGAAAAATAGCATATGGGGTTCCCCTGTGTGCTGAGAAAAGCTCAGAATTAAATTTTGTGATATTTCTGTTTGATTCAAGAGCAGTGAATTTTAAAAGGTAAGCAAATTAATTTTTTGCATTTATTTATTTGTTGTATTTTAGTCATTAAATCTATAAGGAATAATGGATATGGGACTTGGGGTGGTGGAAGACAGTTTGATGAGAGGTTATGGTCAAGGATCTAACTTTTACTTTGGTGGTGGGTTCAGGGATGATTCTTTATTATTAAATAGAACTGGTTAAACTAGCTTTAGTAAAAGTGGGCCATGCATGGATCAATAATGATAATGTGTTATGGTTAATCCAATGCTGTTACCTGAAAACCAATTGGAAAACTAATACATACTTGTGAGAAAATTAACATGTAGAATTGCATGTGTTAAAAGTCCTCCCTCCTCTCCAAGCATACCTACCCCCAAACCATATATACTTTATACATAGAGCTACTGTGTTTTTCCAAAGGGAATCATGACACATGTTATCCTGCTACTTGTGTGTGGAGTTTGTTTTTGTTTTAACACAGTATATTGTAGGCATCTTTTATGCACTAAACAATTATGTCATTCCTCTTGATTACTGGGTAGTATTCCATGGTATGGATGCATCATGGCTGATTTAATCAGTCTGCTATGGATGAATGCATGGTTTTGTTCCTTTTTTTTTTTAGTATTAAAAATAGTGCCTCTGTTAACGTCCTTGTACATATATCTTTGTTCACATTTTTGTGAATATATATGAGGGTAAAGTTGATTTTTAGTATGAAATTTTTTTGGACTACCAGAAGGAAAAAAAAGCAGTGTGATCAAAGTAACCACTTTAAATGAAAATACAATGAAATTGCCTTAAACTTGTAAACATAAAATAACAAAGTCTTCGTTTTCTTAAGCCTTCATTTGGCCTGTTCTATCAGTTTCTGTATTCGAGCCTCAAATAATCATCCTTTCTGCACATAAAAAAGGACAGAGAGAGTCTTGTCCAGGACGGACAGTGGAGCCCTTGGTTTGAGAGATCGACTATGGCCCTTGCCCTCAGTGTCCACAGTGTCCAGCCCCCCTGCCTCTTCCACCCCCAACCCTCTGAAATGGGGATGCCGCACGAGCCAGCTGCCCATCGGCCACACCATTGAAACCGGGTGGATTTGACTAGATCTGCCTGGCTGGGCTGGGCCATGCCCCTTCCCTCCTTACCCCGTCCTCACAGAGCTGAGCCTTCCACCAAAGAGGTGACCTTTCAGATATGGGAACTGCTTGGCCAGGGAGCCTACCAGGAACTGTGCCCCCCTGCGAATCCCCTCCAGATGAGCTCTCACGGCCCATATGTGGGAGAAGGTAGGGTTGTTACAGTACCACTCAAAACTGACTTTCACTCCAGAGACCCTTTGAGACACACGTGGTAGATTTGTGTGTGTGTGTGTGTGTGTGTGTTTTTAAAAAGCAAACATCTAGTATTTAATATTTATTTGAGTTTCTCTTGCCTATGGATTTTCCGCTCAACTTTAAAATTCTTTCTTTAAACTGAAATAAAGGACTCTGAGGGCCGATTTTGCCCTGAGACCATCTTTAGCCGGAATGACCTCAGATTGTAGAAGGTAAATACATATATATATATATATGCTTTGTAACAGAGGAGATTGTTTGAATTGGCAATATTTTGTACTTCTGTGCCAGTGAGTCTTATTGTACCCTTATAGAGAGGTATCTCTATGTTTCTGGAGAGCAAATCCAAAAAAGAAATTTCTCATTGTCTTCACAAAGTCTGTGCAATTTTAAAAGTCCTTTGGGAACAGGTATTTACTTATTCAAGAGTATTCAGGGCTGTAGGGTAGCGCTGTCCGTAATCAGGTAAATCAATCCTGGCCAACCTTGCAGGAAGGTATCCTTTAACAAGAATGGGTGGCTGTGGGTAGTAGCTGATTCCTGGCCCAGCTGGTCACCTGGGGTTTGGAGAACATCCGTGTAATAACATCAATCCCTCTTCTGCTGGGATGGTTGGAAAGTCCCGCCTGACCACCTGGGATGTGCCTACCACTATGCTAGGAGCGTGTGGGGAACATAAACTTCTTGGTGTTTTTCCCTAAGGAGCTTATACTCTTCATAGGAAGAATCAATATATCCATGACCATGCCCATGTTCAATCCCAGGGCATTGAGCAAGTACTTAAATACAAGTATTGGTTTCAAGTTGATAAAAAAATTAGAGGACAGATTTTTCTATTTAAGAGTCCACACTGAAGGAGTGAGGACAAAGGGCAGAATTTGCGTGGTAACCAGAGGACAGTGACATTGGAGAATAGCAGGGAGGTTAGAGATGACCCCTGAGGGGACTGTGTAATTTTAGTACTGGAAGGTACCCCGGTCTCCTTTAGGATAACACCCTCATTTTACAGACGGGGAAAGGAAGGCCCAGAGAAGTGTTATGACTCACCCAAGGACAAAAATTTAGTATCAAAGCTGAACCTGGAACCCAAACTCCCTGTCTCTCTGCTGAGTGCTTTTTCTGTTAATTCACTATGTCTCAGCCAGACTTTTGAAAATGTGGTATTTGCCCAAAGCGTCAAGACTTAAGTAATACTGAACCGGGCCCATTTTGGAATGGATTCGCTCCTTTTCTATTTTGAGAGGGCTGCCAGGGTGACATCATTTATTTTTCTGATGTGATTAAAGCAAATGTCAGCTGGCATCATAGGTGTTGGGAAATTGGGAAATGGTCGTGTCATTAAGTCTGGTTATGATATTAAGCTTCTGGAACACCAGCCCAGGGCTTCTAACTTCCAACAAAGGCTCTTAACTTGACGCTCTGCACGTCCATGCCCAGCCAGGGGGGAGCGCGTGCCTCCAGCCTTTGATTGCGGTGAGGGGTCTCTTCGTAATTCCACCTCTTAATTTCCATCCTGATCCCTTGTGAGCTAGAATGTAATCTTTTCCCTTCTTCCTACATCATTTCCCCTGTTTCCCAGACTGGAGTCAGCACAAGACAAATCTTTATTGAGTGTGTGCTAAGTGCCAGGCGCTGTTCTAGGATCTGGTAAGGCAAGTGGTAAAGCAAATGAGTCCAGGTCCTGCTTTCATGGCAGGGAGAGGCCAGAAGGTAAAATAGACAGTACAAAGGTCATCAGGGGTATGATAAAAGAGATGGATGGGGGTAGCCTGACCCAGGTCATGTCCATTTGGGTTTCTATCCAAAGCTGGCTGGGGAGCACTGGCCTTTAAAAGGCAAGTTTGATTTGGAAACTTGCTTTGCACAACTAAACCCTCTTGCCACTTAATTATGTCTTTCCCATTTTTGATGAGCCAAAGCAGTGAGTAAGCAACTTGTCTCCAGAGCTAGGAAGCAGGCCAAGGATAATCATGTCAGATGGAGAGTTCATTTGGACAGGGAGGGATCGGTTCGTTCCACATTTTAATGCGTTTACATAAATGGGGGGTCCTCTCTTTCCAGGCTCTGTTCCATGCAGACTTATAAACTATTGTACAAAAAACCAATGTCAGGCATGCCCTCAGCATGTGCCATCACCCTTTGATTGCAGTGAGGGATGTCCCATGGTATAATTTAGAGACCCAACAAATTTGTCTATTTTTCTTTCTCTCTCACACACACACTCTCCCTCCTCTCCCCCAACCCTACCTGACAGGTTTTTGGCCTGAGGGACCTAGACTGTAAGTGTTGATCTACTTAGAACGAATAAAAATAATTTTACTTTCTCACTAGTTTTAAATACTTAATGAGAAATTTATACTTCTTCGTTTATTTAAAGAAGCCAAAACGAAAGGTAAGGCAAAGGATGTTACGGCCCCAGGTGTGTGGGTAGGTGCAGAGTCCACCCCATGGAACCTTTGGGGTGTACAGGAGCTGACCCCGAGCCCCGAGTTTGCAGCCAGGTTCCTGGTGCTCGGAGGTGGTGGAGTCTGACTTTGGGATTTGTACTGTGACTGGCATCACGGTCTGTCTGAAGTGCTCTGTGATCAATGGCTAGACTATTTTTAACCAGAGGTATTTTTTACCCTTTCACATACCTCTGAAGAGGTTCATAAGTCAGTAATGCAAAATGAAATTTAAATAACTTGGTAGAGCTTTGCCTTTGGGAGGAGAAGCTGATATTAAAGTGTTGTTTAAGAATAGAAGAAAGGCATCCATTTTAGATCCCACCTACATTCCTGTAGGAGGTACCTGTAATATAGGTTACTTATTTGTTTTATGCCCCAGTACTTGTCTGGAAAAAGGTAAAAAGAAACTTAAGGATCTTTTTAATCAGTTCGAGATTTTCAACTGGAGATGTAGCTGCACATTTTATGCATTCAGCAGAAACTTGTTGAGACCCTACAGTGTGCTGGGCTCACAGTTAAAGGAGCAGGCAGGTTTACTCGCCAATTTTACAATGAAATGGGGTCAATGGCACTAGTCCTCTGCAGTGTGTACTGAGATAGGGTGCAAGATTCTTCAGGAGAACACGGCAGGTAACCTAACCCACACTGAGCCATTCCCCACAGGAAAGCCCTGAGACTGGAGGGATCATTGAGAGTGGGAGCTTGGCCCTGGCAGGTGTGGCTCAATTGGTTGAGCATCCTACTGCGCACCCAAAGGTTGGGGCACATGCCCAGGTTGTGGTTTTGATCCCTGGTTTGGGTGAATATAGGAGGCAACCAATGGATGTTTCTCTCTCACATCAATGTTTCTCTCTCTCTCCCTCCCTCTCACTTTCTCTCTCTAAAATCAATAAAAACATATTTTAAAAATAGTGGACGCTTGGAAAAGGCAGGTGTAGGGACCCTGCTGGAGGAACAGCGTGTGCAAAAGGAAGGCTCTGGCTGAATGGAGTTCACTGATACTGGAGCAGAGAGCTATGTGGTGCACATTAATGAGGCCCAAGGAACATAAGCCTATAGGATGGCCATAAAAGCTGGAAACATAGGGAATAGACGTAATAAGGGGTTTATTTAGAGTAGATTACAATATGTGATAGGATGGGTGTGTTGACCCTCATTAACAATGAGTAGTGCATTGCCTATGTAAAATCAAAATGAAGACCAGCATTCATGTGCATTTCCGTCTGTCTCTATGCCTGCTTCTAGAATGTGTTGTTCACATGACAGTATGTACTTTGTATAATATAGCCTTTGACTTTTCTGAGTGAACCTGCATTTAACCTACCTCAGAAGAAGTAAGTGAGGTGGTTGAAATGAAATAATATCCATGAATGAACGCATGAGTGACAAATATTTGTTCTAAATACAGCTTTGATTGCACTGAAAGGACTTTTTCACTCAGTGCTTCTGTATGCTGTGTTTGTTTCTGAATGTCTATAAATCTCAGGATACTGTCAGATTTCGAGATCTGCAAGTCATTTGGCAAAGCAATGAACTTTAGGACAGTTTCTTATACTATACTGGTGTTCTTTTTTTTCCCTTTAGTATCAACTATTGCTTTAAGGAAGCATGTGTCTCACTTAAACTTAACACTTAAAACCTTGGATTTAATCATACTTAATCTTTAAAAAAAATAAATAAGAAGTCAAAGAGGGGGCTGGAAGTAGCCTGGGATTCGTTCATTTCCCCAAAGCTGGCTATGCCCACACCCTGATTGAGTTTCCCCCAGGTTCGCCCTGATCTTCTCATCTGGCCTAACAGCCTTCACACTGTATTCCGAATCACAGGGTTGAGAACCAAACATAAAACCACACACGTCTTTCTACTCTTCTGTCTGATAGCATCATATGATTCTTTTCCTCCAGTCACATTCAGCTCAGCTCTGTAATTACATATTTGTTTTAGTACTTGTTGCTTTTAAGGTCTGCTCCTCCACTACACTATCGGCCACACCCGGCCTGCTACGTGTTTTTGTGGAGCCCATGAGCTAAGAATGGCTTTCGCATTTTTAAATTGTTGAAAAATTAAAAAGAAAAATAATTATTCATGATATATGAAAATTATAGGAAATTCCAATTTCAGTGTCTGTAAAGTAAAATAATTTTAAAAATACATTGTATTGTTACACAGCCATGCTCTGTTGCGCTAAGCAGAGTTGAGGAGTGTGATGGAGCCCATAGGCCCTGCAGAAACATTTACTGAAACATTTACTCCCTGGCCCTTTACAGAAACAGGTGGCTGGTCCCTGGGTCAGACAGTAAGCTTCATGAATATAACCATGGGTTCATGAGTGCCCCAGCACGAAGCCCAGTACCAGGTAGCATTCAATAAATGTTTGTTGAGTGACTGAGTAATGGAATAATTAAATGTATGGATTGTGGCTTCATCTTACTTGTGTTTAAGCCCATGTTGCCCACTCTCCTCAAAGTTCTGAGGTTCTGGATAGCTCTGGTACACAGAAAGAGGCAGTTCGCAAATTTTGTGGCCTCACTTCCTCTTACACTCCTAAAAAAATATCCGAGGACCCCAAAAAGCTTTTGCATGTGTGAGTTTATCTGTTGACATTTACTCTATTAGAAATTAAAACAGAAATTTGAAAATCACTTATTAATTCATTTACAAATAGCAATAAGAAATTTATTCTTGCTAACATAAATAACACATTTCTATGAAAAATGACAATTTTCCTCAAAACAGTTCAGAGAAAGAAGTGCATTGTTTATACATTTTGCAAATATTTTTAATGCCTGGCTTCAGAGAAGGCAGCTGGACCTTTTCAGTTGTTCAGCATTTAATCTGTGGCAAATTTGTTATTTTGTTTGAAGTGGATGAAGGAAACCCAGTCTCACACAGATATGAAGTAGGAAAATGGAGAGGTATTTTAATACCATTTTCAGAGAATAGTTGGTATTCTGCTTTGATACGATGCCAAAATTCAACAGTTGGTAGTTTCTTGAAAGTTAATTGCATCGTGGAATCTGAAATCATATCAATGAGTAGTTTGTTCTCCCTTGCATTGAAATCCAGCGAGTGGGTATTTTACTCTTTGGAGTATAATTATTGAAGAGGTTACAAATGCAATGTAGTTCAATTCTTTCTTTTCCATTCAGGAAATTCCCCAGATCCTTGGGGAAATGAGAGGTGTTTCTGGACATTGTTCATCCGGACTGAGCGGGATGTGAAAGGGGATCCAAAGTTGTGTACACTTGCCGCTCCGCAGTCAGTCATGGGCTTTGTTACTGTTTTCATTAATCTGGGTACCCAAACGCAATCTCAGTAGGATGGATTTCTCCAGCCCCTGTCTTGGGGAACTTCTCTTTTAAAATTAAATAATCAGGCTTGTTTTAACTCTCTCTCTCTCTCTCTCTCTCTCTCTCTCTCTCTCTCTCTCTAAGTTGATGTGAAACATCCATAAACTGAAATTAGGTTAGCATTGGTGCCAAGTTGGTTGACAAATACAAAGGGTATTAACTTCTCGGCTTCAGGGCACAAGATAATTGGATGAGGGGAAAGTTAGGAAAAGATGCTTCTCTTCTCCAACATGACATACCACTCCACGAACAGCTAGGAGCATTAACGTTAATTCGTAAAAGTTTTATATGGAACCAGCAGCAAGACATTACATGATTTAAAAACACAGCCACAGTCATAAACTGTAACGCATTCAGATTTGTTTTCTTGATTTTGAGATGTTAATCCTGTGGGATTAACCTGTCAACTATTGCTGTCTTATATTTTAAACAGTACAGAGAGTCCAAGAATAGTAAATATGCAGAGAGAAAAAGAAGACTAGAAAAAATGGTGACAGTAGTTACCTCTGGGTGATGGGATTATGAGTGTTTTTGTTTGGTTGGTTTGTTTTCCTCCTTGTCCTTTTTAAATATTCATTACAACAAGCATTTATTGATTATTATGTGTCATGTGTTGTATTGAGTGAGGGGCTTAGAGCAGAGAATGAAGCTGATTCAGCCTTTGCTCAGTTAGATCTTCCAAATAGGTCAGCTTTCATATATCCTATAATAAGTGTGAAATGTTTCTATCATGAGATAAATATGGTCATCATTATAAACCAAAATGAATTGAAAAAACACAGTGGCTGTTTTTTCTGTGTTTTTGGTGGAGGAGGCTTTATGGGTTTTTGGTTGTTTTTCCCACAAGTACCATTTGGAGACTGTTTCATGATTCAGTTAACAACCTAAATTGCACCCAGGAAATCTCTGCAATCGGTCTGACGCTGAATCAATTAAAACCTTACTATTGGGAAGAGGACGTAGGAGCCATTTCTTGAGCTGTGCTTTCAGTGGTGCTTTTGAGATGTGAAGATACTCTCTCCAAAGGGTCTCAACCATAAGTTGGAGCCAGGAATGTAGCACTCAGACGGACCCTCCACTATTCGCTGCTAGTTAAGGTTCATGACTCACCTAGGAGGCAGATCAAAGCCCAATGACAGTGGAGCTTGAAAATTGGCTTGTGTCCATGGCCTGAGCAGCTTGGAAAGCCCACATCTTCTATTCAGGGCTCTTACGGGAACATCTGGAAATAAACTTGAAACTTGATGATGAAAGAAAACTCTTTTCCAAAAGGACTCTTTATTTCTCATGGGTGACTATTTCTTGACTACTAAAAGATAATGGAATTATTATGGGATTGGGGTTTATGTTTGATCCCTGGTAGGAAAATAGAAAAATGGTGGCTGGTATAATGAGCAATTCTTCCAGTGAATCATTTTTGACAACCAGTCGCTTTTCTATTTTTATAAATATATCATTCCCAAGGTTTTGCAGAGACACTTGACTTCATAGGAAGTCTCAGTATGGCCAAGTGTGACATAATACATTTGTGAGAGAAAAATCGTGACTAATTACAAAAGCAGCTCACCGACTAGTCAGACAGCAAAGAGCTGGAAGCCACGGCCAGCTCCCTGCAAAGACTTTCTGTGAAACTGTGACTCCTGAGCTGGCCTTCCCTGAAGTTTCTACTCGTGAGAAATTAGGGAGCTCAGTGGAACATAAAGATCAAGTGGAGGTTGAACAGATGCAAAGTAGGCAATGAATTTAATGGATTCTCTAGAACAGGGATGGGGAACGTCTGGCCCACGGGCCATATAAGGCCCTCAAAATCATTTGGTCCGGCCCTGCCAAGGCATTGTGGTGAGTTAATTAAATGTTTAACCCAACATAACAGTCTAATTTTTAAGTTGATAACTTCGTATGGCCCACAAATTATGTTGTAAATATCCAAATGGTCCTCAGCAGGAAAAAAGAGGTTCCCCATCCCTGCTCTAGAACAACTGCATGAGGTTAGATTTTAACAATAGGATTCATTTATCTAAAATTAAAGAGGCTGGAGGGGGCTAGATATTGTTTAAAATCTTGCTGCTGGCCCTAACTGGTTTGGCTCAGTGGATAAAGCATTGGCCTGTGGACTGAAGGGTCCCAGGTTAGATTCTGGTCAAGGGCATGTACCTTGGTTGCGGGCAAATCCCCAGTAGGGTTGTGCAGGAGGCAGCTGATCGATGTTTCTCTCTCATCGATGTTTCTAACTCTCTATCTCTCTCCCTTCCTCTCTGTAAAAAAAATCAATAAAAAATATTTTTTAAAAAATCTTGCTGCTGTATAAGTTGAGCATGGCCAGAAAAATGAGGGGTCATTCCTCGAAGGCTGAGAGAGATATTGAAGACACAAAAGAAAATACTACATCCAACAGGTATTAACATTATGGAATTCATTATCCCCAGTGGGAGTGGCAGAACATAAAGAGGAGATGGCTGAAAGGATCTTCATGATTTCTTATTAAGAGCGGCAAATCGGCTGAGGAGAACTGTGGTACTACACACCTGTTGGTAGTGTTGATTACCTGGAACATGACATGAGAAACAGGCTAAGCACCAAGAGAGAGCATGTGTGTATGTGTGTGTGTGTGTGTATGTAAATGTGCTCATGCATACACACATGCATAGAGGTACTCCAGAGATGGCTTCCAAAATGTTACTTTCATACTTACATTAGCAATAAAAATAAAATATAAAATAGTAATAAAATAATAATTTTTTTCTGGATTTGTGAATCCACAAGGAATTATGAAGATAAAAGAGTATTGTTTGGGGTATTTTGTGCTACTTTTTAGGGAAGGGCAACATGCACAATTCTTCTCCTACACCAACTAAAATAGCTTTCCTAGTGGACCCTGGATTGACTTCAAGATAGCATTTCTTGGGCTGTTTAATTCTTAGCTCAAACATCTACTGTTGGACAAGATGACTCATTTTAGACACTTGCATTCAGCACGGCCTCTTGCTTTCATACCTTCCCTCCCTGTAGTATTTTCTCCCCTTTTAAAATATATGTCAGATCTTTTCTCAAAAGTGTCCAGTGGTTTCCCATCTCATTTATAATAAAATTGGAATCATCACAGTGATCTGTGAGGCCCTGCCTGGCTGTTTGCTCCCACCAACCTCTCCTTGCCCCACTTTGCTCCCACCACCCAGGCCTCTTTGCTATATCATAGACCCATCTGCACTTCCCCCTGAACTCTTCCCAGGTGTCTGCTCAAATGTTATCCTGTCCAAAAGGTCATCCCTGACTTTTGCTTTCTAAATATCACTCACCCCTTCCCTTCTTCTGTCACTCTCTGCCTTCTTGCATCCAGTTTCAGCTTTCTCCTTAGCACTTATCACACCTGACATTTTTCTTCTTTTGGTATATTTTATAGTGACTCTCTGCTACTAAAATTGTAATCTCTAAATGTAAACACTAAAATGGAATCTTAGCTCTTTTGTCATTGCTGTGGCCATCCAGCCTAGCGCAGTACCTGACAGTGTAGACACTCAATAAAATGTGTTGAAGGAATGAATTCCTATCTCATTTCTCCGTTTCATGTTTTTTCACTTTTCCTTGCAGAGAAGTTGTAACATTCAACCATTTCCTTGAAGCAGCAGCTGAGAAGGAGGTTCAAGGGAAAGCTCGGCTCCAGGACTTTATTGAGAATCTGTTGCAGCGGGTGGAACTGGCGGAAAAGCAGTTGGAGTACTATCAGAGCCAGCAGGCCTCAGGCTTCTGCCGGGGCATCAGCGAGCATGTGGTAAGTGTGATAAGTCCTGCAGGTCCAGCCAGAGTGTGAGGTCCTAGGTTTGGTGAGATCCGGTTAAGGACAGAGGAAGAGGGAGCTGGGGAGTGACTTATAGGGATTCTCTACACATCATTTGAGAGTACTGCCCGGCCATGCCTGTGTTATGGAAGTGATACAGGTGAACCCCAGGCACCCGGAAGTAAGCTTAATTCTGATGCACGGCCTCCAGTTCTTCACCCTCCAACTCCATGCCAAGCTGAATTGGTAGAAATGTTTTTTATACTTGTAGAATAAGAGACCCTCCCAAGAGATAGTTTGTCTTCCTGGGCTTTTAATTCTTCTGTAAAAATGAAGCAGTTAGACTAGATGCTCTATAAGATCTTTTGGCCTCTTAAATTCTCTGCTCATCACCTGACTTTGGTGGTGAGGAATTCTAAAATTGAAGTGTAGCGTGAATATTTTCAGTCTGCAGGCTTTTATGTAACCCAGAGCTAAGAAATGTTAAAATTCTACTATGCTAAGCCAGGAGGATATTAGAAAGAAAACAGTGGAAGGCCAGGAGGAAGCAAGGAAGCCCATTAGTTCTCTCTGTTATTTATATTTCTGTGCCCACTTCCTCTGCTCAGTTTATTTTTCCAGCTTGAAAATTGAACACCTTTTATAAGAAGTAGCCAGTCATTATTTCTTGTCATGCTGTACCATGTGACCAACAGTTGAACAGCACCTCTGCTCTGTAGTCAGATGTGTATATATAAAATTACATGTATCTGTGCATGTATACCCAACATATATACATATACACGCATATAAACATATGCACATGCATATATACATATAAAGAAACATGATAGGAAATTAATGAATATTTATGTCCATGCCCTCTGTGTCCCAAATATGAGTGACATCATCTGCCTTCATCAGACTTGATTTACCAAGGGAAGACTTGAATAATTCAAATAAAGCGCAGCTCAGAGTAAAACAGGGAATTTGGATGTGGGAGCTGCTTGTGAGTAGAGCACGATCGGGCTGTTGGGAGGTGAACTCTGACTAGTGTAGGGAGTGTATATCTCTCTGAGAAGACCAAGCATGAGGTGTTTGATTTATGAAAGGATTTAGCAGATGTAGGCTCCCCTGTGCTCATGTGGAATCCCCTAACTCTGCTTTGAACCATAACGTACCACATTATGAGACAATCTGCAGACCCTGGGACATGTCTCCTTTTTACTTAGTCTACTTCATCATCATGATATACACTCACCTGTGAAATTAGGAGCCATGTCTTTGATGTAATGAAAGGGCTGAGTCTGGCCTCCCAGGGTATCTATAGCTCTAGAGACACAGAGGAACTTGGGTGCTTTTAGCAGGAGAAGCTTTGGAGCATGTCTTTATTATCCTCTGGCCCAGCTTAGTGAAGGTCCAGAGCATCGAGAGGCCAGGCTTCTGGAGCCTCAGGCCCACCCACCGAGGAGAGCTCCTGGCCCCAGTGTACCCCAGGATCAGCAGAACATTCTGACCTACTCCCCCCACTCATCAGCCACTTCTTTCAGAACAGCTGGGAATACCATGCCCAGCCTGGCCTGGCTCTCTCCATGTCAGCTAAGGCTACACATAGAACACAGTGTTGATCCTCTTTATCTCCTCTTCCATCCACCCCAGTTCTCTTCCTCCACTCCTTCCTCTATTTCTCATTACCACCTCCAGATAGCAGTGACATTTCTAAGTTGGTGTATAAATTAATTCTTTCTAAGGTGTCTTCTAGCTCTAAGATTCTTTTGTGCTCTAGAAAAACCTCCTCCCCCGCCCCCCTCACATTTAGTGCCTTTTCTAAAATAATGTTTCGGCATCTGTTTCTTTCCCTTAATCCCCTTGAGCATTTTTGTTCTTTTTCACCTGGCTGGTTTCTAAAAGTGTACTATGCTTACTCAGATATTTTGTCTTTATGCTCTGAAAAATGCTGTCGAATTAGACACAAAGTGACCCAGTATCCCATCTGCCAAAACCGCGGACAGAACTGCTCACACAGAAGGTCATGAAACAGCTTGGATAATCTTATTTTAAGTGTTGCATTTATTTCCTGCAGGCTGCTAAATTAGGACTAGCAGTAATTCATTGAACACTTGTTTATGGGGGCTGCAGCAGCGCTTACTGAGTGCTGAGGAAACTGCTGTGAAGGAGATGGAAGAGGTCCCTGCTCTCAGTGAGGAAGGGCTCACAATGAGCAAGTAAGCAAATAACGAAGATCATTTTGAAAGCGATAACTACTGATCAAGAAAAAAGTAAGATGACACGTTTAAGATGTCTACTGCAGTGAAACCCTTTCAGGAAAAGCCTTGCTGAGGAGGCAGTTTTGTACTGTGGCCTGAATAACAAGGAGCCAGCCCTGAAAATACGCAAGTGGAATGTTCTAGGCAAGGGAATAGGAATTACCTTAGGAGGGAACAAACTTGGTACATTTGAATGGTAGGAGATGAAGTCAGAGAGTTGGGAAGGATCCAGTTCGTGCCGGGGCTTGTAGGTCCCGTAAGGAGTTTGGGTCTATTCCAGAGCACAGAGGGAAGCCATTGACAGGTTTGAAGTTGGAGGTAGCTTGGGTTTTAGCGGAAAGTCTGGTGCTCTCTGGGGAATTGAATGGAGGAGTGCAAGAAGGAGAGATGTGTTGGAAGGCTGTTGTGGTGTGGCAGGGGAGAGGAGGTGGCAGTTTGGATAGAGTGGAGGTAAAGAGAAGTGATGGGTATAGAATGTGTTCTGGGAGTAGAATGGATAACATCAGTTGGCCTTGCTGAAGGATTAGATTTATCGGGTGAGGAAAAGAGGAATCAAGAATGAATCTGAGGTTTTGGTCTGAGCAATTGAGTGTGCAGGGCTGCCTGAGGCTCTAGGGCCTCTAAGGAACAGTGGCCTCTTGTGTTCACGGGGAGGAGAGCATATGAAAGTCCACAGTGTGTGATAACCGGTCCCACCTTCACCCCAAACCTCATAATCTGTAGGATCACAGGAGAAATTCTGATCCAGCCATGGGTTCCACTTAACTTTTTCTGTCTACATTTCCTTGCTTGTATACTTATGTATACAAACACACACTTTTTAGGGAGGCCATGCAGAGTGAAGACTTGGGTTTGAAGTTCAGTCCTAACACTGGTAAAGCATTGAGGCTTTAACCAGCTACTTAACTTTTCTGCCTTAGTTTCTATATCTGAAAAATGGGGATTATAAGGCTTACCTCTTAGGGTTGTTTTGCGGGTTAATTGTGTTTGTTGCATGGTGAGTATTTTACCCAGTGTGTGATGTTTAGACATGCACAATTTATGATACCATATGTGAGGTTATGGCTCATCTTTACCTATCTTTATTTCTGCATTTCCTTTTCTGTAATGCACAGTAAATTATTCCTATTTCCTGAGGTCCCAGCAGGGTCCATTAGTTACATCCATAAATGCTGAGATTGTGGTTCTTAAAATGTTTTGGAAGTCAGGGACTCCTTTGAACATTTGAAAACACTGTTGGCCTTTTCTCCAGAAAGGGAAGCATATAAGCATATACATACATATTCATTCTCTTCCTCTCTCTCTCTCTCTCTCATAAAATCCCAAAGGGTCTTGTGTATACATATAAGCAATACATTACAAACTATATGTATACATCCATACAGTAAAGTGAAAAATTATTTTTTTGGAGCCATCTGGCCCACCTTCTTTGTATGTTACATACTCTTACAACCCTCTTGCAAGGAAGGTGCCTTTTTCTGTTCATATTTACTAACCTCATGCCAAAGCCAGCCATTGTGAACAGGGTCAACAATAAGGCTGACTTTGATTGTCAAAAGGCAACCTTCTTGGGGACATGACCCTCAAAAATTAAGAAAACTTCTTTCTGATTTGCCCCTGACTACAGCTCAAGCTGCAGACAGAAGAATCTATGCCAAGCCTCACTTCTCAGGTTTAGTCTAGCAGGGGGCACGTGTCTTGGCCACATTGGGCCCTACATTTTCTTTGTCATTCTCATCTTCTGCTTGTCTTCCTACCACTTCTTTAGTGACGGAGATCAGCAACAGAAGGTTTGGGATACACTGGGTTGGCCTGTAAAATGGATGGTGACATCTGGATCACAAAATGATAATTATCAATTTATTCTGAAAATGATATTCCTAGCTTGGCCACGAAGGCGCATGAAGATATTTTAATGGGAGTGGAAAATAATTTCAATGATAGATGGCCTCAGGGACAATCATGGAGTTGTTGGTCTTCATATGCTCTCATTTTAGAAATTACGTATTTTAGGCAATAAACATTTTATGCCAATTTCCCCCTTAGTTGATACACTGTGACCAACCACAGCTGTAGTAAATTAGCTGCAAATGCAGTCTGAACCAATCAAGAAATAATGGTACATCATTCCAATTTTTAAAAACATGTTTCTTCAAATGTTGCTCTGTTGGGGGACTGATATTGGCTTCTTGGAAATCTCAGAACAGGGAGCCGGAGAGGATCCCTGAGTGAGCGGAGGCAGAGCGTGAGAGGTGCCTGCGCGCTGCTGTGGTGGAGGGCGCCATGGGCAGTGCTGCCCGTAGTTCCTGGTTCCTTAGTGGGAATACCGTTTCTTTAAAATCTAAGCAAGATTTTATAAACCAGATTCAATCTTCACGTTAAGTAATGTTTTTTCTTATTTGTTTTCCTTTAGCTTACAGATAGCACTTCAAATAGGAAACCCAAATGCCTGTATGTATATATTTTTATACTTTGGCCATATGATAATGTTTGCATGTTTTCCTGTTGCATTTTATAATATAAATGGATTTGAGGGTCTCAGGTAAAAATTCACTAGCTTATGTATTTAACTTTCCAAAATGTGAGTGTGACTTTTATTTTTTATTTACTTTTTTATTTTTTTGGTACTCCTCACCTAAAGATATTTTTTTCCATTGATTTTTAGAGAGAATGGGGGCGGCGGGAGAGATACATCAATATGAGAGAGACACATTAATTGGTTGCCTTTTGCACATGCCCTGACCATGGCCAGGAAGCAAACCTGCAACCCAGGCACATGCCCTTGCCCAGGAATCAAATCCAGGACTCTCTGGTGCAGGGGTCGACACTCTAACCACTGAGCACACCAGCCAGGGCTTATGTGACTTTTAGCTATGCTGGTTGTCTAGTAGTCTATGGCAGTACGATAGTACTATAGGAGTATTTATATGGTGTTATATAGTATAATTTTCTCTTATTAAGCTATAGTTTAGTCATAATAGCTCTATAATACTATTAATGAAGTAAGTGTGCTGTATTATATATATGCACTTATACCATGAATCACATACTTTAAAATAACTGTACTACAGATTTGTCTGAGTCCCCTAGTAGTTACTTAAAGATTCATGAGATATGGATTCTGCTCCCACCTTCTGTGTAGACCAACTGTATATATTATCCTGGCTAGTCATTTAAATTTCTGTTCCTCAGTTTTTGTCATGATAAATAGGACTATCAATATGTCACTGAGAATGCAAATTCATGAGTTCCCTTCATGAAGGTCACCAGAATTTTTGGAAGAAAAATACCAATATATGTCATTTGTTTTACTGGCAGCATTATCACTGCTCTAGCGTGCAGGTGATTGTGCTATAGGTAGCTTTCATTCTTTTAAGGTTTTAAAAAAATCTTTCTGCTCATCTCCCTCCTCCCACCCGACCATCTGTAGAAGCCGAGGACACCCACATTCAGCGTGTAACCACCCCGATCTCAAGACTCATTTTCATCCAAAGGGAAGGAGCTACCTGAAAAAAGCCAAGGAGGAGAGGGCCAGCATGCAGCCTGCTAAGTCCATTCACGACCAGGCCGACACCCCACGAGAACTCTGCAGACCGCTGAAGAAAGGGGAGCCTCTGGGATTAAGTCGGAAAGGCAACATCAGGCCCAAAATGGCCAAGAAAAAGCCAACAGCGCTCGTGAACATCATCTAAAAGGGTGGGTGGCCAGGACCGTCCTCCTGGGCTTTGGGGAATGTTGCTCTAGGGGCCAACAATAATGTCCTTTTAGACACACCCCATAGTAAGACACAATGGGAAAGCAAAGGGCTAACACCTTTACTTCCTGTTCTTATAAGCAAGTGGATTAGTCAGAATTTAACAAACGGGCATCTCGGGGAACCAGAATTTTATTACAGGCTTCTTGTAGAAGCAAGAGGCAAATTACAGAAATAATTTTTAAAAAGGAAGCAGTCTTTCCCAAAAGTTTAGTAACACAAAGCTCCATCTTCTAAAATAGTTCGCCCAGTCTTCAGTTCTTTCTGCATCTGGCGTTCTATGCAGTGCTGATTAATGCTCGGACCCAAGGCCACACAAGATGTCAGGTGCTGAAAACGATTCATCTGTATCCACTGCTCAAAATTGTGAGATGAGGAACGGGAATATAAATTTTCTTAATAGCAGTGAAAAAAATTATTTTGTTTGTTTTTAACCTTCCCCTCAATTACTTTGAAAGCCTCCAAAATACAAATTCCTGTTCCCCAGCGTATTCTGATTAATCAGGACGTCGGCGTTTGGGTTGCTACAGGGACTCATCTATTCAACTTCAGTTCAAATTTGGATGGACTGTTTTCCAGCTTGTTTACTAGTATTAGATTCAGGTTTTTTGTCTCCCCGGATGCACGTTTGTTCAGACTTCCGTGCACCGCTGCTGTCTTCTTTGGCTGGGTGTTCTGCACCCTAAGACCATGGTCCAGCCTCTATCTTAACAGCTGTCTCTATTGCTGTGGTTGCAGGACATAAAACACATCACGGGCTCAGGGTCTGAATGGTCGGACGTCAACGGATTGCACGTGCAGTGCGCTGTGAGCCATCCTGGAGACACAAGCTCTTTCCCAAGACCTTCCCCTGGCAATGTCCACGGCCTCTCTGCGAGCTGCAGGCATGGCTTTCTCCTTGCTGGCCCACCTTGTCCACCTCCTGCTGCTTTTGTGCCCTTTCGGGATGAAAATTTATGATCTTACCTTTCAGCCGGCTATCTGAAGTGTCATTGTGCACTGCTTTCTAAAGTAGCTTCTGAAATAAACAGTACACGTGGGATCTGGAATCTGAGACTGTCCTCCTCTCCCGCCCTAAAATGGCCTTTATTTCCAAAAGCCCCATCTGTTAAGAACCTCCTGCTTTATGATTTCTTCAAGAATGAATTTTCATGTTTTTTAAACTTAGTGTTATCGTTAGATCTCCTGCAGAGTTTACAAGTGCTGACATCCTTCCAGAAGTAAGAATAATTATGTCCACAAATATATACATATATATATATATATATATATAACATATAAAATATATATGTCAAGTATATTAATTTATTTTTAAGTACTCACGGAAAAGGTATGTGTTTGTGATGGGTGGTTTTTAAACTATGTATGTTAGTTTATGTACATTGAATTCTCTCATTTTAAAAATTAAAACTGTAACCTAATTAATATTAGTAGAATTATGGTTGTTATTACAATAAGCATCAGATTAGCAGTGCATTAAAAATAGGTAATTAAGCAATTACTTAAAATGACAGTAAGTTGAAAAGTGTAACTTATCATTATATAAACATTTTTAACCTGTTACAGTGAAAATGTTGAATTTTGAATCTTGGCTTTGACTTTTGACTCATGGGTGTGGGCAATTCATGTGGTGTATAGGCAACTATCAAGTGGAAGAAAACATTGCTGTGAATATCACTGTTCTGGCTAACATTGTAAAAATTGTAATATTATATGATTAATTTGGAGAATTAATCTTCCCCAAGATTATTTATTATTGGTATTTATACCATGATTCACTTTAGCCTTTTACATACTAAAAAATTGACTTGTTGGTTGTATTGCATGCTAATTGTCCCCGTAACACAGCTTGTTTTTAAAGGTGGTATAACCAGACTTTATTTCTAATTTTATTTAGTGAAAACAGCATTTTCAAAGTCCATTTAACATGCTAGAAGGCAGACAGCTCTCTTTGACTGTGGTACCCAGTGATCTCCAGAAAGCACCATAATGTCATATCTACTCTATGTACATTCCACAAGACAAATGATTTTAAGATTTATTATATTACAAACAATTTTTTTTTAATTTCAACAAAAGTCTGACCCTCACACAAGAAATGCATTAGACACATAACTTTGCTATGGTACATGGAAGCTGGCTCACTCCGAAGGGTATCCCACTTACATGCCATGGCCTGAGCCGTGTGCCAGGTCTCACTTGGGTCTTATTTAAAAAAAACTTTTTTTTTGTCCACATGGGAAGCCAACCTTAGAGTTTCTCTTTGGAAGAAAAACCAAAGTTTCTGGGGAAACATGTTCAAGGTTAAACTGAAAAAATGGATCTAATTTGTTTTGTAATGAAAAAAAAAATCTGTACTTGAACTGTTCTTCCATTCTTCCTCCCTCACCCCCACCCCCAAACTAGGTTACAGATTCTTAACTACAAAATTCAGATTTCTTAGACACCATTTTCCAGTATTTTACAGGGTCGGTTAGTTGTCTGGAAGTTGTAATATTCTCTTCCAAGAATTAAAAAGGAAGTTTTTAGATTATGAAATATTATAATAAAAAGCTATATTTCTGACTAATGTGTTTTGTCTGAAATGTTTCTGGGGAGCCAAGTATGCTGATCCATTAACAGGGAACAAAGTGGAATAAGCTGTTTATTGTACATATAATCAGCAGGATCTTGTATCTTTAAGCTTTCTTAAGAACTTAGCTTGATCGTTTTTGTTTATTATAATGTCTATATCTCAAAGTTCTTTTTACATATGTTCACACTGAGAAATCCTCATTACAAGCTCATTTGGCACTTTTCTCCCATCTTTCTTCATAACTACAAGTAATTTTCCTACACTGTATTTTTAAACTTGTCAAATCTTAGCAAAAAATCACAAACAGATTTCACAGTATACATCCCAACCTATATATGTTATACATCCTAGTCATTGCAAGGCCCAGAAAGTAACCAGGACAGATAACATAAAGAAATATGTCACTGGTAGAATTACTCAACCATTGGTCTTTTAAGAACCATGGAACTGGGAAAATTTAGGAGACTCCATTTGTTCAGGAGCTATTAGAACTATTAGGGAGATGGCCTCAGTCTGTTCTCAATAAGTACTTACTTATATTAAAGTTAATGGCTTCACCAGGTCATAATATTCTTGAGAGATAACTGTGACATTCTTGATTATCTCTGAACATTAGAAAACATGAAAACATCTCAGTATCTTGATTCTGCTTAGTTGGGATCCTTGAAAAATAAACTCCAGAGATAGCAGGCATGTAAGAACTTAACCACAAGCCCCAGAATCGTTTCAAATATTTAAATGATGGGGAACTTTAAAAATTGAATTCCTCTTTGTGGAATTAATGTGGTGAATTTGTGTGTGTGTGTCCCTGGTCTATATCCGTAAAATGGATATATCTGAAAGGGCTCTTCAACCTATAGCCCTAAGATACAATTACTCTGGATTTGCAGTCATTATTATAAGACAAAATGGAGCTTTTTCCATTAGAGTAAACTCACATAGTCAGGCCCTGTTCTCCTGCCCACACTATAATGGGGACACTGGTAAATTTTGTATATGTAGAGGCAGGTGTCTGGGATGGTGATAGAGGGCTTTGGTACCCATGCCCTGAGAGGAGTCATGCTTACTGTCCTCAAATACCTGAGGGGCTGTCACATGTAAGAATACTTATTTTGTGGCGGCTGCAAAAGACATTACTAAAACCAGTGAGTGGAAGTTCTAAAGAAGCAGACATCAAGGCATTGAGTGAAAAATGTCTCAGGTTCAACAAGGAATTGATCACCTTTTTGAAAAGTGCACCTGCGTCTACACTGCCCTTTTCGTTGTGGTAGATGGGACCCTCATCTGGGTGGGGAATTGGACTGGATTCTTCAAAGTACACATAGCTCTGAGATTCTGTCATAGGTATGATGCTACTTTATTGTAAACGTTGGCTGGCTGCATAAAACTTAGTGTTGACGTGACAAATTGACCTAGGAGATTTTATTTCACCAACTTGAGCTATCGGGAGTGTTCGAACCCGGCGCCCACAGTTATCCTCAGAGATGCTGCTGAGGTAGGCAGGGCGAGGAGGTAACATTTCCTTCTCCTAGCAGGTACAGAAACAGCAGTTGGGAAAATGGGTGATGTGTACCTGACTGTTACCTCGGTCAGGACCATGTGCTTCTCGGGAAGCATCTCACCTCACTGAATGTGGTTTCAGTGTTTAAAGAGAAGGTGCCATTTTTTTTTTTTTGTTACAACATAGCTCCTGAGTACAAGCCAACCATTTCATCTGGTGTTCAGTTGAGTCAACAGCAATTCTGTCCAACAATGGGGGTGAACTTGGCAACGCTGGGCTTAATAAGAGATGGTGTGCGGTGTGGGAGGCTCCAAACGCATGCCTTCCTCGGGCATTTTTTCAGGTAGATCTAATTATGCTAAACTTTTGCCTTTCTTCCAACAATATGTGACTTCACCATGCTTTATAAGGAAGGTGGGGCTGACAGTGGTGTGAAGAGTTGCCCAGGGCCCAGGGGATTCTTCATCAGGCAGACCAAGGGCGAGAATCAGAATATTGTCTTCCTGCATCTCAGCCAGTGCTTTTTTGCACAATATTGAGCCACTTTCTTGACCAGATTCCCAGAAAATGGTCCTAAATGTATCCATTTGTTGATGATAAAATGGCTCTCGTTGTCCTAAAATTCAGTTTAATATTTATTATCCACTATTGTACCTATTTAATGCAAACCACTATGGGGACTACAAATGTCACCAGTCTGTCATCTCTAGACACACACACACCCAGCTTATAGTGGTGCCACCCAGTTTGCCAAGGAATTCTCAAATTTCAGATCTAAGTGTGTTAGAGTTTAATGAACACATTTTTGGACACTTCAGGTTGGTAAAGAGGCACTGCATTCACCTTGGTCAGATCTATCATAGAGAAACAGAAAGCCAATTATATGTCTCAGCTCCTCTTTGTTCAAGACAGAGTGGCCATTCCCCGCATTCTCAGGAGTGCCCCACTTTTTTTTTTGTTAATCCCTATTTAAGTCAGCCTGTAACTTGACATCATAGCCAACATTTCTTATATAATCCTAAACACAAAGGGCTGGTGGAGGGAACTGGGAGGCTTGTAAAGTGAGGGGCACCCTAGCCTAAACGAAGGTGCTCACAGTGGGGTAAGGGCAAATGTGTGGGCACACAGTTAGTTACTGGGAGGCAGAACAGAGCCCAGAGCTTGCCCGTGGGATCGGGCTCTGGCCTGCCTCGCCCACCTCCTCCCGCTCCACACCTCTGACTCCCTCCTCTCCAGCCGCTGGCTTCCTTTCTGAGCATCGCTAACAGCCTGTGCTCTCCCCCAACACAGCTATTCTGCCTGGAATGCCCTTCTCTTTCTTCCTCACCTGGTTAACTTCTACTCAGTCTTCAGATTTCAGGTCAACTGTCACTTCCCCAAGGCAGCCTCATAACTCTTAGAATAGCATGTACCTTTTCACTGTCACAATGATCCCAGGTGCCCCTTTAGATCTAGCAGTGGTGTGCTTCCTTGACTCATATCTGCCTCCCCACTAGCCTGTCGTTTCCATGAAAAGGGGCCATATCGGTATCTTTTATCCCCAGGATGTCCCCAGTGTCAGGTGCAGTGCCTTGCACAGAGTGGGTCTTCGCTTAAGTACTGGTGGAACATGCAAACATCAGTAGCCTCAGGTACATTAAAAAAGGAGAGAACAATGAGAAGTCGATTTTCTTCCAGCTGGGGCAGATCAATGAGGGAATGGGGTTTGAAGAATGAGTAATATTGAGGGTAACAGAAGAGAGAAGAGCATTTTAGGCAGTCTCAGCACAGCCACAGAGGTAGAAAGCACAGGACCAGTGATGCCTGGGAAGTAAGAATATTTCACCTTGTGTGGCCATGTGTTTGCATCTGTCTGCCCATCTCGAGGGTAAGCGTCTCCACTCTGTACCCAGCCTGTAGTACTGTGTCCTCCCCTCACTTGATGTCCAGCACCTAGCACCAGACCTGTTGCTATCCTGCCCCTGGGGACAGATCATGAAGGACAGGGTTATCCCTGGAGCCTGGGAGGGGCTCAGCTTGCCAGGAAGGGACAAGGAGCTCCAGCCAATGAAGAGAAGGCAGATCATTGGAGCAATCCCCTATAAGGACCCTTGCAGCTAATGCTATAACACATGGACTGGCAAGTCGCCCCACTCAGTAGATATTTTGAAATTCTCCTTCTTTTAGCCTGCATCTACAGTAGGATGGAAAATATATGGCATTCCCATCTTTGAATCCATGGGAAATATTGCTAAATGGCCATGATTCTCTTTCCTGATGAATGTAAACATGGCCTCAGAATTCTTTTCAGCACAGTCATTACCAGTGGTGGTAGACAGAATAATATCCCCATCAGAATGTCTATGTCCCAATTTCCCAAACCTGGGAGTATGTTAGGTTACATGACAAAAAGGTAATTAAGGTTCCAGATGGAGTTAAGGTTTCTAATCAGACAATCTAAAAAATGAAGAAATTATCCTGGATTTTTTGGGTGGGCCCAGTGTAATCATAAGAGTCCTTAAATGTGGAAGAGAGAGGCAGGGGTGTCCGGGTCAGAGTAACGCGATGTGAGAAAGGCTCGAGCTATCACCGTTGCCTTTGGGGGAGGGAACACAAGCCGAGGGGTGTGGGCAGCCTCTAGGAGCTGGAAAAGGCAAGAAAACAATTCTCCCAGAACCTCCAGAAAGAATTGCAGTCCTGCTGACACCTTGATGTTAGTCAGGGAAAACCCACTTTGAATTTTGAAACTATAGAATTTTAAGATAATAAATATTTATTGGGTTATGCCACTACATTTTTGGTTATTTGTCACAACATCCATTGGAGACTAATATGCCAGCTCATCATGTTTGGCACACAAAGTGCCATCTACTTGCCACTCCTCAACGATGGTGCAGCGGAAGGAGGACTGGTGTTGGCTGTCTGCTTTACAATTGATACCTGCTGTAACTGTGGGTCCAGTTTCCTCAGTGGGAAATAGACAATAATGTCATACCTTGGCCATGTAGGAAGTACTTGGGGACAACCATAAAATCTTCCTTTATCCCTACCAACTCCTTACCTAAGAACTTGAAAATAAAATAATTCTTCTCTGTATATTAAAATAAAAAGCAAATTATAATGAATCAGAGCAGAAAATGAAATGATGAAGTTACATTAAATAATCCAAATGGTAAAGAACTAGCTATAACCTGTTTACTGACATTAACTTAATAAAACAACTAGAATTCTTTTTGAGGATTTTAATGAGTTTATTTGAACCAAAACTCATGACAAATGCTGGGAAGCAAGATCTCAAATGCTCCAGAGAATGACAAGTCTTGCAGTTTTTTGTATGGGTATGAGATTAAGGAGGGAAAGTAAGGAAGATTGCATACAGGTGGATGAAAACAAGGCAGGGATTGGATTATAGGACAGCTAATACTATGTTAAAACAGCTAGATATTAACATACTTGAAAACAGACATGGGCTTTGCCACTTGCTAGTTTTGTTATCTTGGGCAATTTATTTTCTCACTTGGATTCCCATTGTCTCTCTCTGTAATTGGGATTATGAAATAATCTATGTAGTTTTTAGCACAATGCCCGGTAGAGTCAGTACCTAATAAATTTCTTTACTTAAGAGAGAGTTAGTTGAATATGATAGTTTAGGAAAGGAAATGTCAAAAATAAATAGCAACAGCATCTGTTGGGGATATGTGGGCCATTAAATAAAATTCCCTTCCCAAAGTTTGGAACCAAGCAACAGTGGCTATTGACTCTGTAGCATAAAGAGGCTTTGTGTATTTTTACTTAGCCTATTCCTTTGGTGCTTCAGGATCGGGTATAGGGTATCTCACCATTTACCTTATCGTTAAGGAGAGAGATGTTCATCACAGTGAATGCTCCGTCTAGCCCAATAGCTTAGACAAGTTCCATTTTAAGATCTCACCAAATGGATCTTGTCAAAATCACTAGAATTAACTACACATCCAACCCTCCGCCCACCCATTCATCGATCATCATCCAGTCATCCAACACTATCACCAATATTCACAAGGGCATATATGAGCAAGTCACTGTAGTAGCCACAAGAGATTTTGGCTGCCTCCTAACCAGATATATTTGGGGTATCTGGTAAGATTTTCTGAACCATCCAGGCCAATCCCAATCACTATTGGCCTCTTTGGAATGGTGTCCACACTACCCTGAATGGTCACAGGGCTTTTGCAGTCTTCCAGGACCAAAGAGTCTAAATGGAATCCCTGACTCAGTTATTCTCTTTCCCATGACACTGTTTATTTTCTTCACAGCATTGGTTACTATCTGAAATTATCTTATTTATTCACTGACTTGTTTATTGTCTGTCCCTTACCCCTGTCTCACAGGAATGTCTTGTCCATCTTATTCCCTGAATACTTCCAAAATCCTGATTGATGAAGATTTGTTCAATGAATCAATGAATTGATTCTAGAAAGAAAATCCTTCTTGTGGATTCTGATTTGGAGTAGGGCTAAGGGATAGACACTGTTGACTGGGAAGTTACAGTGAAAAGACATGGAGGAATCCCTGCAGTATGTAGAATATACAGGGGAATTTTGGGGTGCCTTATTTGGCTTAAATGTTCTTCCTTAAATGAAGGCAGTTTGTAGCTGATGCTGGTCCTCTCAAGGACAACATAGGTTTCTGCAAGAGGGAAGCTGAGCTAAAAGACAACCTAGCCTCCCCAGATGGTAACAGAAACTCATCTGAGATTACCTAATACAAGTGATTCTCAAACCTTGATGGGAATCATAATCATTTGGGAAACTGGGTGAAAATACAAAGAGCGAGGGTCTATTCTACTTCCACAAATTCTGTCATCTGTGTTCTCTATTAGCTCTCCAGCTAATTCAATACACACCAAAGCTGGAAAACTACTGCTTGTAGGGCTGCGTTTCCCAAAACTTGCTCCATGGAACACCAGTTCCTAGGAATGTTAGTAGTTAAATAAATGAATTATCAGGTTAAACACGTTTCCCTATGGCAGGTGGTTCAGAATCATTAAAATGCAAATGTGAGCTGTGAATTTCCCAGGGGAGGGGGAATGTAAACAAATGCTTCTTAAACTTATTTGGCCATGGAACTGTTTCTTTTAGGGAACATTCATCAACATCTTCTGCAACTATGTTGAGTCCTTAGAGCTCAACATATACTTTGGTAAACATTTCAAAAGTGCTACCACTTGGCACACCTCTCTCTCTCTTCTTAGGCTAATTTAAGACCCTCTGTTGTAAAGCAGCTCACAGTTAATAGCCCGAGTGGCCAATACTTTAGGTGATTTGGGGTGCACCTAAACCCTTGCTTCTCAAAAGAATCTGTGGACCAGCAGTTTCCAGCATCACTCAGGAGTTTGTTAGAAATGCAGAACACAAGGTTCCACCCCAGAGCTATTGAATTGGAGCCTACATTTTACTTGGATTTCTGTATAATTCATTTGCACCAACATAGAGAAGTGACTCTTACTCGGGAGCACAGCTATACATGGGAAGTCACTCAACGTACAATTACTGGTGCTCTTTTCACCATTCCTTATCTGAATTTCTGATTAACTCTTGTAAAAAGTGAGGAGAAAAAGTACCCCTATGTAATATTGATATACTCTCTGGATCTTCTCTTCTTTAACTCAGTTTTTCCAAGGCTGGGCTCCTGGCTGAGAAAGTCAGGGATAGCAGTCCTTACAGATTCAGGATACCTAGCAATAAGCAAACCCTTCCTGAAACTTACAGTGTTTCTCAAATAACAAATTATATAAATTAATTTATTGGCTATCATATAAAGAGAAAAAGCTGGATGGGATTCAAATTAATTAGTGAAAAATCTGCTTGGGATTTTATCATTTTTTTAGGCTTCTTAACACAAGTGAACTAAGAATGAAGCTCAAGGTTATACTGTTTCTGTATTCCTAAGGGCTTTCACCTCCAACTCAGAAATACGCTGCCAAGTGTACCACCCAGTGGATCATCCAGGTAAGCCATCCTCTTTTTTTCTATTTACCGAGCCATTCCCTGGTTTCTGGTCCTTTGGTATGTATCTTGACTCTCTCCCTTGCCTTGCCATTTGGCTTTCAGCAGTTTTATCATGATGTGCCTACATTTGGCTTTCTTTTTATTTATGTTGCTTATGGTTATTTCTTAAATCTGTGGCAGAGTTTCATGAATTTGTGCGTTGATACCATTCTTCAAATTTATAAAATCCTTGGCCATTATATCTTCAAATATTACTTCTGTCTCATTCTCCTTGTCCTTCTGGGGTTCATATTATATGTGTTCTATCTTTCACTGTGTCCCATATCTCTCTTGCACTTTTATCTATATTTTCCATTACTATTTTCTCTGTGCTTCAGTTTGGATATTTTCTATTGACCATTCTTCCAGTCCATTAATCCTGTCTTCTGTGTCTAATCTCTATTAAACCCAAAGTAGACGATAGTATATTTTTAAATTCTAAAATGTCCATTTGATTCCTTTTTACAGATCATAATTCTCTAAAAATTTCTCCATTTAAAAGTTTACTTTATCTGCTCTTAAATGTATTTATCAGTTATTTTAAAGTCCTTGTCTGCTGACTCCAATATCTCTGTCACCTGTGGTTCTATTTCTATTGCATGTTTTTTCTTGAGGTTTTCATTGAGGTGACTCACAGCATGTCTATAAATTTTTTTTTATTGAGTGCTGGTCTTTGTGTATAAAAATCATGTAACCCCAAATGACTTTTCCTCCCTTCATAGTGGGTTTATCGTTTCCTTTACTAGGCAGATGAAATTGGGACTGATCATCTTAAACCAATTATAGAGTGACCTGAGTTGAGGCAGACTTTTACTTTTGGTAAGGGTGAAGGCTACCTCTGATTTCTTTCTGTGACTACAGTGTTGTCCTTCAGGGTTTTCAACTAAATGCCTGGTATGTTCATTGGTCTCCCTCTTACTGGCAGGATCTAATCTTTGTCTCTTCAGCATTATAAAACAGGGGAAAACTTCTAATTTTCAGAGGTTTTTGACATAGCTTGTAAGTCTTAAAGTCTACTCTTTGTTTCCCTAGTAACATCTGTCTATGAAAAAAATGTGACTTTGTGTTTCAAAGGTTTTCTGCTTACCTGCCCTCACATCTTCAGAAAATTGGCACATACATTAAGAGGTTGTGTAGTTGAGGCCTCTCAAGCCTTTAATTACATCTCTAAAGCCCCACCAGACCATTAAAATCCCTGCTGGTTTTTCTTTCCCACAGTAGTCTGAGAAAATATCAGATTTCCAATCTTTTAGAATCTGCATATGCCCCAAGGGAAAAAGTGATGTGATTGCCTGAGAGCTGAATTCTCTCCTCTTGAAAAATTTAGCATTCTTGTCCTCTTAGACTTAACAGCTGTCTGATGTCTTTAGACAGGTGATTCTATATCATATCCAGTGTTTGTAGTTCTTGAAGGAATCATTGGTCAGCCTCAAATTACTCCATTCCACTCCAAATTGGATTCTCTTATCTTGCCTTTTGGACTAGTACTTTGATTACCCAATTTCTCATTTTGGTTTCACTCTGGGTGCTATTTCTTGGCTCACCCTCAGCTCTGAGTCCTGGAAATTTCCCAATCCCTCCCCCGGACAGGTCCCCAACACAGGTCAAGTGTCTTAGGCTTCCCCTGATCAGATTAAAGACTACCAGGAAAGAAAAGACCTGACTATGAAACTAAAACAGTATAAGCTCAACATAGAGCAAGCCAAATGTAAGAAATTACTTTTGGTGGAATAATGATTATTTTCTACTCAAGTAATGTTTTTTCTAATAAGAGAAAGGGAAGAATTTTCTCTAAAGAATTCATTCTCTAAAGAATTCTTTCATATGAAATATTTCCATATTATTCTAATACTGAACCTAAAACAACACTAGTCTGGTATCTTGATGAGCAAGACTATTATTTCCAATCTCTTCATTATAGAAATTAGATTAAAGATTAAAGATTTTTGAGAGGTAGTAAATCCTGAAACATTAGGTGGCAATTTGTAGCTCAAAACAAACTTTTTCTATTCACACTGAAATATTATGAGAGAGAGAGAGAGAGAGAGAGAGAGAGAGAGAGAGAGAGAGAGAGGATGATGATCATACAGCATAAGGTAATTACTATATTTCATGTGCTTCTTGAAATCAATGATAAGTACTCTTGAAGGCAGTGTCCTTCTATAGCTCAGTAACCCAGAGAATTTCAGAAGATCTGAGCTCTAATAGACATATTTTGTGAGCAAAAGGATTATTGGAAATAATATTAAAATGTGTATTTTTATTCAAGAGAGTCAACCTTAATAAATGTATTTACTTTGTTTACCAAATGGCTACTTATATTATTCCTTAAAATTTCAACATTAGTCATCAATTCCTTGAATCTACTTTAGGTAAACATACTATTATTTCCCCTTATTTTGCGTCATTACAATGTTTATTAATACATCAGCCTAATGCTGATTGTTACTGTGCATCCTGTCTGAAGTGCTTGGAATAGGTGATCTTAGTACTTTGTGCCCCAGTTGTCATTTTAAAAAATGCCAGTAATGATTCCAGTGGATAAAACATTCAATAGCCTTTCATAAATAGAAGCCGCTCTAAACATGAACAAAAATGTCCATTCTCATTTCTTTGCTAATGCTATGTTTGATTCAACTGAAGTTTTTTCTTGCAGACTTTACCTCCAAAGGGTTGGCATGGAAAGTGAGGGGAAAAATGCTCATCTTAATAAAAACCTTTGGATATTTGCTCATATTTCTCAGACCTATTATAGGGAGAAAATATAATTTTCCTTCTATCCTTCTAGGTTCTTGGCTGACCCCCCCCCCCCAATAAAAAATAGGCTAACAAGATTTAAAACAATTTTATTTAGGTATGTAAATATGTACATATGGGAGCCTGCATAAAGACATGAGACTCAAAGAACTGACCAAAACAGGAAGCTTTACACCTTTTAGACAGAGAAACAATAAAGTTATGAAGAATTGACAATATAAAGGCATTTGGGTTAGAGTAGTAAAGTGATAAAGAGGAACAAGGCTTGTTTATACAGCCTTGATTGCCCTAAATTCCCTTTCTCTGATAATAAAAAGATGCCTTCAACCCGCCTGGTACAGGAAGGGTAGCTTTAACATAAACATTTTAAAAAGTTTCTTCTATAGTTTGGCTATTGTAAATAATGCTGCATTGAACAGAAGTGCATATATCTCTTAAAATTAATGTTTTTCTTTCTTTTGATGAATATTCAGAAGTGGGATTGCTGGGTCATATGGTAGTTCTGTTTTTAATTTTTTGAGTTATCTCCATACCATACTTTTATCCACAGTGGCTACACAAGTTTACAGTCCCACCAAGAGGGTATGAGGGTTTCTTTTCTCCACAACATGGCATAGATTTGCCACCTTCTTTGTTATCTCCATATATGCAAGGACTAGAAGTTTTAACACTATATTTATCAGAATCTCCTGCAAATTGAGTCCCAGTTTAGATCTGCCAAAGAGAGGCACTCATGTGATTTGGAAGGCAGAGGGAAACAGAGACGTATCTTCTTTATTTATTTATTTTTTTGCAACAACAGGCAGATACATTAGTTTTGGCAGATATGGAATTTTGCAGCAACCTTCAGATCCCCTGCAATCTGTTACTTTAGTGCTATAGGTAGCTGTGACCATAGCGTCCATATTAGTTAGCATACCTAGGTTAGTCTTCAGCAACAAATTAACCCTGAAATCTAAGTGGCTTAACAAAACAGAGATTTTTTTTTTCTTTTAAATACTTGATGTCCAACACAGGTTAATCGAATATTCTGCTTCCCATAGTTATTTAAGGATCTAGGCCGATGGAGCTCCCACTGTCTTGCTAACTGCACAAACTAAAACTTGTATTCTCTAGAAAACCATGGCACAAAAATTAAGAGGCTAGAGAATTGCATGTGGGGTTTCTCCTTCATAACCCAGAAATGATGCACATAGCTTCGCACATTTCCATGGCCTCACATAACTGCAAGGAAGATGAGAAATAAAGGCAAGCAAAGAGAATATCTGATCATCTTTTTTGTCACGGGTAGGTTTTTGAGTTCTTGGCCTGGACTGCAGAAGTAATGTCCTAATTTCCACAAATTGGCCATGAATTTGTAAACAAATTATGAACTTCCTTGACTTTCTATCTTCCAGCCCTTCCAGTGGCTTTATGAGAACCTAGCTCTATAATTAGGTTTTGTAGGCACCAAATAATCCCTTCTACATTGGTTTCTGTTTTTCTCACTCAACCCTGACTGATAAAGCATTTTATACCAGAAGCAGTTCTGGGAAACAAACTCTCAAAGGTGGGAATCTGGCCTACTTACTTTAAAGTAATTGATAATTGATAGTGGTAGTTCATGACATACAGTGGCAAAATATGTACTTATCTTTTTTTCATTTATTTTTGCTTGGCATAGAATATTTATTGAGGGGAAGTCTTTGGGAAACCAAGTGGCTACTACAATTGATTGTTCTGATAGGAATAATAATAAAGAGACTATGGCAAATTATGAATTTACAAGCTTAAAGTTTTAAATTCTTGGGTTAAGACATGGTTGAAAATCATAATTATGACTGTGCTAAAAGAATACATTATTTCTTATAATTATTATGTTAATATATCTTAAAACTACAAAGTTTGTTCTGCAGGTTGCTGAGTTATAGTGTAAGGGTAGATATATTTTGTGATATTAGAGCATTGATTGAGACCCTGAGAACTGGAATAGGCAAATTTAGGTGAGTATGAGTAAATCTAAATGCCTCAAATCCCACGGAGCCTTCTTCCTTTCTTATTGGAAGATGCTGATTTCCCCTTGCTTGGAGACTCTTTTATGACATTGCCTTAAGCAATTACTGTTTTTTCTTTTTTAAAAAATTCTTATTGATAACATGTTGTTATTGATTTTTAGATAGAGAGGAAAAGAGAGGGAGAGAGAGAGAAACATCTATGTGAGAGAGAACCATAGATTGGTTGCCTCCTATACGCACCCTGACCAGGAATTGACTCGGAATCAAACCTGCAACGTTGGTGTTTGCCCTGATCAGGAATTGAACTGGTGACCTTTTAGTTTACGGGACAACACTCCAACCAACGGGGCCACACAAGCCAGAGCATTACTGTTTTTTCTTAAGACCCACCCCCCACCTGCACTGTCCTATATGGCTGATCTATATTGGCAGAAACTTGGAGAATATGTGTGGAATGGATTGTAAATGTACTAGACCAGTTAGGAATAAGCCAACATTTTCTCATGAGATACTTAACAGGAATTCTGGATTCATTGTGTTAACTCAAGCAACTGGAGGTAACTTAACAATTTATTAGTTGATAGAAACTAGAATCGATTAAATAAGTTGAGTTGCTAGTAATATATATATATATATATATATATATATATATATATATATATATATGATATATATATCATAGAGGAAGGAATCTAAAGGCTTAGGAAGACAGGAATATTGATTGGAGTGGCTATATCATGTGTCATTCTTTCACTATATCCTCTCAGAGAGCCATTAGACATGACATTAGACAAGGCAATGAGAAAAAGGTTAAGCATCCTCAGAAAGCTCTGCAATAGCTGTTCTCTGCAGTTCAGAGATGATGGTGGGAAATGTTATCTTGGAAAAGGGAGCTTTAATTGTAGTGAGGATGATAGGATCCTGAAGTGGTAGTCAAGTGGTAGCACTTAACTTCTGAGACAAGTTATAGTAAATGTAGTTACTATAATGAGTGGTAGGACCAGAGCAATAATCAGAATGATTATATCTACTGATGTCATTGGTAGCACCTAATGGATTATGAGGTCCCTTGCACTGAAATAGTTAGGCAGCTGTTTTGTTTGGTAACAGAGTCATAAAAATCCTGTTCTCATCCCTAACTTCCAACCTGGGCCAGCTCAGAGAGCCTTGTGAATGGAGGGATATCAACTTGATGAAGGATCCTACAACACTAGCATAATTATGTACTGTAAATCTGTTACCCAGTCTTTCAAAGAGGAATATGTGGCCATTTGCCAGGGTTAATCCACAGTAGGTAAAATGAAATCCCAAAATTTTCAGGAGTTACTTCTCACTTGGTCTGAGCTGATACAAATCCATGAGGCCTATCAGTTAGAGTAGTGGCTTTGGATTTTAGGTTGAAAATGGAATTTTAACCATTTCCCACCTAAATTTCATATTATAGTTGGTATAATAGATCTGCAAAACCATACTGTGCTAATTTGTGAAAGCATGATTGAAATAGATTTAATCAGCTACTGGCAACATCCCCATATTGACATTCATTCCTTTGGAGTAAAGGCTTTAATGATAGGAAAGGCCAAATAGAAGTCCTTAGAACTGCTTCCCCCAAATAGTAAACAATAATTAATACTATATCCCTGTAGTGATTGCAAAGATCAGTGCCACCATCAGCTCTTGAAAGCTGCAGGGCTATTGATTTATTTCACATCAACAATAACTCATCAGTTTGGCCCTTGCAGAATACAGATGAATCTAAAATAATGACAGTGGATTATTGCAATTACAACTGCCAATGTTACAGGTGAGGATTCATTTTCTCCTCTATTCTGAATAGTCAAAAACATCAGTAGCAGTTTGCTTTTATCTATTAGAACAGCCATATCTTCATTATCTTCATTCAGGGGTATGTCAACATTCTAGTTTTTAGCAATAATCTAGTCCACAGAGACCAAGCTTGTCTTACCACTCTACAGAACTCATGCTGATTGAACCAGCTGAGTAGGACGCAACAACTACTTTAGATGCCTTGGTAAAATATTTGCATATGCTGGAGGTGGGAGAAACATTGCATAAACTTCAAGGCATGCCATCTTGGGGAAATTTCTCTGGTTCAGTGACCTGGTAAATGTTATCTCCCCTAAGAAATTGATGACAATTTGCTATACCTTACTACCTTACACTCTTATCACTAGGAAGGTACATTTGGCTTTCTTTGGATTTTAAAGACAACATACACACATTTGAATGTGCTGCTCTGATCCATTATCAGGCAATGATGTGTCAATTTGCCAGTTTTAAATGGGCCTCGAATAAAAGAGGCTCTGCAGCTGGTCCAGACTACTGTGAACTTTGAGACTGCTATTTGAGCCTTATGACCCAGCAGACCTGGTAGCTAGTGATGCTGTACAGAGCTTTGAGACACCCTGATAGGAGAATCAGAATGCAGATCCCTAGGATTTTAAAGCAAAGCCATGCCCTCCTGAAAATAATCACTCTCCATTTATGAAATAATTCTTAGCTTTCTACTGGGACTGACTACAGATTAAATACTGAAAGAGATCACCACATGAACGAACATGAAACCTAAGTAGTCCATCCTGAGGTAAGTACTACTTCATCCACTAAACCATAAAATTGGGTGTTCATAGAGGAATCCATGATCACAAAAAAAGAGAAAGAACTGTTTTGTAATTTAAGTTTAGCAAATGTTGAAGACTAAACTAAGTTGCATGAACAGCTGGCTCAGACTCCCATGGCACCTATACCTGTTGCTGCTGTTTCTCTCTCAACTCACACCTCTGGTCTCTTAAGAAGTTCCTATGACTAGGTGTCTGATGAGGAAATATCTGGACCTGATTCATGAATGGTTTCTTCCCACAGTATGTTGACACCAGCTAGGAAGAGACTTACTATCATGTTAAATGAATTTATTGTGAGACTAACATATATAGTAGATGTTCCATAAGTATTACTCTAGCTCAGCAATTTTTAAATTGTGTTCTGCAGGATGTCACTAAATAAGATACTCAAAAATAATTTCTCGTCTAAGGAGTTTGAAACATTTTGACTAGAAACCTAGAAAAAACTGCAGGAGTTCAAAAGGAGCTATGATACTAAGATATATTTTGAATTTCAGCATTTCCTAAATGTATCTGACCCTAAGGCCCCTTCTTCACAGAGCATTTCACAGGAGTAGTGCTTTTCAGAATCTGCCTTGGGAATTGTGGTTTTTAATGATTTAGGTTTTGACAGAGTGTTAGCTTTGTTAGCTAGAAATAAAATGTTAACATTTATACTAACTAACTAGAATGTAAGATGTGCTCATCTTGGTTATTCTAAATGACTAGAATTCTTAGTTCAGAAAGAGACTTTAATAGAAAATCTTTGCCGTTAGGGAAATGTAGGTAATGCTGCCCAAAAGGAATGTGTAAATCAAATTTAATGATGATTTTTGAGTTTGTAATAGGGATTAGGGTTACAAGGAGATCACAGCTCTGTGAATCCAATTAGTATATAATGAAATGCACTCTCTGAGCTTACAAACCAATTGATTTGGAAACAGAAATAATTATAATAATAAGCATAATATTTAGCCTTATGATTACACATCAGCTTATTCAAATTATTAAAATGATTCTCAGTTTTAAAATTGAATGCACCTAGTTTTGCACAATGCATTGAAATTTATGGACTCTGAAGTATATTATACTTTCTTTTGAGACACTGGTGGGAGGAAAGAACTGTACACAAGATAAGAGCATGAGGTTAGGATAAGAAAAAAATCAGATCTAATTACAAATGACTTGATGTTATTAATGAGTTTTTATAACAGCTCATTCAAACAATATTAAATGTAGAAAGAACAAAAAAAATAATTCATCAGACCAAGTTTCTAAGAACTCTATTAATTTCAGTAACCCACAGATGAGTTTGCCTGTTCAATGAAGCTTAATTTAATTTTGATCCTATTACACATCCTTGTTACCAAGTTCAACATTTATTGTTCTGTTTGTAAGGGATATGAGATGAAGAGGTAGGAAGGTATAAGGGGATTTTTTTTTTTTGCAAGCATCATATCCAGTTCTATTGCAGCTATTGTATAATATTATAGACTAGCTTTTCTCAACCTGGGTTTTGGGAGAGAAATAAGCCATAATGCCCTTAGAAATCCATTGTATGCCATGAATTAACTTCCCTCTTATGCATGAATTACAGTGCCAGTCTAGCTATGTTTCATTCTTGGGAGAACAGAAAATAGCCGTTCAAATAATTATTTGCAGGGCTAATTCTCTAGTGGAAACTTGTTTGATAGGGGCTGCTCTGGAGTACTGATTTCAAAACACCAGCCAATGAGAGCTTAAAAATTCCCTGCAAATCATCCTCACTGATTTTGGGATCAATTAATCAGGAATGAGATTCCACAGTGTGTTATAAAAATCTCTCTAGGTGTTTCTGAGGTCACCAAGTCTAGGAACCACTGCTCCAGATATAAACATTGGTTCCCGAGATACCTTATGGACCATTGGCCATAAGTGCTCTTATTAGAAACTCTTAATGATATTAAAGAATCTCAATTGTCCTATAGTTAAAAATAATTATCCCAAGTTTTTCAAACTCACTTTAAGTGGAAAACTTTTTGGCCGAATACCTGTAGTCACCCTGTGGAACTGGAGTGCCACAGAAGCACTTTAGGAAATGAGACTCCAGAGAATGGCTGTTGGCATCTGTGAATGTTGATTTTTATAAGATCTTTTCCAACTAATTTAAACCCAACTGCCTGCTATATCACATCTAGAAATCCATCCTTTGGATCTTGGATGCTTTTCAATTTCAAGAGTCCCTTGTTTTTTAAACAGTAAACCCTAACTTATTTACTACAAAATAGCTTCCAGATGGATCAAAGTTCTAAATGTTATTTTTTTTAAATCCATAAAATTAAAAGAAGAAAAGAATACATTGTTCCTTATTCTTGGGATTGTAATAATCTTCCTAAATAAGGTGCAAAACCTAGGTTACATAATATTTAATACTTTTACATAGCTATCATGTCTAAATACCAGGTGTACTGTTTAAAAATGCGGATTTTTTTCAATAGATGGAGTTACACATATGTTGATATATAGGCGATTTGATATGTATGCTATTTTATTGTATTCACAGCAAGCTTCAAAATTTCATTTGTCAGATTTTCTGAAGGTGTTAACATCATAGTTATTTTTATGCTTAAAAATGTTGAATTTCGTGCCAAAAAAAAAAAAAAAAGAGTATTTGCGGGAAGTTTTAATTCATTACTTTATTTTGAAGAAAAGTGCTACTGAAAGTTATCGTATACTTCGGGAAGCTTATGGTGAACATGCTCCATCTCAAGATACTTCTGAACGCTGGTTTAAATGCTTTAAAAGTGATGATTTTGATGTGAAAAACAAAGAACATCCAGGTCAACCGAAAAAGTTTGAAGACCAATAATTATGAGCATTATTGGATGAAGATGCATGTCAAACTAAAAACAACTTGCAGAAAGATTAAACGTTGCTCAGTAAAACAATTTCCGATTGTTTACAAGCAATGGGAAAGATTTTAAAGGAAGGAAAATGGTGCCATATCAACTAAACGAAAGACAAATGAAAAACCCAAAAGTCATCAGTAAAATGTTGCTTTAACAACATGGAAGGAAGTCTTTTTTGCATCGAATTGTGACTGGTGATGAAAAGTGGATTTATTTTGAGAATCCCATATGCACAAAATCATGAGTTGATCCAGGTCAACCATCAACATCGACAGCAAGGCCAAATCATTTCAGAAAGAAGACAATGCTCTGCGTTTGGTGGGATCAGGAAGGTGTGGTGTATTATGAGCTTCTAAAACCAGGTGGAACCATTAATTCTGATCGCTACTGACAACAAATAATCAATTTGAACCACACTTTGATCATAAAAACACCAGAATGGGCCAGAAGACACGACAAAGTAATTTTGCTTCATGATGACACACCATCACACACTTCAACACCAGTTAAAGACACGTTAAAAGATCTTGCCTGGGAAGTATTAACCCACCCGCTGTATTCACCAGACCTTACTCCTTCAGATTAACACTTGTTCAGATCGATGGCACATGCACTTTCTGAGCAGCACTTCAAAACATACAAAGAAGTGGAAAATTGGGTCTCTGAATGGTTTACCTCAAAACAAGAAAAGTTCTGTTGAGATGGTATCCACAAATTACCTGAAAGATGGGAGAAATGTGTAGCTAGCGATGGACATTACTTTGAATAAAGCACTTTTGATGTTTCTCTTGAAATTATCTGCCGGGTTTCTTGTCCCAGCCTTACAAAGGGTTCAGCAATCTGGAGAAAGGAGCTGATGCATAGATGATTTAGGAGTCTGAGGATGAAAGATAATTTTGAAAGGCATTGGGGGTCAGGGGAGCTTCAGCTAAAAGAACTAAAGACTACCCCTTGTCTAAGGACCCCGTGCTATTTATTAACACAATTTGTCCTAAGGTAAGGTGGAGATAATACACTTCAAAAAGTAGGGTTTACAGATTGGGGAATAGCCTACAGCTGTTCAGGTGTTTGGCCAACAGGAGGCAATAACATGCAGATTTAAAATGCCCTGAGCTGTCTGGCAGTGAAAAATTATCCTATTCAAGTTTGGGGGAAGTGCTGTTTAGCCATTCCAACAGGTAAACTACATATGTGGCTCAGCCCTTGTTGAGTTCCCAAGCTTCACCAACCTTTTGGTGAAACTCTTGTAATTATGACATGCTGGAATTGGTTCCCGGCATTATCATGTTTTCTTTGATTACAAAATCTGCATTATTAACCAGTACACCTGGTATGACACATGTGAATATATACTCACAATATAAATGAGGAAATAATAGGCAAGGGCTAATTCATTTAATATGCAAAGAACTCTTATAGCTCAACTAGAGGCCTGGTGCATAGGATTTGTGCACTGGTGGGGGGGGCGTGGCCTGTGGGGATCGGTCCACTTCAGGAGCAGCCACTCATCCAGTCAGCCGAGTGGCTGTGGACCTGCCTTCTGAGTGGCTGCTCCTGCTTTTGGAGCACCGCTCATCCCAGTCAGCCAAGTGGTGCTCCCACTGTGGGAGTGCTGTGACCACCAGGAGGCAGCTCCTGCATTGAGCGTCTGCCTTCTGGTGGTCATTACGCATCATAGCGGCTGGTTGGCTGGTCGTTCTGGTTGTTCTGCCGTTCAGTAGCTGGGCTTTTATATATATAGATAAGAAAAAAATAGGCAACCTAAGAGAAAAATGTGCATATAAACAGGCAGTTCACAGAGTACTAACTACAAATTCTCAATAAATATTTTTAAAAAGGGAGCCAGATATAGTCTAGCCAAGTGCTTTGATGCTTATGTTCCCTCTGCCTAAACTGCCCTTTCCCCAGATTTCTTTTTGGCTCACCCTCACCTGTTATGACTTTTGCTGCAATGTCACTTTTTTATTGGCTTCTTCTTTTTAAATTGCATCCCCAACTGTCAGTATTCCCTATTCCCCCTTCTCTACCTTACTTTTCTTCATAGCATTTATTGCCACAAATATACTATATATTTTCTTATTTATTTGGTTATTATTGATTTCTCTCTCTCAGAAGTCAAGATTCATGAGGTCAGGAATTTTGTCTCTTGTGCTTATTGATATACTAGAGGACCAATGCACGAAGATTCATGCAATAATGGGCCTCTCTTCCCCTGGCTGCCGGCACCACCTTCGCTCTGGCCAGAGACGCCTTTTCGCTCCGGCCTGGAGTCACCTTTCCACCTTCCCATGCTGCCCAGAGGCCCGGAGGGGCTGGGGCGGTGCGGAATGCCTGTTGTCACCATGGCAACAACACAAGCGTCCCTCCCCGCCCCTGGCCGCTCAGCACCTGCATATGCAAATTAACCTGCCAGCTTTGTTGGGTTAATTTGCATACTCACTCCTGATTGGCTGATGGGTGTCACAAAGGTACGGTCAATTTGCATCTTACTCTTTTATTAGTGTAGATTAGTGTAGATCCCGCATACTTTTTGGCATATAGGAATTTGTTACATAATTGTTGAATGAATGAATGAATGAAAAGATGTTCAAGTCTGCTATAATTAAAGAAATGCAAGTCAAAACAACCATGTTATAACAGGTTTTTATTTTGGCTCTGTAATGGTAACTTGTTAACAATCAGTTGAAATATATGAATCCCTTCCTTGATAATAAAGTCTATTCCAGAGGTGTTATTCTTATAACTCTAGGATCAAACCCCTCACCTCTGTCCTTGAACCTGACTATGTGGTTCGCTTTCTCTATTAATATCACCGTCCTCTAGTCCTTGATTCCTCCTTCTCCCTCTCAGTGTCTTGGTGCCAGCTCATTTGGATGACTTGAACTTCTTTTGGTTCCCCACCTCCAGCTTTATCCAGCACCACACAAACTGCACCTGCTTCTGCCCTATTCAGAAGACTCTGTGGTCTATTCCTCATCATTGCAGTCCAGGTCCTCCATGAGCTGGTCAACTGCCCCTCAGCCTCCTCTCCTAAACATGCACATCTCAAGTCCCAGTCTCCTGAACATACCCGGAACTTTCTTCCTTTGTAGTTGTTCTGTGTTCTTTTTTGAGATGCTTAGTTAGATGCTAGGAATGCCAGGTTTTGGTTCAGATGACAGGAGCTAAGGGAAAGCCAAGACTAGAGACTTCATTGGGGTTTCTTTGGGAAAAGCAAGAAAGGGCAGGGTAAACAGTTTAGGATAGTACAGGGTGAATCATTTCAGAGGGAGCTAAGTCTTTGGGGTGATTCCCAGTTGCCTGGCACAGGCACCTGAGATGATTAAGGCAGAGACTATTGCCTCCTGGGGAGCAAGGTAGAGGAGGAAGGGCGTTGGGTTGGTTAGTTTGCATATCAAAGGATACTCACTGCTGGGCCTTTGCTACCTCTAAGAATTGGTTAGTTCCAGGACCAGTGGTCTCTCCAGCCAGAAAGGTTTTTAAGATGTCAAAACGTCATACACGATACACAAGGAATAAACCAGTGGTTCTCAACCTTTTTTAATGCCGCGACCCTTTAATACAGTTCCTCATGTTGTGGTGACCCCCAACCATAAAATTATTTTTGTTGCTACTTCATAACTGTAATTTCCTACTGTTATGAATTGTAATGTAAATATCTGTGTTTTCCGAGGGTCACCACAGATATTTACATTACGATTCATAACAGTAGCAAAATTACATTTATGAAGTAGCAACAAAAATAATTTTATGGTTGGGGGTCACCACAACATGAGGAACTGTATTAAAGGGTCACGGCATTAGAAAGGTTGAGAACCACTGGAATAAACAATATAAACAAAACAATACTTCTGCCTGTAGTGTTTTTATGACTACAACACATTTTGCTAAATACCCCCCTTCTTCCATATCTATCATTGAAAGCCTACTTAGCCTTTAAGTCTCAGTTCAAATATCAGTTTCCCCCTGGGAAATTTTCCAATTTCTCCCAGCAAGAAATGCTATTTCCTTGTGTGCTCCCATTACACTTTGCAATTTTCCTTTTATATCCCGCCTTGGTAATTTGTGTCCTTGTATACTTCACAGGGTTAACCCAGAGGAATGCTGGCCCTGCTAATCACCCTGTGTTTGCTAATGTCTCATCTACGAAATGCAGAGTGATGGCTCCTGTCCCTCTCCCTAACACTCTTCCAGATGCCGGGAGGCAGCTCTGTGTTGGGGTTCTTTGGTTTTGTTGCTGCAGTAGGCACCAATGTTACAGATCAGAGCTGCCTGCCTCTCACAAAACAGTCTTCACTGTTGCTGAGAAATAGCCATGAGAGAGTTAAACATACAGGATATTCCATATTCACTCTAATGGAACATCACAGTGGCCAATGTGATGGAAAAGCAAGAGTGGTATTGGAACTCGATCGCTTCAACCACAGGGTAAGTCAGAGAACTGATTTTTAGATCATCCCTCACCTAGCTTGCTCTGTGATTGATCCTAGGCAATTAATTTCCTGCTTGGTCTTTCTGGAGGACAGGACCTAGCAGGAAATGTGTTACGACATAGGTTTTATGATATGCATTTCCATTTCATACCACAGCTCTTCAGCAAGGGTACTGATAGTGCTATTGTGAAGTTGGAAATATTAGATTTTTAAGGTCTCATGAGATGTAACATGTATTCAAAGATACTTGCTGGTTGTCATGCCCTGTTTTTCCAGCCCAACATGAGAGGAGCCCTTAGGAACCACAGTGGCCCCCAGGACTGGTTGAGCAAAACTCATTCTCGTAATAGCCTCACATCCTTTTACTGTTTGTGACTCCAGACAACTCATTCCCTAGATGTGTTCTCTTTCAAGAGCTCCCACAGTGGTGTGCTAGTAAATGTTTAACTTCTGGCTTGGGGAGCAGGGATGGGGAAGGCCCTGATTTATAACATTTGTTGTTTTCCATGGTGTAAATGCTCACACCATGGTTAGTTTCAAGCTACGAATGTGCATTCGCTGAATAGGGTGTTGGGAAGAGAGGCACAATGGGTTCTCTTTAGCTGGCAGGAACTGGTTCCAGCACACCTCTGTGCTCTTCATCTCCCTGTGCTATTGATTCTGCCTCCAACCACAAATGCATGCATGTGTCAACTTGAGTTATGGACACTGAGTTCTCCCAGGAAGCTTCTGGCCTCCATGTAAACCAGTGGATGCACAGAGTGAGAAGTGGAGTGGTCATTGTCACCTAAAATGCAGGTTCAGTCCCAATCTCAGCCTTGGCCTATTTGAGAAATCCTATTATACATATCGCTGGTGTTGACAAAATAAGTACTGATTGCTGTTTAGCATCCAGCCTTGAGACACTCAAGGCGGTTTTTGTTATATTGAAATCGAAATTGTTATAAGCATATTTACCATTTGAAGAGATTGCTTACAATAAACTTCCTTAAGAATTGCTGAGTCTTTTTTGGTGCTCCCTTCACACAAGGCTTAATTGGTGCAGTAGTCTGAGCTCCAAGTAAAAGTAGATTGTGACCTTTCAAATAAACTAGAAGATGAACAAATTTATCTAAGTGTTGGTACTATTACTCTTAAACTGTGTGTGTGTGTGTGTGTGTGTGTGTGTGTGTGTGTGTGTGTGTGTGTGTTGCAGGGTAAATTCTGGATGTCCCTGTCTTAGTTTTCCACAGTTCAACTTATTTGGGACATAGTAACATCAGATGTGCTATTTTTCTAACTTCTCAGGAAGTTTAAATACTTGGCTTATAATGTCAGGGGATAAATGAGCTTCTTTCTTACTGTTGGGCTTGGTATCTCTCTGTTGCCTTTCAGAAACTAAGTTGGATTGAAGATACACGTTTGCCTGCCATTAGGAGTCATGATTGGAACTGGAGAAAGGTTAAAGTTCTGGGTTTCTATCATTGCTTACCATAGAAGTTTATTCAGTTTCAATCCCAATTCTGGTGGCATGCTTAGAATGGTGGTGGTGATGCTGACATCATGGTGTGTGGGCTGCCTTTTAGGTGTGCGCTGATTGGAGCCAATCACCAATTCTCAATGGGAAAGTGGTAGCTAATAAGCAAACACATGAAGATCAGTGACATTTTACATTTATGTTTTTCTGGTAATAAAAGAAATGGCCATTGTAGGAAACTCAGAAAGTATTGAAAAGCATAAGATCATCCCAAATCTCAGAAAGAGTGACTGTTAAGATTATAAATAATAAAATTAGATGAGATTATATGTGCATAGTTTATATGAATCTTATTTCAATGTTCTCAATGACACTGTGCTACCTATCATCTGAATGTAATGTTGCTGATTTAACTCTTATTATTTAATGTAAGCATAATCACTCTATGATGATAATAACTTGAAGAACATCCTTGTACCTAAATCTTGCCTGCCTTTTGGATTATGTGGTTAGAATAGAATAATAGGTGTAAAATTATTAGATCAAAAAGTAAAGATATATTTAAGATTCTTGTTTTATAGACCTGAAATTGCTTTTAAGAAAGGTTTTAAAAGATTACATCTCCATGGATTCCCATCTTCCTAAAAAGAGAAGGGTGAATGCCCTCTTTATTTTAAGATTAATAATATAATATAAATAGAATGGAATGAACCCTTGTGATGTTTTTACCTTAAGCTTTATTTGCCACGAAATTAGAGACCTATAGAGAAAACAGGAAATGCTAGTTTGGTGACAACTTATAAAGAATCATTCATCAGTCATCACCAGAATTCAAGCTGCCAAAATAGCAAGGAGAAAGAGACATGGGTAGTTTCCAGGTCTTATGCAAAGGCTCAGCTAACCTGGATAGCTTGTTGGGTGGAATGTCTTTGGTTATTTTTCTTTCTGCTGTAACACCAAGCACAAGGTATCTGACAAACAAGATGTAATATGACAAACAAGGTGTGGCCTCAGGTATATTCCTGAATGAGTGGCTGTCACACCCATCTTCTAAGGAGGTGGTAATGAGGATTAAGAGTCTAATCCTATCCCATTGCTGCTGTTTTAATTTATCATGTAGGTGTAATTATAGTGTTTCCCTTTTAAATGGCTCCTAATGTGTTTGGCCAAAGGGGAAAACCAAAACAATTGGTAAAAGTCAAGTGTTTTACCATCTGTCTCTGTCACATTTCCCTAGTTTCAGTTCCAGCAGCCCTGCCTGGGAGGACTAACCCCTTTTCACAAGTAGGTCAGATCTATTGATTTTGGCCAACAGGCCCAGATTTAGAAACACACAATGGCCTTCCCCCTACTTGCTCTTTGTTATTACTTATGAAATTATTATCAAGTAATAGCGTGAATAGTCAAAACAATACTGCTCTTGGATATCCTTCCAGAATATTGTATGTTGAAACAAATATGTATATAAACACTTAACTTTACATTTTTTAAAAACAGCAACATAGTCTATGTATATCTCTAAAATAATTTTTTAACCAGTTAACTAATGAATATATTTTGCTTTTTAATGGTTCTAATCATTACCACAATGTAGATTCCCGTGTATTTTGGGGAGTGTATATCTACGATGAAGTTCTAGGTCAAAGGGTATGTGCAACAAAATAATATTTCAATGATAAGAAGAAAGAAAAACAGAAAATGAGCTTCTGGATATAAGAATGAGGTGAAAATGGATAATATTTTAAGGAGGATTTTCTAAAAATAACCATATGATAAATTTTCCATTCTGCCGTTTTAACGAGAGGCTTAAGTAGCTCTTGTTCTTTTTGTTGTTGTTCTTGTTTAAAAAAATACTCAGTGCAGCCCTGGCTGGTTTGGCTCAGTGGATAGAGTGTCAGCCTGGGGACTGAAGGGTCCCAGGTTCAATTCCAGTCAAGGGCACATGCCCAGGTTGCAGGCTCTATCCCCAGTAGGGGGCATGTAGGAGGCAGCCAATCAATGATTCTCTCTCATCACTGATGTTTCTATCTCTCTCTCTCTCCCTCTCCCTTCCTCTCTGAAATCAATAAAAATATATTAAAAAAAGTACTCAGTGCAAAGAGAGACTCCAATATGGTCTTGAGATACAAAGATAGCACTTAAAAAAAAAGATTTGATACAGAGGAAAGAATGGGAGACCTCAGGTCATGTTATGTTTGGCCACAAACATACATTTTGATCTTTGTCCAATCAGCTCTTCGGATATCAGCTTTCCTATCTGTAAAAAAAAGTGTTATAAAATCTTTAAACTATCTTTTAGAATACTTTTCTGTGATTTGTTTGTCACAGAAAAACAAAGCTTCTAGTACTATTGTTCATGAGTGGATGTTAGTGAAAGCTAGATGTCATGGTTCTCTGAAAATGGTCTGTGTTGACGAGGAGTTCAGTCTTTGCTGAGATTAGCTGATGGGTGCTGAGGAGCAAATAGAAGATATTTTAGAAGAACATTTTTTCATGTCATTTGGCTCCACACATATGCTCATCAGCTCCACAAAGAATTTGAGCCAATACTCTATTGGCCTCAACCCTAAGAATCTTGCATAGTGAGAAGCAATCTTAGTTAGGGATGATGGTTTGTCAGTGTTGCCCTATGGTTTGAGTAACTTCAGTCTTTTCCATCTTGGTCTGATTTCAAGAAAGTATTTCACTGAAATGTGTGCCTTGGTACCCACAAGTCTAGCACAGAAAAATTGATCATTGATATTTTCTGGATTCTCCTTCTAAACCCCTCACTTATACAAATAATTATTTTAAAACTTCTTAAAATAACTGTCTTTTTAGACCACTGTGAGAAAATTAGTACCTCAATATTTTCAACTTAGCCCAATACAGGTAAAAAGTAAATGCTCAATAAACAATAGCAACTATTACTATTATAATGACAAGAGATGAGCAATTCTGTAATAGCCAATTAAGATAAGGCTCAGGACATGAAAGACTTTCAAATATATCAATAATATTGAAGATAATCCAGATAGAAAACATAACTTCTTTATCCCAAATAGTATAAAAACTTTTCATGCCAAAAAAATTTTAAATTCTAAGATTTACATTGAGTACTCTCCCAGTAAATCCAAACTAAGCATTTGTTTCTACTCACTTTTCTTTCATCATGAGGTTTAGCAAACCTAAGGATCTGTCCCCAAGCAAAATAACTTCAATCTTTGGATTTCCCCTGAAAGCCGAGATTACCAGGGAAATCAAACCAAAAGTAAATAAAAGTTCACTGTAGATGTGGAATGTTCCTTATGGGAACTACTACTTGATAGCTCTAAGTTCATCTTGTATTTTTTTGAGGAGGGATAAAAATGGAGGTTGAAGGAAAGAGGTTGTAAAACTCAAATGTAACCACTGAGTTATTAATTATTGAGTTTAGCGTGCTTTTGGGGGTCTTTGAAAACAGGGTTCCTGAAATGAATTTCCTCAGACAGTAGACAGATGACTCACCAACTTTGGCCATTAAGGCAGGCTGAGTCATCTAAAGTCAACTGAATCACCTGCTTTCAGCTCTGTTTTATAAGAATTGGGGCTGGCTAAATATTCTGTCTTTTTTATTGTGAGTATTAAGCATTTAGAATATGGAGAATATGATGTTCTTAGGAAAAAACCAAATTGCTCATGCACAGATGGACTACATTAGTGAAAGCAGATTGATGATGAAAAAACTGCTCTAAACACCTACCTCACTGGATTCTTTACTCACCAGCTAAGCCAAGTGATACTTGATGAGGATCTAGGTTAGGATTTAAGACACTGACGGCTAACTCCACAGAGCCATAAGACCAGTCAGGAGAACATCCTGAGATGCCATTTGCTTTTTTCTAGATACTAATTTGGACCACACACACATTATGAGTGGAGAGTTTTGTTGTTTTGTTTTTTTGTGGTTTTGTGTGTGTGTGTGTGTGTGTGTGTGTGTGTGTGTGTGTGTGTGTGTGTTTTGGGGGGAGTGTTTCACAATAAGAGAATATTGAAAGAAGTCAGCCAACATTTTCATTGGAAATAGTGAGGGAGCATTTTTGGGTGCTCAGTTCTCCTGTTGGGTGGGTTTTAATGTTTTTGTTTCACGGGGATGGAGATTTAGTGGAGGCAGGTTAGGGTAAGGGTAGGAATCCAGGTCAAGGAACATTAAGATTCTTGAGCCATGTGACCCAGATAATCATCCAGGCCTTTCTAAGCTTCAGTGTCTTCATCTGATGATTGAAAGGGTTGTATCAGTGTGGTGTTTCAAACTTGCTTGTACATGAGGATCACCTGTGGCCCTTGTTAAACATACAGAGATCCCTTGCCTCACCCCAGCCCATTGAATCCAAATCAGCAAGGTGAGGCCTGAGAATTGTTTTTTAACCATCACCGTTGGTGATTCTTGTGTTTCTACAACTTTGGGAAACACTGTATTAGATGATCAGTATGATATTTTTTGGTTCTAAGCTTGCTCAAACGATCCTTCAAAACACCAAACATTTGTCTTTTCCTCCCTCTAAATTGGGAAGACAAAAATCAAATGGAAAGTAAATCACGTTATGTTGTGGGTGGAGAGGTATTGGTGGGGCTGGCTGGTCTGCCACTAGAATATGCATATGAAGATTGTCTTAGATACTGTGGTGTTTCTGCTCTAAATACCTCCTCTCAGGAAGAGCCTGATGAATTCATTAACCCTGGGGTTTGAATAGCTCAAGAGTCCTTGAATTTTCTCTGGTATATTAACAAGATTCAAAGCACATTGAATGGAAGCATCAAGAATGTCAGCAATCAGGGCAAGCAGGAACTCCAGGCAATGCCTATCTACTCAGAAAACTGCCCTGAACTGGCCCCACATGAAGCAGGCGAATCTTCATCAGTTCAAGGATGGTGGAATGGGACCTTAATCACCCAAGCAAGGACATTTACCAGAAATCAGAACAAAATCAGTGTCACCATTGCAGAGCACAAACTCTGGATACCTCCTCTTTTCACAACTCATCTGTTAACAAAAGACATTGGAGCAAACCTTTTTGTAGAAGAGCAAAAATTCATAGATCCATTCTTTCATGTTTTCAACATTACATATTCAGTCCTCCCATGTACCACCAGGCACTGTTGTAGGTCCTCTGCATAGAGCACTGAACAAGATGGGTTCCTGAGTGCATTGTAGATGTTTCAGAGTGTGTGTTCTAGATGAGGAAGATCAGAATAGGCTACCCCAAAATATGCCACTTTAAGGCATACAGATTATTTTGAACTGAACTGAGAAACAGCAGATGCAGATATCAGCCCTCTACCCTTCATTTTCTGTCTAAAGGCAGGGTATAAATTTTCCTTTGTGAAGGAATGCCCTCTCCCCTCACCCATTCCAGGAGGAGCAAAAGAGCCCTTATCAACTGAGATGAAGACTGTGCCGAGATAAACAGGAACAAATACATTTTACTAAAACAATTCTTATCTACTGTTAGTTTCCCCCATATATCTACCTTCCCAGAATTTACTGGCCCTTAATGCCTTAATCCCTTTTCCTTTCTGTCACTATTCCACAAATTTATTGATCTTGTTAAAATGGTACATAAGCCCTTGGATCTGACTGTGTTTTTGAGATTTTCACTTTGTTTCTTGAGGCCCTTTCATATGTATATGAAATAAACTATTTTCTCCTGTTAATCTGTCATTTCTCAGTTTAATTTCCAGGACCCCAGGAATAGAACCTAAAAGGGTAGAGGAAGAGTCCCCTCCCCCCTCTCCTGCAAAGGAGAGATTGACAATAAATAAGTGAACAAATAAATATGACCATTTGTGCCCTAGCTGGTTTGGCTCAGTGGATAGAGCATCGGCCTGTGGATGGAAGGGTCTCAGGTTGGATTCTGGTCAGGGGCACATGCCTGGGTTGCTGGCTCGATCCCCAGTGAGGGGTGTGCAGGAGGCAGCCAATCAATGATTTTCTCTCATCATTGATGTTTCTCTCTCCCTTCCTCTCTGAAATCAATAAAAATATGTTTTTAAAAAATATGACCATTTGTAATTAGTAATTGGTGTACTGGAAAAACAATAGATAAATTGTCTTAAAGAGTGATTAGGGAGAAGGAGGATAAGGTATAGAGTCTACACTATAGACTTTGCTGAGGAGATTTGGGAAGGACTATTAGATATGAGATGAGTGTGTGTATGTGTCTGGTGGGTGAAATAACTGAGGTCCAGAGAAAACGTAAGAACTACCCAGGTGGTGGTGAGACTAGAGCCCATGTTTCCTAGTGTTTGCAGGTAACTTTTTTTTCTGATGAACTTAACTTTCCTAATGTTACTCTCAATGAAGAAAGGTCTTACTTTTTGCCTCACAGATGCCCTAGTCCTTTTGTATTCATTGCTTGCTAGGATGTAAGTGCTTGAAATAGGCTTAGAAATCTGAAATAGTGTAAGGCTCATCAACCTAAGCATTGAGGAATTTTAGTAGCCCATTTCCAAAAGATTAAAGAACAACAGAAGCTAGAACTATTGAAGTGCTGTAGACTTTTAACCTCACCTGACAAAGACTATGTCTTGTTTCCCATAAGCCAAGTATGTTAATGGCATGCTCAGATAGGATGCCATTTCTGAAATAGTCAACGAAAGATGAGTCGTATCAAAATGATTTTTCAGCATTAGTATAAGATAAATTACCCATTCTAACAGTCCTAGGGCATTTTGTACTTCCTTTTCCTTGATGCTTCAAAGGTAGTGTTTTACACCGGAGGTTCAGGGAAATTATTAGCTCTTTAGTGTTTGGTTTTCTCTACTGGAATACTTTAATACTAACTTTTCTTTCTTTACCAGCCTAACTGATACACTAGTCTGAACATCTTTGTGAGGTTCACTTATATACATATAAATGAGCCATCGCCATCTGGTGTATTAGAGTAGATACTACAATTAGCAGGTTACTTGCAGTCCCACTAGGCAAGCAGCCAATTTTCCAGACCATGGGAATTTTCTTCTGGACAGATTGGAAAGTTCCAATGGCCACACAAATTTAAAAGGATAAAATCTTGGCTTACTGTACAAAAGTAACTAAAATCCTTAATTAAATTATTTTTGTTTTGTGATCCAAAGGCAGCCCATGGTACTATACTTTTTATTTAAAGAAAACCAAAACAAGTGGCAACAACAAATAATATTTGTAATTTGGTTAAATAAAGTTCTAGTATATAAAATATGTAACATTAACATGAATGATGCTGATGCCCTATAAGTCTTTAGGCATTAATTGGGTTCTCTATTTCTTAACGCAGAACACTTCATTTGTTTTTAGTCATTAGGAGATAAATATTTCCTGAAGCCTTTGCATCCTGCCTAGTACTGGATGACCAATGTCATTGTAATTACTAGGTTCCTACTTGTTGAGTAGTGCCAATGAACTGAAAACGGCATTGCTAAAAGGACAGCTAATTGGAATCTAGTAAAATCTAGTATCCACAATTGGTAACTTTGTGCCAGGAATGTAATATAGTTGACAGGCTCATCTGCAACTTGGTGATAATAATAATGTGTATTTCATAGGTCTGTTAGGAAGGTTATATGCCAAGTTCAATTCTTCGTACATAATAGAAGCTCAAAAATGTTGCTAATACACACAGAAACACACACACACACACACACACACACACACACACACACACACATCACATCACACATCACGCATTTCAAACAAGTTTTATAAGCAGACTAGAGGCCTGATGCACGAAATTCAAAATTTGTGCAAGGGGCTTGGCCATCACAGCCCTGGTTTCATCCGGAAGGTCATCTGGACAGTCATTCCGCTGTTCGGCTGTTCAGTCTATTTGCACATTACACTTTCATTATTATAGATTATTATTATAGATGATATTTTCACTTTAAATTCTCTTATAAACTCTCTTTAGCTAAGAGGAAGAGTCAAATGCCAAATTGAAATGGAATTAGGGATCATTTTAAGTGGTTTATTTTTAAAAGCCTTCCTCAATCTATACCCAAAGATACAAATATAGGTCTCTGTGGGTGTTTTGGGGGCTAGGATTGGGTGGAGTCAGGGAAATGTTGAATTCAGTTAAGCAACCGGCTGTTTGCAACTAATGATTTGTAGGTAGTGGTTTGGCTGAACTTAACATTGTTTGTTTTTTTAAAACATGTAGTTTGCTGAAATTCATCTAAAAAAGTTTGGGGGAGGGTGGGTTGGTGGGAAGAGATCAACCAAGAACTTGTATGCATTTATGCATAACCCATGGACACAGACAAGAGGGTCGGGAAGGCCTGGGGTGGGCTAGAAGGAGTCAATGGGGGAGGAGGGGGACATGTAATACTTTCCACAAAAAGATTTAATTTTTAAAAAAGTTTATCTATATCAAGCTTTAGGGTAACTTTGTCATGGTTTTCTTTATTTCTGGAATATCTATTTATGTCATGCCAAAGTTTAAATAGAAAATTAATATTCTTCTTTAAGACACTTTGAAAATAAATAGCCATTTTAGAATCTTTCTTAGAAAAGGGTTCCAAAGCAAGTGAAATGACAAAAGCAAACAAGGTTCAAAGGGAATTTTAAGCGAGTTATTTTCATCTCTAGCTCTGTTTGCCAGTAAGTTAACAAACAGATCATTATGGTTATGGGAAGGTACAACTCAGTGTGTGTGTGTGTGTGTGTGTGTGTGTGTGTGTGTGTGTGTGTGTGTGTTATGTAATTTAAAGGTTGTGAAATTGGTCGCAAAGGCACTTTTCTGCAAAAGCCTCTGACTTTTCTTTTGAAATGAAGCTGAAACGTGGAGCCCTGATAAGTCTAATCCTTACCACTAGGGGGTGACAGCTGATAATGAATCAGCTTCTCTTAATGTGAGTCAAACCACTGGCTTAGTTTGGTAGGTGCTGGAGTAATGATTCTTCTTTACTGATTGCCTGGTGATGTTTGGTTTGATGTCTTCTGTTTGCTGAACATGCACCACACCCAGTAGCATTCTTCTTGCGATACACAACAGGGGCCTGTGGAAGGACAGCCAGTGCGGGACAGTTTTGTAGATTTCAAGTGTCTAGAAAATTAGTTAACACACAGGAACGTTTATTCCTCCTGCATTTACTTAATAAACACTGAGAGTCTACAGGCCCTGTAACCAGCACTTGGGATACATTGGTTAACAAAATATAATATCTGCCCTAGCTGGTTTGGCTCAGTGGATAGAGCGTCAGCCTGCAGCCTGAAGGGCCCTGGGTTCAATTCTGGTCAAGGGCACATGCCTGGGTTGCAGGTTCAACCCCCAGTAGGGGGGCGTGCAGGAGGCAGAGGATCAATGATTCACTCTCATCATTGATGTTTCTATCTCTCTCCTTCTCTATTCCTCTCTGAAATCAATAAAGATATACTTAAAAAATTTTGCTTAAACCAGGTAAGCAAACACATCAATAAAATAATTGTGAACAAGACAGAAAAAGAGGGTGAGATATAGAATAACTGGAGTTATTAAAGAGATATTACATTAGATAAAGTATCCCTTTACTAAAGGCTTTGCTATTCTCCATTTATCCAACAGATTTCAGAGGTACATTATATCCCCTACTTTTGTTGTTCTACACTTACAGTTCTCATAACTCAGCATTTTGGTGCCTTCAAAGCTTGAAATATCACTGGTGGTTGATATCTAGCACTAGCATCCCTCCTCAGTACACCTCCCCGCAGATACTTGTAAAACTCCATTAAAAAAAAATGCTTTAAATGGAAAGAATATGCCCGTGGCTTTCTATTCGCATTACGAAAGGGAAACTTCCGTAATGTGATTGGCCTGACTTGCATCCATTTTTGTCTAAACAGTTGGGGCACTGCTTAAGAAATATCACACACACATTTTAAAAAAAAGATATTATTTATTTAAAGTTAAAATGATGTAGCATGAAAAATAAGAAAATTATCCTAATGTTGATCTAAATATTGGCAAGACTATAACCTTGGTACTATTGATATTACAAGATCATTTCATGCCATTACTGATTTTCTTTTTTTTACCTGAATGACCTTCACCTTTTATTTTCTATCAATTAAGTCTGCCTCATCTTTTATCTTCTAATAGGTCTCTCTGTCCCGCTTTAAGTTCCCCTGCATACCATGTGTACTCCTTTCTTTTCTTTATTCCAGAAGTACTCATGCAATTGACTAATTGGCTAAAAAGTATAGTATTCTTAGAATTTTATAATCATTTCACCTCTGTTGAAAAAAAATGTTAACTGGCTAACCAACAACCTCTCCTTTCCCCAGCGTCACTTGCAGCTACGGAAGAGACCTGTGAGCCAGTTCCAGCCAGTGAGAAGGGGAAATGTACTGGTATCTGATGAGAAAGGCACCGTCTCCATGACAAAGGGCAAAGGTATAAGTGGAGGCCCTCTCATGGCCTTGGCTCTTCCCTTGCCGTTGCTTTGAATGAGGTTATGAAGGATATACTGTCTAGATCGACACAACCATTTTCCAAGGGACTCTTGGAGATAGATGCCAACCCAGTGCTCTTGACAACAGAGAGCTGATGGGCCAGCTCTGGAATGGTCCTCCTCCAGCTTCTTTTCATGTCATTGAATTGAATGCCTTTATTATTTACACCACGATTTATTTGTTATACTGTTCCTAGGAACCAAATGGATACTAACCAACACAATCTGAATATTAAAATCTCCTGAAAACATCATCTCACTTTTAATTTTTATATTCCTCCTGAGAATTTGGCCCAGTGCTCGAAACAGAATAGTGGCTAAATAAATACGTTCAATCTACATGTTTTCCTTTGTCCCCTCTCCACTTTCTCCCCCACCCACCAAATGAACTTCTTGAAATTAATCTCATACGCTTATTTAAGGGACTGCTGAATTGGGACATGGAACTTTCCCTACATGGGCCAGTTATATAAGATGCCAATATGTCAGAGGGTAGCTTATGCTCACTTGTCATAACAAATTTTAATTATTTGAGCTTCATAAATACACCCTTTTAGAAGGCAGAAGGCTTTCTTTTTCACCTTTCTATAAACCATGGTGCCAGTGCTGTGCCTTGTACAAGGTATACAGACATGGGTTGAAGAAGTGTCTTCCTGCTCCACTGGGGAGAGAGGAAGGATGAAAGTTGGCAACAGGGAAATGTATTTTGCTCCTTGAAAGGTATTTGATGGAACCCTGTAAATTCCTTGAAGCAGAAGCATTGCCTTATTCATCTTTGCTGCTTCTCTACAAGTGTTTCTAAGAGCATAGTCTGATCATTCAACATCAACTAGAGCTTTGCTAAAAATTCTTATTCTGGGCCTCACTCCAGAACTACAGAAAGAAAATCTCTGAATGGGGGCCCAGGAACCCATGATTTCACTCACTTGTGAATCACTGCTCTGGTATCTAGCAAAGTTCTCTGTGTATATTAGACACTCAGTAAATAATAGGATGAATAAACGAATGATGCAAAGATAGAACAATCTATCAAACTCAGCCAATCTCTAAAGTCATTCCTTTCAAACTTAATACATATTGAATGAGATTGACTATCTCATTTAAAAAGTAGAAAATCCCCCTTTTCAAGTGGGCTAAATATTTTCTTTGATAACTAAGAAGAAAAACTCTGCAAATGATTCACTTGGTCTCAAAGGTAAATAACTTGAAACCAAGAATGATATTACTTTTAAAATACTTGGGCACTTATAAATGAAGACAAAACTTTCTAAATTCCCAACCCCTTAAATACCCCCTGATTACTTCTCTATGATACTTTTCCCCAGGAACTCTTGGGGAAAAAAGATTTGGCCACAGGTTCACTGAAGAATGAGTTCACTTCCAGACAGGGAGAGAACGTATCTACAGTGAACACAATAGTGGGCACAGATTCCTCTCCCAAGTGGTAATCTGGCTGTCACCCAGCCTTTCTGACCCCAGCAAAAGGCCGAATCATCTCCATGCCAGACACACCTCCTTCAAAGCTGTGCTTACAGAGGCTTGTGCCTTCCTGCTCCACTGAAGTAGGTTGCTCTGTGTATGGTCCACCGTGGCATAACCAGATCAATTATATGAGGATTCATCTGGATTCTTTCTGTGCAGGATGAGAGAAAGCTCTTGCTTAAAGAGATAATGCTGAGGGATCATTTTAATAGTGTGTGGTCACGAGGAAGTGAGGAAGCGTCTGTCTGGAGGGAGTGAAGAGGTCTTCTTTAGCCAAATAGTTTGCACAATAAATGGAGAATCTAACCCCGCCCGTGCGATCCAGACTTACCTCTGTCTTCCTAACAAAGTCAAGCCAGTTTCTTCCCCTCAGCCTAACATGCCATGCTCCTTACAGCCTATATGCATTTGCCCAAGATCCTTTGCTCCAGGTGGAATTCCTTATTTTCTTTACCAATAAGAAGGAAAATAGCGCTCAAAATAACCATTGAGTGGTTACGATGTGCTTTGTATACATTGTCTCTTTGAATCCTACTAACAACTCCAAGAAGTAGGTACTATTATTATCACCATTTTACAAATGATAGCTTGATAATTAGAGGGGTTAAATTACGGCTCAGGTCATCTAGCCAGTTCATTGCAGAACTGAGATTCAAATCCAAGACTGTCTGATTCTAAAGTATGCCAAGAGCCATTGTGCACTCCGTGGAATTTTTTTGCTCCTCCAAGTTCCACATTGTCCATGAAGCCCTCTTGGACTTTTTTACATTGATTATTATCTAAACCATACTTATTGGTACTTTAAATAACAAAACCATAGTGTCAGAGAAAGAGAGATTTCAGAGGATATCTAGTGCGCCTCTCTTCTTTTACAGATGAGAAAATTGAGGGTCCAGAGGCTGTTCTTCTCAGAGGTCTTACAGAACTCAGACATGAACTTGGGGCAGAACCTTGAGGATTCTGCCCTCACCCCAGCTCTGCCCCTGGAGTTTCTGATTCAGTAGGTCAAGTGCAAGGGCCTGGGAATATGTGTCTTTAAAATAGCTTCACGATGGAGTCCAATCATCAGCTAAAGTTGGGAATCACAAATATTCTCTATTACTTGGTGTTTCATCTATTTATTTGTGTTGTCTCATCTCTCAAATCCTACTCTATTGAGACTTTGTTCTACACCTCAGTATCCCCTACAGTGTCCAAGCAGGAGCTAGACATATTTTAAGTGTCTAGAAAATGCTTGTGAACTGAAATGAAGAAAGCTTTAGATACTGAGTATTTGACGAGGAGGTGTAAAGGAAATGGATTAGGGCAATTAATTTTAAGGCCACATAGAGCAAATACCCCATGTGGGAGGCAAATAAGTGGGGATTATAAGATTTGGCTTCTCTCATTTACTTCAGCTTATAATGACACAGGAGCCTGGTGTCCAAAACTTACGATAATGAAGTTGTGATGTCTGATTTTCTTTTGCTTTCCCAAGCTGGGTAGACATATTTAGTAAAGGTGACCCCCAGATGCTCAGGACGTGTTTTGTTCTGTTGTGAGCACCTGGAACCAAGCCCCAGTGACACTCTTGTCTTGGAGTGGCAGAGCCTTATATGGAAGCAGAGTGTACTTTTTGCTTTACTGGGGGATCTTTAAATAGCAGGGAACAGCAACTCAAAGCTTTTCAAAGAGCTACTTAAAGTTATTTTTCTCCATGACAACGGCCTGCCAATAAGGATAGAATTTAAAGAGCTAGGACCCCCAAGTAGAAAGAGAAAAGGAAAATTACCCTGCTGAATTGAATGCTCAGCGATGAACCACAGCCAGAGTGTAAATCCCATATATTGACTCACAGCAATAGAACAGATGATGAGCAATCAAACGGCATTCTTTAATTATCTGTGTGCAAAATCAGGAGGATATTTAAAGGTGTTCACTTGGTGGTAGATGGGGTGGAGGGAGATAATCACAGGCATATGCAATGATTGCTGGTGTTGGAATGATGAATTCATTTTCTTGTGTGTTACCCTTAGAGATTTGGAGGACTGGTTTTGTTTTGGGTGCTAAAGATCAAGTTCTAAGTAATCCTCTTGGCTTCCCTGTGCCTTCTCCACCTTGCAAAATCCTCTTTTGCCCTACTTCATGAAATCTGACTCCCAGGACAGAGACTCAACTCCTGATTTCCTCTTGTCTACCAAATGAAAATATTCTGATGCTTTCTCAGAGAACTTCCATTTTTTTAAATTAAAAAATTTATTTTTTAGAGCAGTTTTAAGTTCACAAATTGAGCAGAAGGCACAGTGACTTCCCATATACCCCCTCTATCCATATGTATGGCCTCTCCTATTGTAACCCCCACCACCACCCAAGTTGCTACAGGTGTACCGGTTAATAATGCAGATTTTTTTTCATGAGATGGAGTTACACATAGGTTGATATATGCAATTTGATATGTATGCTATTTTGTTCTACTGACAACAAGCTTCAAAACTTCATATGTCAAATTTTCTGAAGGTGTTAACATCATAGATATTTTTACGCTTAAAAATGTCGAATTTCGTGCCAAAAATAGAGCATTTGTGGGAAGTTTTAATTCATTACTTTATTTTGAAGAAAAGTGCTACTGAAAGTTATCATATACATCAGGAAGCTTATGGTGAACATGCTCCATTTCAAGATACTTGTGAATGCTGGTTTAAATGCTTTAACAGCGATGATTTTGATGTGAAAGACAAAGAACGTCCAGGTCAACCGAAAAAGTTTGAAGACCAACAATTACAAGCATTATTGGATGAAGATCTGTGTCAAACTCAAAAACAACTTGCAGAAAGATTAAACGTTGCTCAGTAAAACAATTTCCAATCATTTACAAGCAATGGGAAAGATTTTAAAGGAAGGAAAATGGATGCCACATCAACTGAATGAAAGACAAATGAAAAACCAAAGTCATCAGTAAAATGTTGCTTCAACAACATGAAAGGAAGTCTTTTTTGCATCGAATTGTGACTGGTGATGAAAAGTGGATTTATTTTGAGAATCCCATATGCACAAAATCATGAGTTGAACCAGGTCAACCATCAACATTGACTGCAAGTCCAAATCACTTCAGAAAGAAGACAATGCTCTGTGTTTGGTGGGATCAGGAAGGTGTGGTGTATTATGAGCTTCTAAAACCAGGTGGAACCATTAATTCTGATCGCTACTGACAACAAATAATCAATTTGAACCACACTTTGATCATAAAAACACCAGAATGGGCTGGAAGACACGGCAAAGTAATTTTGCTTCATTATGATGCACCATCACACACTTCAACACCAGTTAAAGACACATTAAAAGATCTTGCCTGGGAAGTATTAACCCACCCGCTGTATTCACCAGACCTTGCTCCTTCAGATTAACACTTGTTCGGATCGATGGCACATGCACTTTCTGAGCAGCACTTCAAAACATACGAAGTGGAAAATTGGGTCTCTGAATGGTTTGCCTCAAAACAAGAAAAGTTCTATTGGGACGGTATCCACAAATTACCTGAAAGATGGGAGAAATGTGTAGCTAGCGATGGACATTACATTGAATGAAGCACTTTTGATTTTTCTCTTGAAATTATTGTGTTTTCTTTGATTACAAAATTGGCATTATTAACCGGTACACCTGAGTACATTTGTTACAACTGATGAACCTACATTGACTCATCATTAACACCCAAAGTGAACCCATTGTAGGGTTCACTCTGTGTCATACATTCAATGGGTTTGGACAAATGTATAAAATGACATGTATCTATCATTACAGTATCAGACAGACTGTTTTCACTGCCCTAAAAATGCTCTGTACTCTACCTGTTTGTCCCTCTCCTAAACTCCCCAACCCCTGGCAACCACCGATCTTTCTCCTGTCTCTATAGTTTTTCCTTTACCAGAATGTCATATAGTTGGAACTATACAATATGTAGCCTTTTCAGATTGGCTTCTATCACTTAGTAATATGCATTTAAGGTTCTTCCATGTCTTTTTAAGTCTTAATAATAGCTCATTTCTTTTTAGTGCTGAATAATATTCTGTAATATTTACCCTTTCATCATCTATTGAAGGATATCATAGTTCCTTCTCTCTTTTTTTTTTCTTTTTCTTTTCTTTTTTGGTTGCTTCTAAGTTTTGGCAACTATGAATAAAGCCACTATAAACATCTGTGTGTAGGTTTTTGTATGGACATGTTTCTAAATCCTTTGTTTAAATACCAAAGGTATGCCCTAGCTGGTTTGGCTCAATGGATAGAGCATCAGCCTGCAGAGTGAAGGGTCCCAGGTTCGATTCCCGCCAAGGACACATGCCTGGGTTTCGGGCTCAGTCCCCAGTAGGAGGCGTGCAGGAAGCAGCCAATCAATGATTTTTCTCATCATTGATGTTTCTATCTCTCTCTCTCTCTCCCTCTTCCTTCTTCTCTAAAATCAATAAAAATATATTTTTTAAAAAATAAAAATAAATAAATACCAAAGGTGAAATTGCTGATTCTGCTGGATTATATCGTAAAGATATGTTTAATTGTGTAAGAAACCACCAAACTGTAATCCAAAGTGCTGTACCACTCTGCATTTCCACCACCAAAGAATGAGAGTTCCTGTTAGTCCACATTCTTGTCAGCATTTGGTGTTGTCAGTGTCCTGGATTTTAGCCATTCTAGTAGGTATGAAGTGGCATCTCGCTATTATTTTATTTTCCATTCCTTGCTGACATATGACGTGGAGCAACTTTTTATATGCTTCCTTGCCATATGTACATACATTTTCTTTGGTGAGGTGTAATGTACATAAAATTGGATTCTATGTTTTCTTATTTTTGAGTCACATCAGATTTTTCTTTCTCGGTTCGCCGAGGCCACCTTTATTCCACACATTGGAGGGATTGATGTGATTTACATTCTGCTTCTAACTGTCCCCAGAATAACTTCCTTAATCCTCCACTTCCAACCAAGTCCTAGTCTAACTCAGCAGCATTAGCTTTAGAACTGATCAATTCCAGAAATTGAATTGATACAATTTTCTATCTGATATAGGAACCTTCTCTACAGTGTTCCCTACAAGTGCTCATGCAGACTTTTAACAGTGACAGATAACATTCTTAATTAACAGTGGCAAGTTTCACCACTGACCAGTACAACAAATTACCATTTACTTAACAAATATTATTGGGTGCCTTTGATTTATTTTTTTAAAATTAATTTGTTATTATTTTATTGATTTTCGAGAGAGAACAAGAAAGAGAGAGAGAGAGAGAGAGAGAGAGAGAGAGAGAGAGAGAGAGAGAGAAACATAGATGTGAGAGAGAAACATCAATGAGCTGCATCCTGCATGCCCCTTACTGGGGATTGAGCCTGCAACCTGGACATGTACCCTCACTGGGAATCTAACTGGCAACCAACCTTCTGGTGCATAGAACAATGCTCAACCAACTGAGCCACACTGGCCAGGGTGATTGGGTGCCTTTTATATGGCAAGCTCTGAGCTAGGCACTGGAATAGTCTATCAATCAGACAATTATCAACTTCTTTCTTATGAGGTAAAAGTGGTTTTCCCATTATGGCAGGTTCATGTACTGCCCATTGAAACCATATAATTAGCCATTTCATTCCTTTAGAAATTTAAAGATAACCCTCAGATCCCCTCAAAGCCCATAGTCATCTGGTCACCCCATTCCTTTGGACATGCTCCAGTTGGTCACTGACCCTTTCAAAGAAGATTGCTCAAAATTTCACCTTTCTTCCTGGGCTCTTCTGCCTGTGTTTAGATGCTCGGGTCCTAACACAGTTGCCTAAATCTGTGGAGTTACATTGCTTGACATGTTTCCCAAGTCTAGAGGTGTAAGCTTCCGTAGTATATATCCCTTAGGGAAAGGAGTTGAAAAGATTAACTTCAACCTGGGGAGTTGTTCTTCTCCTGCTCTTTAACCAGAAAAATAAATGTGATTGTAGCTTTGAAAATGGAAATGCCAGCTTTTAAATAACTTGCAAATAATGGAGTTCAAGATTTCAAGGGGAAATTGGGCTTCATAAAAGTTCTGTGATAGGAACCCCTACATTCTCCTTTCAATTGGTAAATTAAGTGTAAATGGTAAGCAGAAAGTAATCGCCTCTAACTGTGTATCACTAAGAACTAATGTTCTCTGACCAGTAAATAATGTTAACTTACAAAAAAATAAGACAGGTTTCTCCACTGACAACTTAAATAGGCAGTGATTACACTCCTTGAACTTTTGCTCCCCACCTTGCTCCCAGCTTGACTTTGAGGAAAGAGGCACAAGGATCTGGGGCCAGGCTGTTACTCCAAAGTACACTCAGTGCCACCCATGACAAGGTTTTGTGGCTGATATTACCAAGGATCAGGCACCCCTCTGCTCTTACACTTGGCTTCTACTAGTGCTGAAAAGCATCAGACCAATTTCAGGACGCGTCGACCATTTCCTCTTACCTCAGAATTCAGAAGGACTGACTCATTCTCCTGGCTGATTATCTTCTGCTCGCATTTTCCTCCTTGTTCTGTGTCCTCTGGTGTTCTCGGCCCTGGTCTGGGCCCCAGGAAGCTGACCCTGCAGGTGGAGCGTGGCCTATGAGAGGCCCAGGGAAGAGTGTGGGAAGAGAGAGTTCGGTGTGTATCTTCCAAGCCCCTGTGCTTCTGCAACCTGTTTCTAGCGTAGCTGTGCCCAATTACTTTAGATTACAGCTGCTGCCAAGCAGCCCTGAACCTAGGGTTCCAGCTCTTTCTAGGCTCCAAGAACTCTCCTGGGCCCTGTACCCTCAGGCTGGCAAGGGCCTCTTATCCTTGCTACTCTCTGGGTGCCTCAACCTTCCTCACTTTTCCTTAACACTGCCCTTCCCTCCACCCTGTTATTGTAGCATCTTAATTTAAATCATCTGGAGAGAGAATTCTTTCCTGCCCAGGTCCTGCAAATAAACCTTTGTAAGTCACGGAGCACTGTACCACCAGCACCAGGGAAGCCTTCTTACCTCCTTCAAGCAGGTGTAGGACCAGAATTTGGCAATCCCAACCTGACAGCTCTCCAGAATCACCTCAAGAGCTTGGAAAGATATACAAATTCCAAAATCCCACCTATTAGTGAGACTCTCTTGGTGGGAGGCGGTGGGGGGTGATCTACATTCTTTACTTTTAAAAAGATCCATGAAGCAAGAAATGATAATTGTTGAGGTTGGATGATGTTATACAATTTCTGTGTGTACACAATTGGAATGGGACAAAGAGATCCAATACCTTCCATTTACTGCAGTCCTAGGTACCCAGGACCTAGAGTCCCCTGCTCCAGATACCTTTATAAATTGGGGCTGAGCAGATTTGGCCAAATTGAACAGTTCCCACTTACAGAGACACAGTTTGTGACCTTTAGCCAAATTCGGTCAGTGTGAAATTAGAAAACTCAAGTCACTACATTCTGGAGTGGCTCTATCCTCTGCCCCTTCTGTATGAGCAGTTATCGTGAACTCCCACGGTTGTATTTGCACCGTACCAGAAAGGGACCCAGAATTTTGAGTGACAAATTCAGGTTTCCAGTCTCTGCTCCCGTGTGAGCCTGAGCAAGACACTTGCCTTTTCAATTTGTTTAATTTCTTTGACCTCATAGCAGAGTAGTGAAAAGCATGTCTCTGTGTTTGAATTATAGTTCTGTCACTTCCTAGCCATGTGACTTTGGGCAAGTTGCTTCACTTCTGTATGCCTCAATTTATTTTAATCTGTAGAGTGGGAATAGTAATGGAAACCACATCATTATTGGGGAGCTCAAATGAGCACTCTATGGAAAGGGAGTATATTGGTGCCTGGTGTATAATAAGTTCTATGCAGGTACTAGCTAGTGTTATTATTCCTACTTAAATTTATACTTATAATTTTGGAGGACTCAACAGGAGAAAACATAGCAACAGTTTTCAGATATGGAGCTTCCAGGGGTTTTACAAATCACAAAATTTGAGAACTACTGCTGTAGATCTTGTATATATTAATAGCTATACAATCCCAGTGCAACAGATTCCCTAGCTGCTGGTCATTTTGTGTCGTTCTGGGCTTCAGCACCAGCCTGGGTGGAAGGCCTGGCTGGATCTGGGACTGACACAGCAGCCCAGCTCACTGGGTCAGATGTGTGGGAGGTGCTAGTGAAGGCAGAAGAGCATCGAGGATGCTTCTAAATCAAATGCAAAAGACAAAAATGCCGAGATGGCCTTGGCTTACATGTGTCCATTCTCAGCCAAATTGAGGACACACGGCTTCATTTAGCTAACCTGACCTCATGTTCCTGTCAATTAAGAACTATGTGAATGTGTTTTGAATTTTCTAGGCAAGGGTGTATGTATTACTTCCTAATGCTGAGCATTGAAATTCCTGATAAAATCCAATCTCCAAAAATTGGACAGTTCGAGAGGGAGGGAGGGGTGGAGGGAGGGAAAGAGAAAGATTTAGGCCTTTTATAATTTAGCAATTTATTTGTTTCATTTCCTTAGACAAGCATGTCTTTATACTGGTCATTTATATCTTTGGCATATTTTGTTCATCTTTCCCACTCCTGGTGGCTATGTATTTTAAAGTCACCAGCTACGGAAAGTTAGATCTTCTATTACTAGTTTTGGTTGTGAATGGCAAGGAGACATAGAGTCATAGTGCAAGAACTCAGTTACAACCTATCATCTGCCCGGTTGTTCTGAAGACTGTCTGGGGCTCAAACTGGGTTGGCTGCCTCCCTGGTGATACGCACTGGGAGCCGTGTCTATGGCACACACCTTTCTTTGGAAGAATGACATTTCTTTGCAAGTTCTCATCTTCCCACTCCCTGCTTTATCATGTGTCCTGGACAGAAGCTGTGTGACAGTGCCTTGCTGGCCACAGTGGATGGCTGAATGGTAGGCGATTAACCTCAAATGAGCAGTCAGTGCTGCACACCTCACTTTGGGTGAGGGCTGGGAGGGGACCCAAGAAGGTCTAACCAGAGTCCTTCCTCTGGATTTATTCCTCTTGAAAATTCTTGAACATACAATAAAGCTAAAAGAATTTTATCAGAATACCCACTACCTAAACTCTACCATTAACCATTAAAATTTTACTACATCTGATTTTATACCTATCTACCCATCCCTCTATCCAGTTATTAATTCAAATTGTTTTTGGTGCATTTCAAAGTAGATTGCAGACATCGGAACATGTCTCTGAAAGTAGGGTTCAATATTTGTTTACACTGGTTTTTCCTTTGCATATAAAAATCATATAAAATGAAATGCACATACCTTAGTGGTACATTTGCAGTTCTGACAAACATAGACACTCAGGATTTATTTTCATCAGGAGTGGAGTAAAAGCTTCTTTCCTTTTAGGAGGGTGAGGCTCAGAGATGTGGGCCCAGAGTGGGGCAGTCTGACTTAGCTGTGGATTCTGAAAGCCTTCTGGGAATAAGAATACCAATGTGGAGGTATAGCTACGAGCTAAAAATCATTTTGAAAGTATTATAGTCATTTCTGTCCTTTTTTTTTTGGCAGTTTATTTACATGAGCCCATGAATTTTCATATGTATCCCCAAACTATTTTGAGTATTTTCTTTTACTTGCATCTCATCCTGGCTAATATATAAATGGTCCTCTGTAATTTTAAGTAAGGTATTATTTGTCTATTGCAGGTATTAGGACCAAGTCAGGAGAGTTTGAGGAAGTCTAAGGTTTCTTACAAATCTAAGAGACCAAAGCCAGTGAATGAGTGCATTGGCCTTACCTAGGTTCTAGCTGTGGACCCAGCGTATGTAGGGCTAAGAGACAATTTTAAAAAATATTTTTATTGATTTAAGGTAGAAGAAGGGAGAGGGAGAAGGAGAGGGAGAGAAACGTTGATGAGAGGGAAACATTGATTGGTTCCCTGACCAAGAATCAAACCAGTGACCGCTCAGTGCATGGGACCATGCTCAACCAACTGAACCACAATGGCAAGGGCAAGAGACAATTTTACACAGGCATTAGCAACTTTATTTAAAGAAGAATGTTTAACAAATTTTTTACAAAGCAAAAACATGACACAAGAGAACCTTGATATTAAAAGTGTAGTTACAGATATTAGAGGCAGGACTCTAGTAGACTTTCTAATTATTCTTTGTAACTTTGAGCATTGCCCAGGTTTTGTGGCCTGAGCTACATAATTACAGAAACAGAGGCAGTGTGTTTTCAATGTTAGAGGTGGAATAGGTTGCAAAATGCCAAAATGAGTCCAATCTGGAAAAAGTTGAGTCCATGTGTGAGAGAAAGGAGAAGAGAGAAAGACTCTCAATCATCCGAGGGGGAGTAAAGGAAGTATTTTATTGCCCAAGAGAAATTTCTTTTTCTTTCTTTCTTTCTTTCTTTCTTTCTTTCTTTCTTTCTTTCTTTCTTTCTTTCTTTCTTTCTTTCTTCTTCTTCCTTCCTTCCTTCCTTCCTTCCTTCCTTCCTTCCTTCCTTCCTTCCTTCCTTCCTTCCTTTCTTTCTTTCTTTCTTTCTTTCTTTCTTTCTTTCTTTCTTTCTTTCTTTCTTTCTTTCTTTCTTCTTCTTCTTCTTCTTCTTCTTCTTCTTCTTCTTCTTCTTCTTCTTTTTGGTTCTTACATATGATACTATTTATCAGTTGTGTTATTTTGGTATTCTATAGTCTTCATTGATTGCTTTATTTCTCTCATTGTCTCAAACCAAAATAAAAATTTCCTCTTTGGTGATTTTTATAAAAGTCAGAAGAGTGGTTACTTGGAAGAAAGGGAAAGGCTTGTGAATGGGAGCGGAGTCTCCCAGGGTAGGTGTCCATTGTTTCTTGACCTGCATGATGGTTGCGGGTCTGTTAACCTTATATTAAGCTATGCATTTGTTTTGTGCGGTTTCTGTTTTTGTGTTTTGTATCTTACGATAAAAGTCTTAAAATCTGAAGCAAATATGTAAAGATGTTAAGATTTGGTAAAGCTATGAAGTGGGCATGTTATTAATGCTTATTTCATTATACTTTTTATTTTCTGTATCATTGGATTATTTTTTATAATACAAATTTTAGTTTAAAACCTTTCTTTAACTTCCAACATATCTTTGAAAGGACAGAATTTTTATATAGACTTCCATTTATGAGGCCAGTTGAAAGTGTCAATAAATGACAGCCATCCCAAAATTGTCATTAGCATCTTCTTCCTTTGCAGTTATTAAAACTAGTTCTTCACTCTCCAGACCTTCGAGTTTCTCAACTCTTTGGCATATTAGTCTGATTCATTTTACATAGAACAGCTGACCTTTACTATATATTTTTAAGACTTCATTTTAAATTTGATCTGACCAGATCTGCTCATTGCCACAGTGGATGGGAAAAATGAAAGTAATTATTTGGGTAATTTATGTTAAAGCTTTCTTGTTCAGATAACTCAAAGAAAAGCAGAGAAAAGAGGATAATGGTGATTATCCTGCATTACCTAATTATTGCCCCAATTTCAAATTTTGTTTGGCTACTGAGGTTCTTAAAAAAACAAAACAAAACAAAAACACACACAAGACTTTATTTTTTTAGGACAGTTTTAGTTTTACAGTAAATTGAGATGAAGGTATAGAGATGTCTTATATACTTGCTGCTTCACACTTGCATAGTCTTACCCATTATCAACATCCCACACCAGAGTGGTACATTTCCTTCAAGGATGCACCTATATTGACACATTATAATCACCCAAACAGTTCACTTTCGGTATTATACATTGTATGGGTTTGGACAAATATATAATGACATGTATGCATCATTATGGTATCATAAAAACTATTTTTACTGCCCTAAAAATCCTGTGTACTCCACCTACTCATCCCTCTCTCCACCTACAACCACTGGCAACCACTGATCTTTTTACTGTTCCCATCATTTTGCCTTTTTCTGGAATCACACAGTATTAGCCTTTTCAGGTTGTTGTTGTTTTCCACTTAGTAATATGTATTTAAGGTTCTTGAATGTCTTTTCGCATCTTGAAAACTTATTTCTTTTTAGTGGTGAATAATATTCCATTGTCTGGATGTACCACAGTTTATTTACCCATTCACCTATTTATTGAAGGACATCTTGGTTGTTTCCACATTTTGGCAATAAAGCTCTATAAACATCTGTGTGCAGATTTTTATGTAGAGATTAGTTTTCAATTTCTTTGGGTAAGGAGTTTCAATTGCTGGCTCTGCTGAATCGTATGGTAACAGTATGTTTAGTTTTATAAGAAATCACCAAACTGTGTTCCCAAAAGTGGCTGTACCACTCTGCTTTGCCACTAGCCGTGAATGAGAATTCCTGTTGCTCCTTGTCAGCATTTGGTGCTGTCAGTGTTCTGGATTTTGGCCATTCTAATAGGTGTGCAAAGGTATATCATTGTTGTTTAAATTGAGGTTCTTAAGAACATCATGATATAAGCAGGTAATTGGTGATAGCAATAAGTTATAATGTTTAAGCACTTAATATCACGTGATTTAGTCATTCCACAACTCTTTGAGATAAGTACTATTATTGTCCCTCATTTAAAGATAAGAAGGCTGAAGCTTGTGAAGGTGACTTTTCCAAATCACACAGTTAGCATGGGACAGCAAGGGACAGCTTCATGTACATGTGACCTGGGCCGTTAGTCACACAAGGCCCTGTGATCAGAAGAGCTCTGTATTTGGTTTAATGTTCTGAGGCTGTTGTCTTGATAGACTTAATAATTTTTGCACAAGGAGCCCTGCATTTTCATTTTATACTGGGCCCAGCAAATTATGCCCTGGGAGTAGAGTTAGATATTTGACTCCAGAGGCTGTGCTGTTCACCTGTCCTGCTGGTTTATATCTCTCTAAATGAAGGTAGAAGAAGGAAAAACCAAGGAACAAAACAACCCCACATACCCCACCCCAGGCAAAGAAACAAAGAAAACACTAGTAGAAGACCTGCTGACATGGCACATGCATAAACTAAAGGTAGTAAAAACCAATCTGGAAAGAATCATTTAAAAATATATGACTTATGCTTACATTAACATTTCTTGGATATAGTTCTTGGTAAATAAAATTAATATCTGAGGCTTGTTCTACCTTAGGAATTATAAGTACTCTCATGACATAGTTCTTGGTAAATAAAATTAATATCTGAGACTTGTTCTACCTTAGGAATTATAAGTACTCTCATGACATAAAGTTCATTTTCCTCCATTCATCACATAGTATCAAGGCAAGAGTCTTTTTTAAAACAAACCGTTGTTTGGGGAACAAGAGGGGTGAACGCAGCAAATTTCTGCATTTGTTCACTGATTTTACCAGCTGAGGATAGCTTTTCGGTGCCCAGTAGTTAAACCTATAAACTCTGGAGTTTCAATACAGAAAGTGCCAAAAATCAATGGTTGCAGATTGGGGAAAGGTATGCATGTGAGACATGGAGAGTTTGGGCCACTTCTTTTTCCTATGATCCCTTATTTCCTGCTTAATTTGATTTGGGTCTTAATGCTCCTTTTTCCTCTGCTGTGGCAGCTATGTTTTCCAACTTATAGCGATTTTTGTCCTTGTTTTGCTTGTGGTCTCTGTCTGTGCTTGTCTCCTCATTGGAGTTGCTCAATTTGAGCTGCTAGTTAATAGCTTGTCTAATTTAGCCTCAAGGGTCCTCACTGCTTGGCAGTGGGAGGAAGCTTGGCTCCGACACCTCCCTGGTTTGACTTGCTCAGTGGAGGACAAGGGGAGGACTGGTGGCAGCAAAAAATGGAAACTGGTGCATTCCCTGTGTGTCCTGCTGAGGCACATAACCCCAGCCCCTGGAGAGCTTTGAGCCTTAGATGCCTCAGGGATCTTAAATCCTACAGTTCAGTGTTACTTCTTAATCAGAAAATGGAATCACAGGAGAAAGCTTTTCTGGCCGAATGGGGGCTTGGCTAAGGTTCATTGGTAGTTGCCCACATTCCCCTTCTTGCCCCACCCAGCTCAACAATGCCCATTATTGTTTCCAAAAGGTTTCACCTGTGTCTGTTGAGAACGTGTAGGGGCAGGTCCGCAGCAGCATCCCGCTGAGGGTTCGGCCTTCTCGAAGCTGGAACACAGTTCCCAATGACCCACATTCCAAACTGAAGGAGTATCATGATACGTAATTTTTTCTTCATTCTGGATTAAGGATGGATATTCAATAATAAAAAATAATGCCTACCTCTAGCCCCAACATTTGTTTATGTTTCTCATTACACACCTGTAAGGTAGGCAGGATAAGCGCCATTATTGTTTCTATTTTGCTGATGCAGAAACTGAATTTAAGGGAAGTTGTGATTTGCCCAAGATCTAAGATGTCAACTTAGACCTTTCTAAGCCAAGAAGAGTGTTTCTCCATTACTGCATCAAAAAGTGGAAGGAAGTGAGTGATTTGAGAAATTTGGGTGTTGCTTTCAGTGTGAAGGTGGGAATAGTATCATTATTATTAGTGATTTTACATGTGGACTTAAATTGTCAGCCTATTCAATGATGGCCAGATGTGGTCCAGAGGGACTGGAAGAGTCATTTCTGTATCAGGGACCAAGGAACTTGATGGGAAGAAAAACTGTTGATCCCTGTAGGGAAATTAATCACTCCCAGAATAACGATCTCACAGTTTATGGATAATTGAAGAACAGATCTTATTCTCTAGAATCTTACACTGACCAATATAGAAGGGATCTTACAGAGGATTCCTTGTTTCCCAAACTGAAGTACAGGACAGTGTGTTGGGGTCCTTGAAGCTGCATATTAAAGTATGGTGCATCTCTCAAAGCACCAATTCTATTTGAGAAAAAAAACAACAAACAAATAAAACATTTGTATCTATTAAAAACACCAACATTTTATGGAGAAGAAGGCAATTTTGGCCTAAATTTTAAAGAAGAGAAAAACTGCATACCTGGAATGGGTCTCTTTACGTCCCAGGTACTAACCCTAGGAATATATTTTCATGCTTTGTGTCTCTGGACTATTTCTGTGAAAATTATGAGAAGCACTGGTCATTTTAGTAGACAAGTTGAAACTAAGAGATGTTAAATGATTCTCCAATGGTTATAGCAGGACTGAGCCCAAGATCCCCTGAATCGTAGTTTATTATTCTCTCCACTATTCTGTAAATCCATTCTTTGTTGTGGATATGTTTCTAAAAGGAGAGCATGTTTTTCCTGCCTTAGGAAGATCAGGATGCAGAAATAATGCCTACCTTGGAAAATGTCAGCTGTGTTACAATGGGCATCCCTTCTCGTTGACAAAAGCAACATGGGACACAGATTGTGGAGGAGCTTGAGTTGAATGTGAATGGAACGAAGACAGGTCAAGCAAGGGGTTTCCGAACCATGTTCCCGCTGCCATCTTGCTTCTGAAGCTTTGCCTCTTTTCTATTAAGTAAAAAATAAATGTTGGTTATTAAGATAAAAATGCTCAATTAAAGATCAGGCAGTGCAAATTAACGTGGCAAGCTACCACTTTTTCCTCTCTATTTATTGGTAATATATTTTTTAAAATAATGAAAATACTCAATAAGGATGAGCAAAAACAAAATAGAATGGAAATTTACCCAACTTTTCAGGTAGAATAACTTGATAATCTGTACCAGCAACCTTGGAGTTTACATGTCTTACACTTTGGCAAAGTAATTCTACTTCTAAAAAATTTTCCCCAAGGAAATAGACATGAAAGCATAAAGGGATTGATTTAGTTACAAAATTTTCATTTTAAGGTTCTCAAGAACAGTGAGAAATTAGAAATAATTTAAATGTCTAATATTTGAAATTTGGTCAAATAAATGGTAATATATCTTTACAATGGTGTTATTCTCGTCTAATATTGTGTCTTGATTCTCCCATCGAAGTGATACTGTGACTGTTAAAAGGCATTAGAATGAGGTAGTTAGAGTAAGGGATTCTAGAACCCGATTTCTTGGGTTTACAGCCTGGTTATGCCATTTACTAACTGTGGGACATTGGGCAAGTTTTTAAAATTCTCACTGCCTCAGTTTCTTCATGAAGATAATGATGTAGTATTATACCTTCCTCATAGGAAATATATTAGGTATACACCAAATATTACATATTATTAGATAAACAAAAACCAAGAAGGAAAGGTGTTTCTTACTTATTAACTAGAAATAACAGGTTAACAAAACAGTTTGTATAGTATAACAATATATTTTCTTTCAAAAGATCCTTTTTGATAGTTTAGACCAATGGTTCTCAAAGTTTGTGCCAAGGTACCCTGGGGCACTGCAATGAACTGACAGTCCTTCTCCCCCACTCCACCCAGAATATTTAAAAATTTTAAGAAAAACACAGTGAAACCTGTGGACACTGTGAACTACTACTAATAGTTTGTTTGGACCTAACCAAGATATTAATTTATATTGGTTTAAAGTACCAGAAAAAAATACTGAACCATTAAGGGTGCCATGAACTGAGAAAGTTTGAGAACCTCTGAAGTAGCCTATAGATGTATATCAAGATAGGGTTATGTGTGCTTTACATTTTCTGCTCTCAATTTATCTGGACTTTCTAATTTTTCTACAATGAACTCCTATTGTTTTAGTAAGTCAATCAAGTTTATTTTAAAATAAATTACTCCTAAATCTATATTTGCAACACCTATTTATTGAGCACTATTTAAGGTCACTTTCTGGGTAGGACACAGGAAGGCAAAGGTGCCACACCCTCAAGGAGAATATAATTGAGGGTGAGTCAAGAATGTAAACAAGTGATTGCTGTTCAGTAGAACAGGCTCTGAGTCAGAGGTGCCAGCTGGAGCGGGACTTCTGAGCTCTATTTTGGGAGATTAGAAAACCTTCACAGAAGGCAGGTGTTACGTGGTCATGCAGAATAAATGGGACTTCCCTAGCTGGAAAGGTGTAGAAGACCTATGGGTAGAAACTCGCATGACCCACCAAAGTCTCTGTATTCTCATTTCATCTGCTTTTCTAGCCTCCTACCATCACCGAAGGGAAAGGCAGGCAAGATGAGAATGCAAAGGCTTTAGTGGGTCATGCCTTGGCCTGGGCACTTAATGTGTAAAGGATGGGGAAAGATTGACAGCCTTTAGGCAGGGGAGTGTTATAAGGGTTGTGCTGTGAAGGATCACTCTGGCAGCACTGTGGAGACTGGAGCAGAGCTGGACAGGGGAGGGACTAGCCAGCAGGATTTTGTAATAGCCCATGAAAGAGGTCACGGAGCCCCAGCTGACTAATGAGGAATGGGCCCCTGTAGACCGAATCAGCAAAAGCAAACAATCCAGATGTAGCACGTTACTCATCTCAAAATATGTTGGTGTCTTTAAAAATAAAAACTTTGTTTCATCTGATGAGAAAGATAATACATGATTGGTGTAAAATTTTGGACAATTTGTAAATGTATAAAAAAGAAAATGAAAACTTTTATATCCCATGAAGCAAAGCTATGTGTGTGTACATACTAGTACATATCACATATAAAATATTAAATATTACATATTATAGATATATCTCACATATACATATAGTTTGTTTAAAATAAGTTCATATAGTAAAACAAAATCTAACTTACAGAAGGATAAACAATAAAATATATAAATTATATTAAGTGCTTACCAAATGCTAGGCACTCTTAGAAGCACAAAATATATAATAACTTATCATGTATATTAGCTTATTTAATTCTCAAGACAATGCTGTGAGAGGAGTTGTGTATTTTGCCATGTGCAGGTAAGAGAGTTGAAGTATAGAAAGACCAATGCCTTGCCAAGGGCTCTATAATTTGTAAGTATCAGAGCTGGTATTTAAACCCAAGCAATTCATTTCTAGGACCTGTACCCTTAAACCCCTCTGATACAATTTTGAGTGATATATTTAAATGTCTGTTATTTGATTGGCTTTACACAGTGACTTGACACTCTACTGAAGTATTGTCCAATTGAACTTTCTGCAATGATGGAAATATCCTGCATATGCACTAACCACATGTAGCTAAGGAGCACTAAAAATGCCACTACTGTGGATGAGGAACTGAATTTTATTTTTATTTATTTTTAAACATTTTTATTTATTTCAGAGAAGAAGGGAGAGGGAGTGAGAGATAGAAACATCAATGATGAGAGAGAATCATTGATTGGCTGCCTCCTCCATAACCCCAACTGGGCATCAAGCACGCAATCCAGGAATGTGCCCTGACCAGGAATCGAACCATGACCTCTGGGTTCATAGGTCGATGCTCAACCACTGAGCCATGCTGGCCGAGTGAGGAACTGAATTTTAAATATATTTACTTTTAAATAATTTAAATTTGAATAGCCACCGTAGCTAGTGACTGTGCATTGGACAACACAGATCTACATAAAATTTAAAAATGGGCACCAGTAACCACAGGTAACCACCTTTATTTATTTCTCTTTTCATTTCTTCCTCATCTTCATCTCTACTAAGTCCAAAAAGAAATCTGTCTACATTTATATTCTTGATTTACCTTCTTGAAACTTGGATTGACTACGCCATGCAAGACAAAGACTTAGTTTGTATGCTCTTCCCCCACAACATTTTTTCCTCCTAATTTTTGTTAATTATTTTAGTTCTTCCACTGGTATCAGTTAAGATTCTTCTGATTGCAAGTGGGGAAAACTGCCAAGTAAATCTGATTTGAACAATAAAAAGATAATTTATTGGCTCATAAAAATAAGAAAACTATAGGCAGAACTGACATTAGTTAGGAAGGCTAAATTCAGAGCTCAAACAATATGAGCAGGACTTGATTTTAGCTCAGTCTATAAATAGGCCTCATCCTTGAATTCCATGTGCTGGCCACAGCCACAGGAGCTATAGCTTTGTGTCCTTTTAGATTCCAGACCAGCAGAAAAGGATGCATGCATCCGTATTGTTGTATTATTTAACTGTGGCCATGATAAAGCTGGGTTAAACACACGATCTCAGTGATATACAATGGCAAGCTTTTAGTTAACTTATGTATCTGTGGGTTGGCTAAGGTCAGCTGATGTAGGTTGGGCTTGACTGGGTAGCTCTACTGATCTAAGTTGGTACCATTCACAACTCTGGGCTACGGTAGCTCAGCAGTGACCCATGTGTCTCTCAGCTTTCTCCTGCGACTGGTGACCTACTCCAAACATGTTCTGATGGTGGTGATGGAAGCACAGAGCACTAGACCAGCTGCAGAAGCACATCCCATTAGCCAAAGAAAGTTACATGACTGCACCCCAAATCAATAGAAGAGGGAGGTATACCCCTCCCATGGAAGTGAGAAGGAGGGAGAGACTATTCTAAGCAGATGAGCGTGGCTTGCTCATTCAACACCAGTGATTGTGGCAAAGGGCCTGGATTGCCCACTTAGGCCTTGGTTTGGTTCCCATTTCCGTCCTGGGGGCAGAGCTGGCATTCAGATTCACCCGAAGCATGTGGACTGAGAGAGGAAGAGGAATGGTTACTCCAAACCAAGATCAGAGTTGTATTGGCCACAGGAACTGGAAATGGATATGAGATGGCAAACCACGATGATGATTAGAACTTGAAACAATATACCTAAACTTCTGTTTCTTGAGTCTTTGGTTTTAGACAGTATCCCTTGACATCAAAGGGACAAGAGTTCCCTTTCACTCCACATTTCCCACTTATATCAGTTTGATCACTTAAGTTGTTTTTTAATATTTATGAAGGTAGGACTAGGTAACTTCTAGAGACTGGGTGTGGGTGGTACAGTTCTCTGCCAATGGATAGGTATGTTGCCCCTGTCGGCATATCCCTCTGAAGGTGGGGACTGGCTGTGTGCATGGGTGGGACATGTCAACTGACAAGCTTCCTTTTAGGATGCTAGCATAGGGAATCATGCAAATGGTGTCATTTCCTTCTCAAAACACCAAAAACAGAAGGCTTCACTGTAAAATATCAAATCCCATACAAAGAGTGTTAGTTCAGCCTAGAAAGCGATCTTATTTTCTTAAACAGAGCAGATCTTAAGGATGGGGTGAAGGTTTCTGAATCTTCTCTTGCTGGCTCATCTGCATGCCTGGGAAAGGTGGAGAAGGATGGGGAAGACCAAATGGTGTAGTCATTCTCTGGACAACTTTTGGCTCCTCTTCTAGTCCTGAGGTCTGAATGTGTTAAATGCCCAGTGTGGAGATTCCCCAAGACTTTCTTGGAAGGAACATTTCCACCCTTTTCATGGCCTTCTCGTGAGTATATCTGGGATGTTGCTTCCTCTGCTCTGCTTCATCCATCAACACTATTCACTTCCTTTCCATCTTCCAGAAAATTATCAAAATCTCTGCTGACAGTCTTCTTTTTATCTTCAGTTTGCTTATCAATTTATTCCCTTTACTGATAGTTCAGCAAAATTTTAAAAGGAAGTGTAGATAAATGCATGTGCTCAGTCTTGAACACACAGAGATATGCATATATAATATTATATACACATATATTACAGATAATATATATACACACATACATATATAAATTTTAATCAAAATTGGATGCTAATTACATTTTCCTTCTGGATTTATTGAATACTATTCTAGAATAGTTTTGAAAGTTGTTTCTCAAAGTCAGTCTGGGAAAACAAAGATCTTCTCACTCTTTTTAAAAAAATAAATAGGTTTTTTTATTTGTTTGTTTACTACTGAATGAGTAAATGATTCAAATTTCAACTTCAGGTATGATATGATCCATTACACAGAAATCATATTAAGTTGGCATTTAAAAAAAAGAAGGTATACATGAAAATCAACTGATTCTAATTTCTGCAGGTTAAAGGGGGTTTTGTTGTTTTTGTTGTTATTTATTTGTTTTTAACCTGAACAATTCTAAATGATAAACATTTGTTAAACTAAAACATTCACTTCAAATCCTAAAAGTAGTTGGTGAGGAATGGTAGCAAGGGGCCTGTAATATGAGGGCGTAAATGACCCATGAAGGAAATGACTGTCTTATGTTGGATTTAAAACCCAACTAATAAATATTTATCTGTTATTGCTGGCACAATGTAATGTATACATTTACTGTATGCCAATAGTATTTAAAATATACAGGTCTCCTAAGGATGGCTAACACACAGCACGAGGGAGGGTTTCTGTGTAGTAGGCTTCACACTGAAGAGATGCCCAGCATTGAGATAGACACTTTCCAGGAGAAAATGGTGACTCACTCGGGGATGACTTAAGTGGCATCTGGTTTCCATCTTCTTTGTTTCTTCTCTTGGACTCCATTCAGAGGCACTTCCTTCCAGCTGGAGCTTTTAATGGCATAATGTGAAGGCAAGATCCACAGAAGTGGGTTTAGAGGAGGGACTTGAAGGAGAAAATGCAGATCATCAGGGGAGACTATGGAAAATTACACCCAGATGGGAGGCAACAGAGAATGTATACACATCCAGACTAAAATGCACCAATTAAAATATTTAGAAAAATGCAGAGTAGTGTATGGTTTTTAATATGGGTAACAAAAATTTGAACTGAATAAAAAGTCAAAGTGATATGGTCCTTATTGCAATTAGACATTAATATAACTTGTTTCTAGCCTAAGAAAACGTCACCTTTCTTTTTTTATTATTTATTTATTTATTTATTTATTTATTTATTTATTTATTTTCCTCAAGTCAAGGAATGTTCACTGATGAGAGAGAGAGAGAGAGAGAGAGAGAGAGAGAGAGAGAGAGAGAGAAATATCCATTAGTTGCCTCCCATTTGTGCCCTGACCCAAAAACCTAGGTACGCACCCTGACTGGGAATGGAACCAGCAACCTTTCTTTCTTTTTTCTTTTTTGCTCTATGGTATGATGCTCCAACCAACAGATCAACAGAGCCAACAGGCCAGGGCTCAGCTTTCTTTATTTAAATGAGTGTAGCATAGCATTGTTTGTGGTTTTGCTATGATCTACTCATTCTACACACTAGCTTCATTCATGGTAGTAATACCCTTCTTCCCTTTTCATAGCTGGAGAGGTGATCTGGGATGGAGGTAGAGCCATCCATCTGGGAGAGTGGATTTGGCCTTGGTACAATAACCAGCAGCCCATCAGAGCCCATAGAGACTGGAAGGGGTGGAGCAAGCGAATGTTTTCTTTATGTGAACACTCATTCTCACGTTCCCCTCTTCTCAATCAAATGGCAGCAAGGAGGAAGCCCGTTTCTCTTTTAAAAATGAGAGTCGATTATATTTTGTACCTTTGTCTTCACATGTGATGCTCTGCTTAACCAAATATCATGTGATCCCTGGTCTTGTTCTCCTCCCTGCCCTCAAACAGCTCCTGAGGGGGACGGATGGGCATATCAATGGAGGCAGGCAGTATTGGTGTTGGAGGCTGTGACAATGGTTATGTTCTTCTGGACACTGTGATGAGTAGAGCTGATCTGAGCTTAACTTAAGTCAGAGAATAATTATTGGGCACTTTATGAAGATATGGATTGCCCAAGTCTCTGTAGAGATATGGTTTAATGAGTAATAGGTACATACGTATATATGAAGTGGTAATAGGAGGCAGGCTGTATTATGCAAAGAAGCCTAACAGGGACAACAGAGATTAATTCTGGTGGTGTGGGTGAAAGAAAAGAGTACAAGTCAGAGAAGACTAAATGGTCAAAAGAGAACATGGGCTGTATGGGGAGGATTCTCATTGACTTAGATAAATCCAGAGGCAGTGCTGGCTTTACATGGAGGCCAAGGATCCATGAACTCAGATTTTAACAGGCCAGGCAGACACCATAAATGGTGTGAGTCCAGACAGGTGTAAAGCAATCAGGAATGGTGAAACTTGTGAAAACAGGCCATGCACCAACGCAAGTCTTTCAATTTCATGTTCAAAATTCAAAGTTACATAATTCAAGTAGTTGTCTTCAAGTCTTCTCTGTCATCCAAAGGTCTCCCTATGCCTCTAAGTTCACACTCAAATATCTCTTTCACTCTGGAGAGACCCATGCTTTCCTCCAAGGACACAATCACGTCTGCACAACTAATAGAATCTTCTAGAGTTGACTCTTCCAGAAGTATGATAGAGTGGGCCACAAAGGCAGATATGCTTTTCCACTGTGGAAGATGGGATTCCTTAAAAGTCAGCTTAATTAGCTTCCAAGAATTATTCTGTCACATGTGGGCCACAAACCCAGCAGTGGAGAGCTGGTAGAGTTTCTGAGTCTCTCACTTTTCCAGGGGTGCTCCTGGGATTTCAGGCCTGTCCCCCCACAGCTGAAGGCAAAGAGGAATGCAGATTCAGCCAGGGAAGCTGTATCATGTGTTGGGCTCCTAAGGAAGAAAGATTATGTCTGAAGAGAGACCTCTGAACACTGTTATGACGCAGATGAGAAAACTCCATCCCCCTCTTCAGAGAAGGACTTGAGTATGATGTCCTGCCTGGCTCTCTTTACCACGTTCCTGTGAGAAAAAGCTTTTCTGTTTCTCCTTTACCCACTGCAAGCAGAACACTTTACTTCTGGTCACCAAATGTGTGGGTGTTTTTCAAAACCACACTAAGCAATTCTCCAATTCTTGTCAGACACTGACTGGGTGTCCTATATATTTAACTCGATTCTGACACTGTCTAGCTGGAGAAGGCATCAGAGCCCACAGGTTCATGATTCAGTCCCACAAGGCTGCCCTCACTTGAGATGCCAATCGCAAGTTGAGGTTGTCACCTATACTTCTGATTGGATTTTGAGTAACCAGCTCACCAAGGGCTCCCATGACCCCATCCTCTGGTTTGATAATTTGCTCACAGAACTCAGGAAACATTTACTTATGTTTACTGATTCATTATATTTAAAAAAGCACAACTTAAAAACAGCCAGATGTGGGAGATGCATAGGACAAGGTATCGGGGAAGGGGCTTGGACAGTTCATGCCCTCTCCAGGTGTGCCACCCTCCTAACACCTCCATGTATTCACCAACCTGGAAACTCATCAAATCTCCATTTTCAAGAGTTTATAGAGTTCAATCTCTAGCCCAGTGGTCGGCAAACTCATTAGTCAACAGAGCCAAATATAAACAGTACAACGATTGAAATTTCTTTTGAGAGCCAAATTTTTTAAACTTAAACTTCTTCTACACCACTTCTTCAAAATAGACTCGCCCAGGCCGTGGTATTTTGTGGAAGAGCCACACTCAAGGGGCCAAAGAGCCACATGTGGCTGGCAAACTGCAGTTTGCCGACCACGGCTTCTAGCCCTCATTTGGTCTTCCTGGTGACCAGCTCTGCTCTGAGGCTGGCAAGGGCCCCAGTCCTAAATCATCTTATTAACATAAACTCCCAGGTGCTGAAAAGAGATTGTATGAATATCAAAAGACACTCGTATCACTTAGGAAATTTCTAGAGGTTTAGGAACTCCATGCCAGGAGCAAGAGATAAGGCCAAATAATTTCTTATACCACAGATCCACTCCAAGCTTTTCCCTTTGGCATACAAGGATTCATATAAACCCATCCCATCCCATCCCATCCCATCCCATCCCATCCCATCCCATCCCATCCCAGTAAACACAGTGCTGCAGATGTAACTACTCAGTAAGATAACTTATTGAAACACTAGAGGCCCAGTGCATGGATTCGTGCACCTGTGGGGTCCCTCGGCCTAGCCTGTGCCCTCCCGCAATCCAGGACCTCTTGGGAGATGTCAGACTGTTGGTTTCAGCCTGATCCCCATAGGCCAAGTGAAGGACTCCCCCTTCCTCCTTCCTTCTGAGATTCATCAGTCTGTTCCATGTTTCCATGCCTGTGCATTGAGCGTCTGCCCCTGGTGGTCAGTGCATGTCATAGCTAGCAGTTGAATGGTCGAATGGTCACTTAGGCTCTTATATAGAGAGACTAGAGGCCTGGTACACGAAATTCGTGCATGGGTGGGGTCCCTAGGCCTGGCCAGCAATCAGGGCCAATCGGGGCCAGTCCTATCAGGGCCAGGCTGGAGAGGAGGAGACAGTTGGGCTGGGCATGGAAGGAATGGACACCAGACACCGATGCAGCCATCACTGGTGCCCCACCACTGCATGGTTCCCTACCTCCCCCCCTCCTTCCCTCACCGCCGTGCTGCCACCGTGGCAGTTGGGTGGCAGGCCAATTGGGGCCTGCTGGCCAGGGGGAGGGGTGGGAGAAGTTGGCTGCCAGCCCCAAGGAGGGAGCCGGCCCTTGGCCCCCCTGGGAAAGGGGCCATGTCCACTGCCACCCCCCCCTCCCCAGTTCCCATCCCAGCCCAGGGCCCAGAGGCCCTGGGTGAGGTCAGGAGAGGAGGCAACAGTCACAGGGCCAGGTACGGAAGGAACAGATGCCAGATGCTGATGCCGCCATCATCGGTACTCCATCACTGTGCAGTTCCCTGCCTCCCCCCGCCTCCTTCCCTCTCTACTGCACCACCATCGTGGTGGGCCGGTGACAGGCCAATCAGAGCCTGCCAGCCAGGTGGGGGGACAGGGCATGGGTGGTTGGCTGTGAGCCCTGAGGAGGGAGCCAGCCCTCGGTCCCCCTGGGAAAGGGGCTGCATCCACTGCCACCCACCCCCGGTTCCCCATTCCAGCCCGGGGGCTGGCCTTGATCGAGCAATCGGGGCCTGCTGGCCTGGGGGAGGAACCGCGGGAGGTTGGCCAGCAGTGGGGAGGGACCGTGGGAGGTTGGCTGTGGGAGTGCACTGACCACCAGGGGGCAGCTTCTGTTTTGAGCATCATAGCAACTGGTTGTCCCAGTTGTTCTGGTTGTTCTGGTTACTTAGGCATACACACACACACACACACACACACACACACACACACACACACACACACATATATATTAGTCCTGATTAAATTAACAGCTGACTAGAATTTTCCAGAATTGAAGAAAGACAATCCTGTGATTGAATGTGCTCTACAAGTACCAAATAGGGAGTAAATAGAAAATAATAAATATATATGTAGCCAAACTACAGAACACAAAAGAAAAGGGGGAAAAACTTGCAAAAAATTAAATTAGAATTTAATCCCTGCATAAAATATCTAAATTTTCTCCTTTAACCCTTTTGATAATAAACCACCAACACATATTAAGGTATATTAAATCAGAATGTGTAAATTCTGCAGGTAAAAAGGAATGATTTCATATTCTTCACCCATTCTCTTTTTGCTACAAAGGATTTTAGACATTTGTAAATACACTTTCTTCTTGTTCCTTCCTTTGGTTTAACTCAGTGACTCTCAAACTCCAGTGTGCATAGGAAAATTCTATACAGAGTTGGGTCCCCAACAATAACCAATATACAAAGGGGATTTTGAATATATGAGACCCTCACTGATATGCAGTTAGATGTTACAAACCTCCCAACACACACACAAATGGAAAGCTGACACTAGTGAATTCAGTTGTGTGTGTGTGTGTGTGTGTGTGTGTGTGTGTGTGTGTGTTCCATACGTTTTTTACTTTCTTTTCATTTCAAACAGGTAGTCTGGCTTGTTAATTCTTGCTTAAGGCAAGAAAGGAGAAAGCCTGCTTTTGAAAGGATGAGGAAAGAAAAAAGCTGCTTTTCTAAGCTTGGAGGGACCCGGTGGCTCCTGTGAGTAGTAGCTCCAGGTACCAATCTGTAACTGTAGCCCTTGGAGGGGAGGGCCACTCGACCCCAGGAGCAGGTCCCCTACTTCACCAAAGATTCCTACCCCACAGGAGGCCTGGAAGCAGCAGAGGTGGAACCTGAATGGGCCACATACACTGCGACAATTGCTATCTCAGATGACAAAATACTGGAGGAGTCTCCCAGTGCCTCTGCCCCCTATAAGGCCCTGAACTCTGTTAGACCCAGACTTTTGTAGAATCCTGTTGTGTGGGGCATGGGTGCAGCCCACGCACGGCTGGGTTAAATTTCCTGCCAGGGTGGTGGGCTGGTTACTCAGAATCCAAATTTAATTTGATGTCAGGAAATCTAAAAAAAAAAAAAAAATCCTGTTTCTTGAATACATGAGTTTATAGACAGAGGATCACATCTACTTTGAATATTTGTTGAATGCCTTGCTGGCAGGAAGGGTTCCCTGACAACTACTCCCAATCCATCTCTGCCAGTTTGGGATGGATGTACCCCAAGGGCTGAGCAAAGGAGGGAGGAACGGTGTGCAGGAGGTGAGGAAGGAATAAGAAGCTATAAAAGGTAACGACACCAGCTTCTCCCTCTTTCTGAGGCCTTGTCGTGGATCATTTAGCTAGTTCACTACTCTATCTCTGCCAATATTTTGGGAGAAAAAAGTAAAAATCCAACATATTCCAAAAACAAACCAACAAACAACTTCATTGTGTCAAATCATTTTCTTAGGCCCAAGATGAGTTCCTGCCTGCAAAGCGCACAAATGCCAGAAACTGTGGGCCTGGCAGCCGCCTACTTTCCATCCGAGTCATGCTGCTTAGGGTCTGACTTGAATGGCTAATTACTGGTCACCTCACTTTCTTGTCAAAGCGAAAAGATTATACTTCATGCACAACTTAAGCTGTCCCCTGGACCTCACTTGTTTGGACTGACAATCATGTTTTCTGTTCCCTTCCCCACTTACGTTAAGTTTTAGTAATTGCCCTCCGGGCTCAAAAGAGCGACCCACTAGGCCATTGAAATGTTGAAAAGCTCCCTGATAAGGAGAAATGTTTATGTGCACTCTGAGAGAAAGAACGGGGAGAAATATGTGCGGCTTTGGTACATGACAGGATGCAGGTTTCTTGTGAGCAATTTCTTAACTTTCAGCTGAATAATAACTATAATCAACTTCGCACATTGCGAGTTGGTTAGAAGAGTTAGGAGGTAATTAGAAACTTTGAAGATGGTAAATAAGTAAAAATGTTGATCTTTTGCAAAATGCGGGCATACTTTATCTTTGTAGGAATGAGGAAGATAAAGCACTTTCTCGTCTTTCCAATCCTCCCTGCTGTGGATCCCCAGCAGATGAACTTGCTCAGTCGTGGATGAACCCTTCAAGGATTCACGTGGAGGGTGTATTACCAGTAGGTCTCCTTTAAGCAGGTGGGAGACTCCAACGGTGTGCATTTGGGGGCTACCTCATAACCGTGATTCCAGCAAGATGCAGATGGAGTCATCAAAGAGGAGCCAGGCACACTTTATCAGGAAAAATAAAACCCTCTGAGCTCAAATAGTCCTCATATTAAACCTCACTCCCCGGCAGCCAGTAAGTAAGTGACTTAAGAGACAATTGCATACATATCTACCTTGCCTGTTGCGTGAGGATTACCATGCCTTTTGGACTTACCCTGTTCCTTTCTGCTTTGGGTCCTTATGCATGTCATTTCATCTGCTTGCTTAGCCAATTCTTTTGAATACCTAGTTGTAAATATGATTTTCTTTAAAAAAAAAAAAAGCTTTCCTGACATGATCATATTGTGTAAGGCATCCATTACATGGTCACCTACTCAAAGCACCCTGTCCTACTCCTTCTCTACACTTAAGAGGATCATAATTTAATAATTTTCTGTGTAATCTGTCTCCACTGCTGGAATATAAGCTCCATGGGGGTAAGGAGTGTGCATCTTGTTTGCTGTGGCATCCCAAGCTCCTTGTGCACAGCCTTACTCATCGCAGATGTTCAATAGTTATTGAATGAATGGATGGTTGATCTGTGTCCTGAGGTTGGTGGGAGGACTGTGAAGTAATGCTGCTAATGGAGTGTGCACATAGAACCAGTCAAATCAATTCATTTTAGCTATATTCCTCCGGTCTAGTCCATTTTGTTGGTGTTTGACAGATGTATTCATTTTCCTGCTTTCTTCTGTAAACTCCATGTTGTTCATGTCCTGATAAAGAATCATAGTTTTAGAAATGAGGTAGAAGAGGATCATCGTTTATGGACACTGATGTTAGAGACTCCATAGCTGAAGTCAGAAGAGTCATTAGTTTCAGGGTCTCATTATCTATTTGGTGGCATGTTCAGCATAAGGTCTCGATTTTCTGCCTCTTGGTCCCTACCTCCGGGCTCCTCGTCACACTCAATAAATACTATATTTTACTTTCTTTCTTAATCTTCAACCTTTTCTCAAATTCTTGCCCAGATAGAATTAAGTTACCGGAGTGGCTAACCTGCAAAGGTCCTGGCCTGGTTAAGACTGTTCACAAGAAAAAAATTTCTTATTAAATGAGCATAGATTAGATTAACCCTTTGCTACCAGTGAAATAGTCCAAAAGTGTGCTATAAACCTGAAGAAAAGTGGAATTCATTTGCTGTAGATAGGGTACCTGTTATGTAAAAGAAATTATGTTTTTGTTTCAAATCCAAAGAGAAGTTTGTTGCTTTCTTCTTTTGTTGTATGATTTATCAGAATCTAGACTATAACACTTTCAAATTAATTCATTGCATGAGTCAATGCTAAAAGTGATAAAAAATTGTGGATTTTCTTTGTTCTAATGCCCTTGACAATCTATGGGATTTTTTGGAAGAAATGGAAATCCACTTAAAAGATTATTTTAACTGATTAGATAACTGAATAGCAGAAAATTGTAGAAGGTATTTACCAAATTTAGATCAAAGACTTCTGGAAATGAATGGGTACTCTGAGAGAATCAATGTGTTAGACCCCAAAGAGAAGCTGGACTTATTTTCCATCATGACCTGGCCTGAACAGAATGGAATTAGAAATTCTGAAGAAGTGCAGAACTATCTGAGGAAATGATATCACTCTCTCAGAAGCAATTCACTCGTTTTGATACTGAGTCATGCTTTAAGTGTCTTTGCTTGCTTTTGATGCTTACACATGGAAGGCTCCTGAATGATCATCTGTCATAGCAGTGACACGTTCTAGCTACTCCTGTTCAGTCTTTAGGCAATGTTCATATTTGCGTGGCTCTGTGACAATGCATTTCATTTCACTGACACTGAGACCCATCATCAATAATAGAAACCTAGTGTCAGTGGTCTCTGATTGAACTCACCCACAGTCCTCAAGAAGATTGAGTTGGTTGAGTAGTAGTATTCTCCCTGAATTCATTAGCAAGGACTGACTAGCCCTAGACCAAAAACTATGTTTTTATATAAAGAAATTCAGCTAAAATTATTCATGAAATTCATTAAAAGTAACTTGTCACATGCATACAAAAGAAATAATTAGGAAAATATAGAAAAGCACATAGCACCAGACATGTACAGTTAATATTTTTGTATATTTTTTCCATTTTTCTATGCTTCTATAAATATATGTGTGAATTTTTTATATTCTTATAAATTTTATGTTTTTGTAAACTTATATTTTAAACTTTATATTTAAATATTGATAATGATAATGATGACTATTATAACTGTGTGCCAGGCATCAGGACAAGCACTTTATAGGAACTATCTCATTTAATCCTCACAGCAACCCTATGAGATACTATCATCACTCTCATTTTACATGAGCGAAAGAGAAGCCAGGTTGCAGGCACGTAAGGGATAGTAAAGGGCACTGAAAACATCTGCTACAGCATATATCCATGATGCATCCTTCTAGATAAACTTAGGACACATCAATTCTAAGACATCATAAATTTTGATTGTCAAATTGGCCCATAGAAATGTACCAATTTTACATACCTTCTGTGCTATGACCAATGTCGAGATTACCATGCTTAGTCAAGTCATTATGTATAAAAAATTATCTTATTTGCATTTTTTTTGTTTTGTTAATCCTCACCTGAGGATTTTTTTTCATTGATTTGTAGAGAGTGGAAGGGAGGGTAGGAGGGGAAGAGAGAGAGAGAGAGAGAGAGAGAGAGAGAGAGAGAGAGAGAGAGAGAGGGAAACATCAATGTGAGAGAGACACATCGATTAGTTGCCTCTTGCATGCACCCCAACCTGAGCAAGGGATCTAACCTGCAACCCAGGTACATACCCTTGACTAGGAATCGAACCCATGAACCTTCAGTGCATGGGTGGATGCTGTAACCACTGAGCAACACTGGCCAGGTTGCATTTTCTTGATTAGTATTGCAGTTGAACTTTGTTTAATTTATTTATTCATATAATTAACATTTATTTGTTTGTATATTGCCTTTCATTTATTTTTCTTATTTTTAAAAATTTACTATTTCCTTATGTGTTGCAAATATTTTTCCTAGTTTGTACTTTGTCTTTTAATTTTTATAATTCATTATCATGGAAAAGTTTTAAATTTTTATATACTTTCATCTGTAGATTAATTTTCTTAATGAATTCAGATTTCTTTTATTTTCAAAAATGTTATAACATTAATATATCTGGTATTTATCTTCATTTATACTTTGAAGTAGGGGGTCCAATAATCTATCTTTCCCATGCTTCTTTGAAGTGCACATTACTAAATTCTTAGGTAACAAAATCAACTTATTGAAAACAATGATTAATGGAATTCTTGATTGATTTGCATTTTTCTTATTTTTACTGATATCCATATTTGGAATAGTTATTAATTTTAATTTATATTATATACTAGAGGCCTGGCGCATGAAATTCATGCGTGGGTACAGTCCCTAGGCCTGGCCTGCGATCAGGGCCATTTTCCCCAGCTGCCCACAGCCAGCCCCGCCCCCCGCCACCACCCACCCCAGTTTCCTGTTTGCCATCGGAGAAAGGGACTGAAAGGTGGTCAGTGCGCCTCATAGTGACCGGTCAAGCAGTCATTCTGGTTGTTCTGCCACTAGGGTCAATTTCCATATTACCCTTTTATTATATAGGATAGAGGCCTGGTGCGTGAGTGGGGGCCGGCTGGCCTGCCCTGATGGGGGCCCTGAATCAGGGTGGGGGTCCCCGCTGCGGGGCAGGGCCGGCCGGGGCAAGGGACCGTGGTCATTCTGGTATCTGGTCATTCTGGTCATTCTGCCATTTCAGTCGCTGGGCTTTTATTATATAGGATTCATTTTAATTTACTTATTAATTTTAATGATACATCACAATACCTATTATTTTTTAAAGTTCAAATTGCCTTTTTCATATTAATTTCTCATCAGATGGCTTACTATTCCAAAATCCTGCTACCTGTACTGTATACTCACCACTGCCCAAATGGATGTACAACAATCCCATGATTCTCCTCTAGCTTTTTGCATTCTTTAGCATTCCAACCTAGAAGTGATGCTCTTAACATCAACCAGAAAGAAAACATTACTTTAGCTTGAATTTTTATTGTAAACATAACTTGAACGTGATTTTTAAATTACCTTGTCTCTGCACGAGGCATCACTCTCTTCAGCGGGATATGTTATTTGGTTATAAAGTAAAATTCTAGAAATTGGTACATGTTGAATCAGCCACCAGGGACTCCTTATGTTTCCACAAATGCAATATCAGGAGCGTAAGAATGGAAATTGCCTGTAAGTGTTCAAGCTGATTTTGCAGTTACACGGGGAAGGGAGCCAGAGGCTGGGTGCACTGCATTGCAAACGGCCTGTTACTGAGATAACAGGCTCCCTGATTCAACATGCACCTGCCGTGTATTACATTTACCGTTTTCCAAGTTATGCCCCTGAAAACCGAGTTTATATGGTCTTATCCCACTGAATTAAAATGTCCAAGGGAGGCCTATTATGAGGACTTGAGAAAATTTATTGTTCTAAGAAAAGAAGCCTCAAAATGGTCTCCTGTCAGTGCTGTTTCAAGGAATAGATTTTCTCCAGAAAGCATTTCTATACCTATCTGTTATTGTGCCCCCCAACTCCCCAAATTCATATGTTGAAGCATTAACCCCAGGTACCTCAGATGTAACCTTATTTGGAGATAGGATCCTAACAGAGACAATCACGTTAAAATCAGGTCATAAGAGTGAGCCCCAATCCAATATGACTGATGTCCCTATAAACAGGCAAATTGGACACAGAGACACACACATAGAGAGAAGATGGTATGAAGACAGACAGAGAGAAGTAGTTTTCCACACACCAAGGACACCTCAGGCTACCAGAAGCTAGGACAGGGGTCTTCCCTAGGAAAATGGATCCTTCCCTAATGTTCTCAGAGGAAGTATGGGCCTGCAGACACCTTGATCTTCTGCTTCTGACCTCCAGACTGAGACAATGAATTTTTGTTGTTTCAGCCACTCAGCTTGTGGTACTTTAGCAGTATCCCTATCAAACTCATACATTTCCCATGCTTTTTTATTTTATGTTTTACTGTTTGTACTCTTCAAAGCACTTGGTCTATACTTTTAGAACACATTTGTCATATTTTATTGAGTTTTAAACGTTTGTAAGTGCTTCTGAATAGGTAATGCACACATACGGCAAACAATTGTGAGCGCGGAACAGGATAAAGCAGACTTAGCGTGGATAGTGAGTCTTCCTTGGCTGGTTCTCTATAGCACCCTACTCCCCAATCCCCAAAAGGGCCCTTCCAAGAGGCATACACACACTCCGTATCTTATATCCCTAGAATCATGATCATCCTAGTTTAGTTCCTTATTTTCTCTCATTGACCATATAGGTCTGTTGGGGGAAGAGAGATTGCTTCCTTCTGGGTAATCTCAGCTCTCAATAACTCTGACTTTAATGAACTGTTTACCAGCTAAGTTCAGGCAGGTTGATGTATAAAATTTAAGGTAGGTTAAAGGCTCTGATTGGTGTTAATATACAAACTCCTGCTATTTAGTCACTTTTAGGGTAATGCAGGATCTGAGCAAATATTTTGTTTGGGGGGCAGAGTGGAGAGATAGTAAGGAACTTGGGTGATGTTGGGGAGAGTGAGTGGAAAGAATTTAGCTGAAAAGGAAGTGAAAACTTGGTTGGTCTGACTTCTCCTTTGCTGTTCATAATGGTTCCAGTAACTGACTTTGAACAGGAGTAGCCCAGCTCCTATTTGCTTATCTGAGAAGCACTCTAACATCTTGGTTAAAACCTTGGATTTTGGGACCAGACTGTCTGACTTTATAATAATAATTCTACCACCAGTTAGTTCTGTAACATTGAACAAGTGATTTTACCTCTCTGTAATTAAGTTCTCCTAGGAAATGAAGAAAACAGCAGTACGGACAAAGCTTGTTGAAGTTTTGCTTGGGAGGCCAAGAGTTCCTTTTTGTTTTATAGTTGCTAGAAGGATGAAATGGGCTAAAGCTCTTATGGAATCATGCCTGACAATTAGTAAGGGCTATGCTAGATTTATTATTAACTCACCCATAAGTTTTCCCACTGTGGGTTTGTTAAAGTATTAGTTAGGATACATTTAGGTTGCAAGTAACAGAAAGCCAAGCAAAAGGGAGCTTAAACAATAAAGACATTTACCATTTTCTGTAACACGGTGTCGTGATGGAGGTTTTCTGGGTGGTAGTTCAGTGGCTTGTTGACAGCACCAACAATCAAGTTACCTTCCATCTTTGGAACACCAGTGTTTGAAGGATAGGCATCCTCAGCGAATTGGCTTTTGTCCTTGGCCTTCTCTTCTCAGGGTCACAAAATGTTTAGGAGTCACACACAGACAGGACAACATTGAGAGATATTGTTCGAAAAGGAAACACCTCTATCCACCACATATTCCTTTTAAAGAACAGGTAAAAAAGCTTTCCCAGGAAACAACATGACCAAAAATCTGTCACAGAATTTTTGAGACACATTAAAATAACAAAGTTTAATGAGAAAAAAAAAAAAAAGCTTTCCCAGTCCTGACTTGTGGCTCAGTTGGTTGGCCGATGTTCACCCAGAGGTTGCTGGTTTGATTCCTGGTCAGAGCACATGCCTGGGTTGTGGGCTTGATCCCCAGTTAGGGGTGTGCAGGAGGCAGCCATCTCACATTGAAGTTTTTCTCTTCTCCCTTCCTCTTTCTCTCAAAATCAATAAACTATTCTTTTTTATAAAAAAAAAAGCTTTGCCATGTTTTCTCTCATCTCATTGGCCAGAATGATATCAGGTGTCCATGCTTAACCAATTATTGGGTTATGAGGTGAGAATCTCATGATCATGGGCTGGGGTCTACCTTTCTTGAAGGAGATGACTGACCACTCAGAAGAGAGTGCACAAAATCAGGGTTTTGTCAGCCTGGAAGTACGGCAGTAGGTCGGCAACAAATATCTCCACCACAGTTAGTTTGACTTCTGGATGGAGTTTCAGTTTGTTTGTTTATTTTTTTATTCCCATAAATATTTTTGTTTTATTTTGCTTTAATGTGCTGCTACAGCCTTAGTTTATTTGTCATTGAAAGTCATACTATTTGCTTGTGTATGAGTGTGTGAGTGTGTGTGTGTGTGTGTGTGTGTGTGTGTGTGTGTGTAAGAGACAGAGAGGCACAGAGAGTATGTTTCTATGAGAGCTCATTTTTTTCTGTCAATTCTTCCGAAGAGTCTGGCATTGAAGCTCCTTTACCAGTTGGTCATTGGTTAACCTCATTCATGTTCATGTACTCAACTACTGCCAATGGACTGATGGTTGTCAAATCTCCCTGTCCACCTCAGAACCCCTTTCTGAGCTTCAGATACACATATTTGATTTCTTGATAGCAGACTCTATTTGAGTTTGAGACTGACCACATTTCCTTCTAAGTTGACATAACCATCAAGGAAGATGAGGACTCAGCCCTGGCCCGTGGATTCACAATGCAGTAACACTGATTTACCTAGCTTTGCCTCTGATGGTATCTTTCTGACACGTTTAATTTCTCTGGGTCCTGCCCTGCCAACTTAGAAACTTTTTCATTAACTATTTCCATTTCTAGCCCTCCTTATCAGCTTTCTCATCCTCAAGGAAGCAGTGTCTCTTTTTATAGTTGCTTGAAGGAGGAAATAGGCTAAAGCTCTTAAAGAATTGCAATAGATATTTTGGAGGGATGAGAAACTTTCTTGAAGTTCTAAAATTCCAGCATACACTTGTTGCTTACTCCAAGAGACCCTAACAAAGGTCATAATTAAGGTTATATCTAAGGAATGCCCTTCAGATTGTGTCCGGATGAGATGCACAAGGAAGACTTAGTTCCCAGTGCCAGCCCTCTGCTCTTCATGGAGCCCTCACAGCCACTTGGGCAAGACATGGCCTTGCTCTAGTCTAGATCATGACCAGCCCCTCTCCTGTCTCCGTCATGAAGGGCTAAAAGTTTGATATCATCTCTTAACTCTTCACAATGAACAAATGATTCATCAAATGGGATAAAAGGGCCAGATACCTTGCTATCAGGATGACTTGAATTTCAGAAAATAATTTAATGCCATATACTTGTGACTTTTTATTAATTTAAACTGCCTTACTATGAACTGGCATTAAAGCAAATTACCTCCACCTCATGCAACCTTAAAAAGCAAATCTTACAAAACTAGGGAGAGAGGCTAGAAGACTCGGAGTAGAAGGAAGGGCCCTTGCATTCTCCTCTCAAGCCCACCAAGCTGAGGCCAGATCCCTGGCATGGAGCCCATCTAGGAAATGCCCCAAGTTCTTCAACCAAAGAAGTGGGAGTCCTATTTCCTCCCAGTGAGGTTACTGGCCCCAAGGGCACAGTGGCAGGATGGAACCTTGTGTCTAGAAGGAGCTGGCCTTCCTGTGACAAGCCCAATTAAGCCACCAGCTGTGATCAATTATCCAAAAGGCCAATCAGGTGCAGGCAGCTGGGTAGTGTGGGGGCTGGACTGGAATCATCCAGAGAGCTAGCAGACTCTTGGCTGTCTAAACTTCAATTTCTATTTATGGAGCCTCTCTTAAAACTCATATGAATCTTATTGAAGCTCCTGCATCTGAGGGGCATTAGGATATTGTAAGGAGGTAACCAAGATCAGAGTTTTCCCTCTGAGAAGTTGTGCAGAGGCACATTGAAGAATCTTTCGTGTACCTATTCCATGTCTATTTTCTGTGGGGTACGGAAAGACTCCCTATGCCCAAAGGAACAGTGTTTAGTGTTTAGAAGAAAAATCTTCTCTTAGAAAAGGATCTCAAATTTCTTTACTTAGGAGAGTCACTGACTAGTAATATATTTCAGTTTTTTATGCAATGTGGAGATATAGCCTTGACCTTTGCAGTGGTTTTCAAACTATGTTTCTCAAAACCATCTAAGTTCCATATAGTTTCCACAGAGCACAAGGTATACTGCAATTGGACTTTATATAATAGTGTTTTCCAGGTATTTAAAAGGTTTGTTTCTTAAACTTGTAAGCCAAACAATTGAAGGTTTAATATAGATAACATTTCAATAGATATTTTGGAGGGGTGAAAAACTTCTTGCAGCTCTTAAATTCCAGCATGCACTTGTTGCTCACTCCATGAGACCCTAAGGTCATAGTTAAGGTTATATCTAGGGAAAAATGTTATTCTAACACTTGAAACCATTACGATTAACTACGATTTTGTGCTAAGAAGTTTAAATAGACTTCTCAAGTTCCTTCTCTATGGAAGTTCTGGAGAAAAGCTGTAACTCATAAGTCAAATAGTCAAGGAAGTAAACTTAGATGCCAAATTGTACAAGAGCTTGAGCTTGTTCTTATGATTGAAGCATCTCTGTTCTAGGTCATGAATACTTCTTTTAGCACAGTCTGCATTTTAGGAGGCAAGGAAATGCCATACACTGCTTCATGTTGTTAGGGCATCTGCATTGGAACACAGTCATGTTTCCTGACCTGCCTTGTAGGTATTATTTTAATGTTCATCATTCACTACTGAAAGCTTAAAAGAATTGTCTCTTAAAATCCAATTTACCAGTTTGTGATTAATTACTTTTGTCACCAGAAAGCATAGGAAGTAAAACATTTAGATCTTGCTGTTATATATGCCCTAGTTACCATGCTAGGTGAGTAATATAAAGTGGAGCAAGGCAAAAGCCCTGCACTCAAGTGGCTCATAGTCTAATGAAAGAGAAGGAACCTAACGAAAATCTAAGAAAACTGCAAATGGATATGTAAAGTGGTAAAAGCTAAATAACAAATGAAAGCACGGGGTAAGTTTTTGAGATGAAGCAGTGGAGAGAAGGGGGCTATATTCAGAAAGAGAGCATTAAGCAAAATAAATAAAAAGAGACTCAGATCTTAGACGTATGCTGATAAAATTTCAGAACACCAAGGATAAAACAAAGGTCCCCAAATTTTCCAAAGCAAAAAAAGAAAGGCAACTAGAAAGTCCAGGAAAAAGTAAATGCTATATAAGAAAGCCATAGTTCAAGCATGAAGCAAACAAATGTAGCAAGATGTTGTGTCACTAAATGTTGGAGCCTTCTCCTTTTAGGTATGTGGAATTATGTATTTCTTTTAATAGGCCCAATCACATTACTTGGGAATAATCTTTACATGATCATACTATTGTTAGCATTGTTTATTTCTGTGATAGTCAGAATGAGCTAGGTTCTGCTGCAAATGACCGAAGTCTCAGTTGCTTCCAACAATAAGTTTCTTCCTTGATCATTTTAAATGTTCATCACAGGTAAGCTAAGGCTCAGATGTATGTTATATTCATTTTGGGACCAAGATACTGTCTGGAACATTGTCAATCACATGACAGAAACAAAGATGTGATCCATGTCTCTTAAGACTTCCTATGAATAACATTCATTACTTTCACTCACATTTTATTAGCCAAAGCCACTCCTGAGTTCACTACAAGAGGTGCATATAATCTTCCCACAGGGAGAGATTCGGAGGGATGAAAACAAAAATATTAGTGACCATGTTGAATGCCACCTTTCTGGTATTCAACTATTCCGTATTCTCCTTTCCCCACATGCTGAATACACTTACCTCTTTTCCAAAAGAGACAATCAGAGTCCAAAACAGTAGCTTGTTCTTTACCTTTACTTCTAAGGTAATGTGAGATGGTTTCTATATCAGGTCTTCATGCAGCTCTTCTTGATCCAGAGCTGTAGGAATAAAAGGAGAAGCCATCTGCTCTTCACATACTCAATGTGCAGTGGTGAAACAGGGAGAGTGTGACCACAATAAACACTCTCATCTGAAAAGGTGAAGAATGGGAGACACACAGATATTACCAGTCTCTACAAATTCTAAAATCTCCTCAGGCAGATGTTGTCTGAGAGAAGGAAGTATTCCTTGGTCGGGTCTTGATTTCACTCATTGGGAATAGCTCCCCAGACATTTTTCTCCTTAGCAATTGTATCCTTTGGGGAGTCTTTATTTTTCACTATTGTCTTCTGCTACATCCCAAGAACGAATTGTAGAGCATGATTTCATTGGAGGCCAAAGAGCTTTCTTCCTTCTTGCTCAAGCAGGAAGGAAGGAGAAATGCAAGGGTTGTTTTAAGTCTTGAGCAATCTTTTTCAATCTAGGCTAATGGTTCCATTGGTGTTTTAACGCTTTCAATTTTTAACTTATCTATTTGGTTTTTATTAAAGTATTCGTATCCTGTTTTGAAATATGTCTCTATAGACATTTAATTGCTAGTACCTTGTATCTATCAGATTTCCCTAAAATTTTTAAACAAATGATATACAGCAACCTCTTAATTTTGGTCCTTGGCATGAGGCTAGTTTTAGTAGGACTTTGTTGTTCAATGATATCCTTTTTCCTTTTTTTTAAATCAATTTTATTTTTCAATTAGAGTTGAATACATTACTATATGAGTTTCAGGTATACACCGCAATGATTAGACATTATACATTTTACTAATTGATCATCTCGATAAATCTCTCACCCATCTGATACCATACATAATTATTAGAATATTATTGACTATATTCCCTATGCTGTACTTTACATCCCCATGACTATTCTGTAACAACCAATTTGTACTTCTTAATCCCTTCATTTTTTTCACCCATCCCCCCAACCCTACTCCCATCTGGCAACTGTCAAAATGTTCTCTGTTTCTATGAGTGTTTCTGTTCTGTTTGTTCATTTATCTTGATTTTTATATTCAATTGTTGATAGATATGTATTTACTGCCATTTTATTTGGCTTAGTGATTGTAAATGAAAATCAATTATATCTTTCAAACTATGAAAATCCCCAAGTTTCTAGATGCTGTCTATTTCTTTTTCTCCCTACTTCCAAACTGACCAATTCTTTTTGAGCTTATTTCTTTCTAGTTAGTGCATTCAATACCAACCAATTGAAGCTGCTAATATATTGTTTGCCCACATCTTCTCCTAAAGCTACACCATGTTCATTAAGGGGAAGTATCAATGAGGCCTGGAGCCAGTGCAACTTATTTTAGTTTTGTTGTTGTTGTGACAATAGCACCTCATGTTATTACAATAGCACCTGCCTTGTACAAATTTATAACTTTTGCATCAGTCAGAGTGAACTAGGCAGAGGTAACAAATGGTAACAAATGGCTCCAAAATACCATCATTACAACAACAACAAAGATCTATTTCTTTCCTTTATTACATATTCATTGTGGGGTAGCTATAGCCCTGCTTTATGTCACTTTTACTCTAGTACCAAGCTGATGAAGCAGCCACTAGGTGAAACATTTATGATCTCATGGGAAAGGGAAAAGAGACAGTGACCCATGAATTAGCACTTAAAACTTCTGTCTGGAAATGGCACATATCACTTCTACCCACAATGGCCAAAGCACTAATGTGACTACAGGCAAGGATAAATATCTTTTCCACAGAGAGGGAAACCAGAATATTTAATAATCAAAAATATAACTTACTGCAATTACTATTAATTTACAGTCAACAGGTAGACAAAGTACAGCAGATAATTATAGTTATGCCCTGTAAAATGAAAGTACCAAAAATCTTAACCACATAAAAAGAAGAACATAGCTGACAAAAGTAAGGAGATAAAACTGGGTGCAGTTTACCTTTTTAACCAGAGGTCTTGTCTCATACCTCTGGCTCAACAGGCTTTATCCTGTATTCATGGTGATTATATAATTTGTCAACCGAGGACACTCTTGAAAGTCGGTGCTATTAATAATTACACCAAGAAAACAGGTTAAAACAGAGACTATCCCGTGCAAACGAGGATGTTCCCTACCTGAGCTTCTGCTCAGCTCCAGGTCCCAGTTACAGACTTTTCTAGAACAGTATGAATTCTCAATTACAGAAAAACAAGCTCTCTGTGCTTTCTGTGTGATTGTAATTTGGCAGCACATAAGTGAAGAGTTGCCAGTGCAATCTTTCATCAAGACACATGGTTGATTTTTTCTAATTACTTTTTTTGCTGATACCTATATACCATTGCAAACTATTCTAACTTCCCTTTGGTTTTTATGACTAGAAATCTGTAATTGCGGAAGAATGAATTTAAAATGGCATGCTTCTAGAGGAGGCCTTGGATCAAAAGAATCATGTGTCCATTATGTTAGAGAATTTTTAATCATTCAATAAATATTTATTAAACATATTTTACATGTCAGGTACTTTATAAGACATTTGGGCTGAAATGGTGATCTTATTCATGAGGAGTGGAATCAGACTCCTAAATGCATGAGCTCCAGGTAATTTTCACAAGTCTGTGACTTTTCTTCCTAACCATATTGTAGACATCTTGAGGATACAGCTCATCCCTCATTGAACCAGCTCTAGACTTCTCACAGAACCCTCCACAGTGAATAGAAGAGGTTTCAGAATATTTGCTCCTAGAAGAGAGAGTCATATTTGATTTAGTTTGGGACATAGCAGGTACTCAATTGTTAAGTGAATGAATACTTATTGTGTAATTTATTTTTTAAGTTCCATTCCCTTGGTAAAACAAAATACAGTTACCCACATGAGAAGAAATAATCAACTGTTTTAGGAAATCTAGTTTAGTTTGTTTCAGAAGTACTGTGTCAGAAAAGTTGGGGGCTAACCTGAATTCCTCTTACGAGGCAACACTAGTCTGCTTTTCTCAAAATCAGTGACTTTACAACAGAGGCCAAAGGGAAAGTATTTTTTTCTCTACAGAACTTTTGCACAGCCTTATTAGAAATGAAGCTTATCGTGAAAGTTTCTTTTAGTCTTTTGAGTTGTTGGTCAGGAATCCATCATGACTGAGTCGTACAATATTTATGAAAGTGTCAACTCGAGGAACACATCTGTGCTTTTTTTCCCCCACTCTGAAATTACTTCACTTAACAGAGGGGCCCAAATTTGGCTGTTCTGTGATGATTAAAATGCCCTGTACCTCATTAATGTTGCCACCATTTATTTAATAAAGTCAAATCAGAGTAGCATTTAATTTAGTTTTAATAGGATACTTAATGTATGTTAACTAAATATCAATTGATTATTAAAGTGGAGAGTGCTGAGGTGTAACAAATATATAAGATATAAATCTTGTTGCTGTGCCATTAACTCAGAATTACATAAGCAATAAATGTCTAATTAGATTTTAGTAGTGATGACTTGTAAGCATTTATTGAGATTCAATAAGATCGATGCTATTGACTTGTGCTAAGGACCACAGCTTAATTAACTCCTTCATTCTTATTTTCAACAGTCTTTGCCATTTTTTATTTATAGGATGCTAAACCAGAGGCGTGGTGATGGAGGAAGAGAGGTAATCCATGTACAGCACCTTAAATGATCCCAAACAATAATAGGAAGACAGGATGACCATTGTGATGGGCTTGGATTCCAGGACTTTGGGTAATGGAATCACTGATTTCTAAGGCCATTTTCCTATAGATAAGTTTGAGGATTCAGCATGATATGGCAATGTAGTCAGACCATTTGAATAGCATAAAGTGAAAAGTGGGCCCAAAATCAATCCCATCTTAGATTGGGGAAGAACAGAAGGTCACTTATACAGTACAATTTTAGGAGTCCTTGTATTTCAAAAATATCTATCCTACTTCTCTCTTACTGCCTGAAAATCATGATGCAACTATTTCTTTGGGCTCAAGGTATGATTACCCTTTGATTCTTGAATTAAAAAGTCTGGAATCATAGGTTGTTATACAAGATAACTAGATAATTGTTATAAAAAATGATGTGTTCCATGACATTACATAATATGCTCACTGTGTTATCCTTGTTAAAATTACATAACTCAATGCACTGTGCAAAATTGCAAGAAACATGATTTATTAATGCCGTGTTTCTGTCCATTTCTGTACATGCATATGTGATACATTGCATCGTTTGTGTCTCTGATTTGTACTGAATAACCTGTTTCTTTAGTGTGCCCCATAAGAATTCACCGAGTGGAATCAATTTGTTAAGAAGTAACTTACCTGTGTCACCAGATTTTATGGTCACTTTGCATTTTAAGCTGATATTAGTTAGCTCTCTAACACTAATTCATCAAATTATTTACTTGGCATAATGTCATGGAGAGCCTCTGGCTTTGGAAAGTCTTTGTTAAGATTGGTAATTCAGACATTCCTGAATTTGAGGTCTGTGTTCTGTTCCAAGCCAGGTGAGCTTCCGCAAGTTGCTTAACTTCCCTAGGTATCATCCCATAGTGTTATTGGGGGAATTAAATGAGATAATGTATAACAGATGCCCAGTACAAAGTCTCCTGCATTGTCTAAACAACTGACCTTTGTTCCTCTCTGTTCTTCTCTACCCTTTTCCATATCTCTCATTTTATTTCACTGCCTCTTGATGCACTAACATCACGCGCCTCCTTTCTTTGGATGGGGATGATAGAATGCTAATTTTTAGACAGGCATAGGGCTTAATGCTCTAGAAACTGGAGGTGGGAAGTGGAGGAAAGACACAAAATCATGGAAAGAGAAGGGGCATAATATTAGGAACATAATTCTTTGCCGTTCACACTTTTGCCATGAGCCATTCCTGGCTTACCTCAACTTCCCAAGGAACCCCAACTATAAAGGTTGCAGACACCACATTGCTCTGAGGTTAAGGATATCTCAGAGAAGTAGCTCAATTGACACCTGCAGTTGGGAATATTCTGTGATTTATGTGATTCAGCAACAAACAAATGATTTATGGGAACTGTGGTTGTAGTTTAACAATCTATCATAAAGATGTAGAAATCCTGAGTCTGCATATACTTAATGACTTAGCCTTAAAACACATGAAACAAAATTTTGGAGAATTTACTGAGAGATATTGATTAATCCAGAATCTTAAAGAGACATCCTAATATATTTCTCTCAGATACTGACAGATCAAGTGAACAAAAGAAAAGTAGTAAAACTGTAGAAGATTTGACAACATAACTCAAAAGCTTGATCTAATGGTAGATGTGGAATCTTATACCCAACAGTCTAATAATTTATTTTTAAAGCATCATTGAATGCTTATAAAAATTGACCATGTATTAGGTCATGAGAAGAGTCTCAACAGATTCCAAAGAATCTATTTATAGGGCCCTTGTTATCTAAGCACAAAGAAATTATTAAATTAGAAAACAACAATAAAAGGACAATTAAAAACAACAGTAGCTGTCATACCTTTAGGGGAGAAAAATAGTTCTAAAATACTCAAGTGTTTCAGAGGACAAATATGGAAATTAAAAACTCTTTAGCACTGAATGAAAACAATAGTACTACATTCAAAATGTAGCTAAAAGCAGTACTCAGCAGAAAATTCATACGTAAGCCATAAATCCAATTCTGTGTCAACAAAAAATGAATGGAATTTTCATGAAACTTGAAACTTTGTATTTTTCATAAGGAAATCAGAAATTAATCAAGAATAGTTAATAGCTAAAACTGTTCTCAAAAATAAGCATTATTAGTACAGAGTGTAGACTTGTGCTACCTGATTAGTTATAAAACCATATAAATTAAGGTATGGTAAGTTGGCCTTATGCATGAAGAGACAAATAGGTCATCAGATCAGAGTAGAGAGCCTAGGAATGAAATCAAACATATATAGATCTTAGGTATATAAAAAAAAGAGGGGGGAAATCAGATAAATTAGAGAGACGGGATGAACTAATAAATAACTTCCATAGAAAAAAATGGTTTTCATATAAAAAAAGTAAAATTAGATTACTGCTCCACATCATACATAAAAACAATCTTCCAATAAATTAAAAACTGTAATATAAAAAAACTAAAAGTATTGAAAGAAAATATCAGAGAATATTTAATGATCCCAGAATAGGAAATAATTTCTCAAACAAGATAATAAAAACTTAAATATAAAAGTATTAAATTTGACTACTCAAAACAATTTTAATCATCAACTAAAAGGATTTTATTTTTTAGAGAGAGGGGAAGTGGGGGATAGGGGGGAGGGAGAGAGAAAGAGAGAGAGAGAGAAAGAGAGAGAGAGAGAGAGAGAGAGAGAGAGAGAGAGAGAGAGAACCCAAAACCTAGGTCTGTGCCCTGACCTGAAATCAAACCCTCCACCTTTCCATGTATGGGATGACACTCCTCCCAGCTGAGCACATTGGCCAAAACTGACTAGTCAAATTTTTAAAAAATCACAATAAAGTTAAAATATAAGTGATGAAGTAGAAGTAACAAAGATACTATATATTAACAAATATGCCAGACAAAATATTATTATCCATCATCAAAGGATCTGAATGGTCACTTCTCAGAAAAGAAAATTTGAATAAAAGTAGAAAAGAAAATGGCACACACAAATGAATACAAGTAGAACTGGGAAATTCTGAAAATGATTAGTAGATGTATCAATGTCAATGCTTTCTGGGAACTGTGGTTTTGCAAAATGTTACCATGAAAAGCTGGGCAAAATGTACAAGGGAATCCCTTATATTATTTCTTACAACTGCAAATGAGTCTACATTATCTTAATAAAAATTTCAATTAAGAATGTGAAAAGAGCCGAAACCGGTTTGGCTCAGTGGATAGAGCGTCAGTCTGCGGACTGAGGGGTCCCAGGTTCGATTCCGGTCAAGTGCATGTACATTGGTTGCGGGCACATCCCCGGTGGGGGTGTGCAGGAGGCAGCTGGTCGATGTTTCTAGCTCTCTATCCCTCTCCCTTCCTCTCTGTAAAAAATCAATAACATATATTTTTTAAAAAAGAATTTGAAAAGATACTTACCCTCACTGGTAATCAAAGATATCCTATTTTAAATAATAAGATGCTCAGAAAATTGGTAAAAAAAAAAAAATAAGAGTTGTGATCATAACCAGTGTTGGCAAGGAAATGACTATTTAGAGACAAGAGGAAATTTCATATTTTACACTCAGAAGTTGGTAAAAATGAAGGATCGTGACCAAAACCATTGTTGGCAAGGAAGTGAATACTTAGGGAAAATGGAATTCTAATGTTTTGCTTGTGGGAGTGTAATCTGTAGAACAGTTTTGCAATAGCTCTTAATATTGAAAATGTGCATATTCAAACATTCACTTGTAGGTGTATATCCTGGATATATTATTTTATATGTGCCCAAGAGGACTTGTACAAGTATGTTATTGCACTTGGTAATAATAAAAAATTGGAAAAAACTCAAATATTCCTGTAGAGAAAATGGATAAATAAATTGTGGTATACAATGGAATATTAGACAACAACTAAAATGAACTAGATCTTTCAACAGCAACATGGATAACTCCTGAAGACATAATATTAAGAAAATGAAACTGTAGAGCATTGCATTCACTGTGAAACAAGATATTAAAATAAGACTCTTCCTGTTTCAGTTCAGACTGGGTCTCCAAGTCAAAAGGCAAAAGTGCTCCCACATTTTAAAAAGAGGTAGTAGACCTGTTATCCAGGACTTACAAAGATGTGATCACAACCTCGGTGTTTAAAAATGGATGGAGATGTTAAGAGAGAATGATTAGAGAAAGATTTGCTTTGGAGAAAGTGTCCATGAGAGTCTCTCCTGCTTTTATAATTTTTTGAAGGGTGAGATGTACACTTTCATCTCAGGTCAAATGAGAGCAGCTTCCATGGGACCACTCAAAGGTTGATGGTCTCCACAGCTGTCTGTGGGACACAGTGGGCTGAGGTGAGGCTGAGCCTGAACAATCCTGAGTTAAGAGGATGTGGCTGGAACTCAATGTTCTGAAAGTCCAGCAAGGAAAGAGGCTGTCCTGGGACTGGCCTGGACCACCAGAGTCACGAATGCAAGTATTTCCTTTGGACAAATGGGCCATGAAGATGAGCCTACCATTAATTCATTCACTTATGCATTCAAGGAATATTTTTTAAGTTGTGTATTATGTTCCAAGCACTGTTTTAAGCATTTAAATCAGTGAACAAATAGGCAATAGGTCTCATTTTCATGGAAGGTATATTTCATTGGGAGTGATGATAAATAATAAACATAAAAATAATTGACTAATATAGTATAATAGAATGTTATCCTATATAATAAAAGGCAGATATGCAAATCGACCCGACAGCAGAACGACCAGCTGCTATGATGCGCACTGACCACCAGGGGGCAGAAGCCGGGCTCATGACTGGCGAGCGCAGTGGAGGTGGTGGGAGCCTCTCCCACCTCCATGGCAGTGCTAAGGATGTCCAACTGTGGAAAGCAGGCCTAAGCCATCAGTCGAACATCCCCCGAGGGCTCCTGGACTGCGAGAGGGCCCAGGCCGGGCTGAGGGCACCCCCAAGAGTTTCGTGCACCGGGCCCCTAGTAAGTACTATAAGAAAATGTACATTAAGGGGCATTGGGGTGAGGAGGGTGGATAGAGTACAATTTTAAATAAGAGTATCAGAGTAGGCTTTATTAAATAGATAAGATTTGGGAAGACTTGGAGGAGGTAAGAGAATTTGTCTTCTATATTTTGAGCAAAAACTGTCCTAGACAGAGAGAATAGCCAGAAGAATGCTCTAGAAGGGAGCATGCACAGCATGTTTTAGGTGCAACAAAGGGCCAGAGTGGCTGGAGTGGAGTGAGCAGGGGGTGAGAAATAGGAGATAAAGTCTGAGATCAGAGAGGTAATGGGCCAGCAAGGTGGGGGACTGGGTGGACAGATTGTGAGGGGCCATAGAGGCCTTTATGAGTTATTTGGCTTTTATTCTGAGGGAAAACTGGATTCTGCTCGGCTTTGAGCAGAGATGCTGATATGACTTGCTTGTGTTTTAATTGGTCTCTTCAGCTGCTGTATTGAGAACAGACTGTCGAGTGGCCAAGAGTAGAAGAAGGGAAACAAGTTGGGAAGATTCATTGCATTAACCCAGGACAGAGGTCATGGAGGTTCAGATCAGGGCAGCAGTAGTAGAGATAGTGAGAAGCAGTCAGATTCTGGGAGAAAATATACACACAAAAAAGTACAAAACTTACATGAGGACAACTTTAAAACATTGTTGAAGGACACAAAAGAACACTTTAACAATGGAAAACATAACATGCCCTAGGATGGGAAGACTCAACATTATACAGATGATAGTTCTCCGTTAATTAATTTAGAAATATAATACAATCCCAAGAACAACCACTAACAGTTTGTAAAGATATTTAACTTAAAAAGACTAGTTCTAATGTCCAATGAAAAATTAATAAATTTGACAATAAAATAAAAAATAAATATCTTTATAGAAAAACACATCAGAAAGGAAAAGATAAATGACAAATTGGAATTTTCAACTGATAATGAGCAATTTTTTTAATATGCAAAGAGCTCCTACAAATAAATAAGCAAGTCAACAACTCAACAAGAAAAAGTGGACAAAGAAAATTAATGAGCAGTTAAAAGAAAATATAGATGAATTTTAAATATATGAAATGATTCTCAACCTCACTCTAAATTTAAAAAGAAATATTGTAAAACTACAATATGATACCCACAAAAGTACAATGTGATACCATTTCTCATCTATCATATGGGCAGATAAAAAAGTTTGATAACATGCTATTGGCTGGGGTCTACGGATACAGGCATGCTCATACATTGTTAATAAAAGTGTAAACACTTACTACTTCTTTGAAGACTACTTTGAAAACACCTAGCTATAATTAAAGTGCCTTTAACGTCTTTTGATCTACAAACCCCACTTCCAGGACTTGTCCTTCATTGAAGTGAAGTAACTGATATATGAGTATTCATTGTGGTATTGTTTTAAGTACTGAGAAATTAAAAACTACTTAAATATCCATAGAAAGGGGAATGGATAAATAATTTACATTACAAAATGAAAGGGAGCATTATGTAGCTGTCTAAAACAATGTGGCAGTGATATACACTGATATGGAAAGTTCTCCAATATGTTAAGTGAGGGGGAAAAAGCAAAAAACAAATAAACAAACAAAAAATGGTGTGCAAAACTTGCTAAAGTTTGTTAACAATACACACATGTGCTGTACATTTCTGGAATAAAGAAAATGGGGGGGTACTTCTTAAAATAGGAACTGGGCAACTGCAGGAGACTTACTTTCACCATATGCACCTTTTGAAGTCTATAACATGTGTTTGATACACTGATTCCAAAATATAAGAGATTTTTAAAAACTCCAAATAGACATTAAAACTACAGGCAAACTGATTAGAAAAGAAAATTAAGACTTTAGAGGTATTATCATTTTTCTCTGAGATGAGTTCAGAAATGAAGGTTGTCAACACTTAGGGAGAACTGTATTTTAGATTCTTCTGAAAATTCACTTGAAATCCACCAGAGGGCACACGAAATTACAGTGTGAGTAAGTTTGGAGACTTGCAGGTAACAAGTCAGCTGGACAAATGAGAACAAAGGCTCGTTCCAGACTGAGTCCTGCTGCATTCAAATTCCAGACAAGCCCTGGTCCCCAGGGATATGATTTTGTCACATGCCAGACAGGTGATGCTGGGAATCACCAAGTAGTGTGAAGCGATCTACCTATCACAACCCCTGCATGAATGGCTTATTGAGTGATCCCTTCTTCAGTGTAGAATTCTCTCTCTCTCTTTTTTTCCCCCCTCCTTAATCCATACTTAATGCCTTATGAAAAGATGTATTTGTTTCTTGGTAAGCCACGTTTCTTTAATTAAAGGAAGAGGGTTGGGAGAGGTCTACTGGAAAAAGAGAAAACGCTGGTTTCACAATCTGCACTATTTATGAGGGTGCTTTGCTGTTGAAACCTATGAGCCAGCCTGGCCCAGCTTGCCTCTTGCCCTCCCAGGAGACAATTACTGTCCTGCATAACAATTTGAAGCAAATATCGGATGTGGTCGAAAGAACAGTTGCAGCCCTCTCCCCAGCAACCGTTTCTGCTTAAATTTCTTAATTGTTTCCACCACTTCCTTTCCTCGGCTTGTGGCCTTCTGCAGGATCCTGAGCTTTAATAAAAGCCTCCCATACCCTCTGGAATTCACATGTGCAAGCAGACACTTCCTGGGCCCCAGATAAGCTGCACCTTAGAGCAGTGCTTCCAGCCAAATGCATCCCGCGCACATGCACCCGGAAGTCTCTGAGATGCCACATCTTCTCCTTGAAGAAGGCTTAGCTGGTGCAAGCCACCCTCTCACCTTCCCTGTCTGCACAGCTTCCCCTCCCTCCATGCCTAGAGTCTGGTGTTCTTGGTACCTGATGAGAGAGTCTGTGCCTGTTGCTTTCTCCTCTCCTCTCCTCTCCTCTCCTCTCCTCTCCTCTCCTCTCCTCTCCTCTCCTCTCCTCTCCTCTCCTCTCCCCTCCCCTCCTCTCCTCTCCCCTCCCCTCCCCTCCCCTCCCCTCCCCTCCCCTCCCCTCCCCTCTCCCCTCTCCTCTCCTCTCCCTCCCCTCCCCTCCCCTCCCCTCCCCTCCCCTCCCCTCCCCTCCCTCCCCTCCCTCCTCTCCTCTCCTCTCCTCTCCTCTCTTTTCCTTTCAGAGGTGTTTCAGGTATAACTTTTTAGGATACTTTGCATGGGAAAATAGGATTTCAAAGACAGGAGCTAGACAGGATGATTCTTAATGGTTCAGCTTTCAGCACTTGAAGTACTCAGGTAGGGAGATGTTTGAGAGACACTTAAGATAACTGACTATTTTTTAACCAAATTTCACCAACACTTTTTACCGATCCGCACACAGGAAAAGCCACTGTAGTTTTTTCTCACTGTAATGAGAGCCCAGCCCTACTATCAATATTGCCTCTGACCTGTGGGAAAGATGCTGGAATCAAAGATGTTCAGGGCAGGCTGGTGAGTGGGACCAGGAATCAGTGGAGTCTATTCTCAGCACTGTGATCTCAGTGTATGACTGTACTTACTACTCTGGGCCTTAGTGTCCTCATCTCTATAATGGGGGTGACGGTTTTGGTCAAACCCACCTTAAAGAACTGTTGTGAAGAGGAACAAAATTAAACACTTTATTTCAAAGAATCTCGAGGTTGTAAATGTTAATATCCACGGGATAACAAAACAGCAACAAAAACCTCGGTGGAACTAGCTTCTGTATTGGGAGGTGTGTTGGTAAAAACTCTGACTGTGATGGGAGCTAAGAAACATTTAGATGGCGGCTTCCTCGGGACATGAGGCAAACAGAGCTTGAGTAGTTTGACTGAGTGGAGGCCATGTGCTGGGCAGTAGGAAGTCAGTATTGTTCCCTCTGACCTAAGGCAAGGGAAGCTCATTCCGCTGTAAGTAAAGAGTCAGCTACCTTTTAGTCAGTTGAGACCTTTTAGTTAAAATACCATGCAAACTATTGGTAGAGGCATCACATCAGTGTTCCTTGCAAAAGAATGACAAACCAAAGTCAAATACTTGTGTTTCCCTGATTGAGTTTCAAACAACTCTGAGCATCTGCCAGTCCATACCCAGGTTCTTTGTTTTTCAAGTGGACTTACAAAGGTGGCTGTTAAGGAGTCTGGAATTGCACACATAGTTTTCTTCAAACCACTTTTTCTGCCAGAATCACCCTCTGTGGGAGCCACCTCCCTTTACTCTTCCACAGTCTAAGGCAGTATTTAATTTTTTTTCCAGAGAGCACCCTCACCTTTAGTGGTACAGTCATATGCTACCTAACATATTTAAGCAGTGGTCTATAGCGTGCAAACACTTTCACAGATAAAATTCATTAACAAAGCATTCTGCAATATAGATATTTCTTCTTCCCAGATGAAGAAATTAGTTCAGGGTGGTTTGCTGATTTGTCCAAAGTTGTAGTTGGTAAATTCAAAGACAAAATTAGGATTCAGTTCCATCCCTCCTTTAGCAACACCACCTAAGAAATCCCAGCAGTCTGAGAAACATAGGCCTTCATCTTGCTGAATGGAGAGACGACACATGGCATCTGTCATGCAGCATTTGTCATTCATTTGCTGCTCTACACTAGTGCTGCCAAAACGTGTTGGAATGTGTAGCCCCTAAAACTCTGAAGAAAAAGCCTTCTCTGTCCAAAGGTATTTGGGAAATGCTGTATATTATACACACTTCTATCCCACAATGGACACGTTAATGTTCTAAAGGCCTTGAGAAGCCTGTTTTACCTTGTTTGACCTCAAATTTCCCAAGCTTATTTAGGCACAGACTTTTTAATACAACATTGATTAAAATCCTGCAGAATTAGGGTGCTAGGCATGGAATACACTTTTGGAAAAGTGTATAAAAAATGCTTCGAGGGAAGTCAAGGTATGGTGAGAGACCTGGTTGGCTAGAGAAAGTTTATGCAAGAAAAGAGTGGGAGGTGTGCTTGAAAAGGTGAGTTTGGTACAAGCCTGGAATATTGCATACTTCACTTAGGATTTTGTTTTGTTTTTTCCCTAGAGAGAAAGATTACATCATAATCTTCCAGCGCTGTAGCACAGTTGAAAGAGCATAGACTTTGAAGTCTTAGGGGTCAAATCTCAGTTCAGCCACTTATTAGCTGCGTGCATCCTTTAGCCTCTCTGGACCTCACTTATAAAATACAGATGTTAATACTGCAGACTCAGAGCTGGGATACGATGAGATAACAGTGTTGGTCCTCCTCTGCCCACCTCTGCATTTGCCATATGCTCAAAGACTTCTATATTAAGTACTAAAGGTCCAATACCAACTCATAGGGTTTACTGTTTACCTGAGACCTACAATCTGGGGAGGAGTTATGGAAATAGGAATAGCATGATGCTATAAAACAACTCAGTAAAGGGAGTTTTGACATTTCAGCCTGAAGTTTTGATTATTCCCCTCTTAGATGTATTTGGTGACCACTCTCTTTACTCTTTTGCCAAGATTCCTTCCGTCTAATTGTAAACTTTAAACACAACAATCTGGGTTTCACAATAAAGGTTTCGACTGCAGGTGCTGAGAAATGGAGCCAAGGGTCTCTCTTCTCTCTTGAGGAGAAAGACTGGGTCAGATGCTTGGAGGAAGCTGGGTGGGAAAGGAGTACGCATGCACACAGTTTGGGAGTCTCCCTTTTCTAGCTCCATCTTTTGGAAAGCCTTTACTCTCCTCCCAGATCCATTTGGGAGAAAGATTTGGCCAAGTCAGGTGGGAGATCGTTCTTATCTGGAGCCAGAGCTAAGCCTGGAGGCTGAAGGGAAGCACTATTTCAGAAGTCATCAAACATACCGTCTTTGGCTCTGGAAAATTAATTCCAAAAGACATGAGTAGCTACCATTCTTGTCCTTCTTTTTAAAGGCAAGCATTGGACACGTAGCCAGCAGTAGCCAATAAGTGCAAAATATATCTAAGTCCATCATCGCTAGCACAGGTTAGTTGCTGTAGAAAGAAGCCAGCTGTCCTGGAGCCATTCTTTTGGCTATGGGTGGGTGGTAAACTAAGAAAGGGAAGGGAGTTAGGAACAAGATGAAAGAAAAATGATGAATGGAAACCATTTTCTTTTAAGGGGCTCTCAAGGGAAGCATCTCCCTCCCCCAACCAGTTTAGACTTGTTTGACACAATAACTGGCATTTCCGTTTTCAGGTAGGAGTACTCCGAGTAAGAAAGTTGCTCGTGCATTTGTATTTTTATGGACTCGTGTGATATGTCCAATGAATTGAGTTAATTCATTCTTTAACTTAACTGGCAAGATTTAATGGTTCACATTGAAAGTATGAATAACCATTTTGTTTCTTGAATGACTCCAGTTTAATGCCTCTTGATGTCAATGTATTTTGCCCAGGGTTAAACTTGCTATATGAATTATTCACTGCTTGATGGAATGAATGGGGCCATGTTTGCCCATAGAATGTTTGCTTTGGTTATCTGACACTTTGGGGCACAGTGGATGCCTACAAAGGACAATGGGTAATTTAGAATGTGGTTCCAGGACTCAGCCAAGGCAGTTAAGATCTTTATAGAAAGCATTGCACCTTTTTGTTTTGCTCCACACATTACGATGGCTTCAGTGAGCCAAGAAACTCTTTCTTGCCCTTTAAAAAATAAAAAAGAAGATCTAAATGTGGTTCTGCAGTGGGCACTTTTGTCTTTGGTTAAATCTTAGTTAACAGAGGGTAGAAGGCAGTGGGTGATGGAAATACATGTAAGAAGAATTTAAAATAAATAAGGAAATTACCAATTTTCATTATGGTGCTTGCACCAATGTGAAATCAAATATTTTTGGTGAAAGAGAAACAATAGGTGTCTAATAATAAGGAACCTAAGCTTTGATTTTAGAGTAAAGGTGATTCAGACCCCTCTATCTTAAGAGCATTTGGGGTGCGTTATCTCCCTGGCTACAGTGCCCAACTTTGCCATTGAAATGGTTTAATAAGAACGATTTATAATCTGGAAAGACAGTTAATATAACTTAGTGGGAGCTGATAAATGAGCCACTGAACTTACTTATACAAATAAGTGGGGCATTAATCTTAACTTTGAATTTCCCCATTGGGTTCTCTTTATAACCATTTGTGATATTGTGAGTGACAGGAAGAAATGATTGGCAAGTTTTAATGGCTGGAAAAAGTTTTCTAATCATCGTTAAACTTTGCAAACAAGACAAATAAGCCTTGAGTGTGAAATACAGATTAAACTAGCTTCCCTCCTTTCAATGTTTACAGTTTAATATGGGCAACTTAGCATATGCATTCAAAAGCCACCCGGAGACAAAGCTGAAAACTCAGCCGGGCTCTGAGTGTCTGCAGCTGAGCTGGGTAACTCCAGCAGGGTCTTGGTGGCATCTGTTTCCTAATTATAATTCCGCTGGAGAGAGTGCCCACCCCTAGTTCAAACAACTCTGGCCAAGAGAGATACTACATGGCTGCAGGGTCCTATCTCTGTTGTGGATGAAGAGTTAATTCTCAAGGAAGAGAAATCAAGGAAGGCCTGGGAAAACTTAGGATAGGCTGGATAACCTCCCCCTCCCCCCAACATATCCACATCCTAATTCCTGGAACCTGGAATATTATCTTGTATGATAAAAGGGACTTGCAGATGTGATTGAGTTAAGGATCTTGAGATGGGGAACTTATCTTGCATTATCTCCATGGGCCCTAACTGTAATCACAAGGGCTCTTATACAAGGGAGCCAAGAAGGTCAAAGGAATAAGTAGGAGAAGTGATAACAGAAGCAAAAGGTCAGAATGATTGAAAGAAGGAGTCCTGAGCCAAGGCATGCAGGCATCCTCCAGAAGCTAGAAAAGGCAAGGAAACAGGTTTTTGCCCTAGAGCCTCCAGAAGGAACCATTTTGGCCCACACTCTGACTTTAGCCCCAGGAACTGATGGACTTGTGGCCTTCATAGCTGCAAGAGAATAAATGTGTGTTCTTCTAAACCACTGCATTTGTGGTAATTTGTAACAGCAGCCATAGGAAACGAATCCAACACCCACAGGTCCTGACTTCATCAGGCTCATTGTTATCTCCCTGCTCCTCACCCCCACTCCCGGCATCAGTTTTAAAGCCCAATGTCATCGTGTTATCCTAGAAAAATCTTAGTAGTTCACTGTCAAATAACTGATGAAATATAGACCATCACGTCACTTCCTCTGAATCCAAAGACTCACTGTGATTATGGAAATACTGGAGTCAATAGGAAGGTCTATGCTTCCAAAAGGAAGTGCAGCCTTCCACTTTACACATGGTAAGGCCCTAGTAACTGTTGATACCAGGATACTAGTAAACACACGAATGAAGGGACACAGAAAAAAAAGCCACTGAAAATTGACAAGTACCTCAAGGGTTTCTGTTTCAATGTTAAATGAGTCTCAGTGCTACCTTTATTGTAAAAAGAAGTAAATGGGCAAATCAGTCCCCAGATACTAAATTCGCTTTTGTTTTCATTTGAGTCTAATAAAAATGCTCAAGGAAAACTTGATTTTGTCCTCCAAAATAACTCTTTGAACTTTTTTTGGATATGTTTGTAAAAGACATGTTTGTTTTTTTTTAAACTTATTTACCCCTGCATTAGTATCAACTAGAGCACATGTCACCATAAAAACTCACCTTTTAGGGGAAAGCATGTTAGGTTCATTACGATTTGATCCTCCTGGTCCTATTAGGACAGCTTGAGACCCAGTGTTGGGTTTTTTATTCTCAGCTATTTTTTCCATTTCTTAATGTGGGAAAGGAGAATTAGCCACTTATTAAAAGGAGGTAAGAATTAGATGATTACTAAACACTAAGTCTCCTGACAAATTGCAGGCCTTTTCTGATCTTAATTCTCCTTCAGTAATATCTCTAGCACTTGAAACAGCTGATCCCTCTATCTGTCTTGAAACCCTCTCCTCCTTTATTTCTGTGACTTTGTTCTTTCCTGATTTCCCTCTTACCTGTCCAGTGGTCCATGCATCATCTCCTTTTCCACAATCTTCTTTTTAAATGCTGGCATTTCCCTAGTTCAATTCTTACTTCCTGCTCTCTTTCTTCTCAGGGGTCACTTCTCTTTTGATGACAACTCAAGATCCTCCTTTCATCCTGATCTCCAATCCAGTATCTACAACCAACCATCAGACAATGTTACTCAGGTAGTCCATCACCTCTAATACATTTGCAACCTTCAACATATACCAGGGTCTTTTCTGTCCTAGAGTCCTTGCACATGCTGTTCATTATGTCTGATATTCTTTCTTTGCCTACAGATCACAATTTACATGTCACTACCTTATGGAAGGATCCCCTGACCACCAAGACTAGATTGGATACCCACTGTAGGCTCTCTTGGCACCTAGAAGGGGGGAAAAATCCCTTTTTGAGTGAGAAAAATATGAAATAAAAACTAGTCCCCCTATAAGAAAGAGATCAGCTTCAACTAAAGAAAAATTATGAAGTACATCATTTGGGACAAAAGTATTTTGTATTTTAGAAACCATGCTGTACAATACTTACAGAGCAGCTGAATTTATAATGCAGTGAACTAAACCAGCAGCTTTGGTTAGGTGACTCAGTGACTAAGCAAAGGTCCTCAGTTTCATCAAATGTGACATGTTTTGTGTTCCAGCATCCAAAGTTGTTATATAATTTTAAGACAGAGCTTATCTTTACCCATTTGACATGTAAACATCAATTTTTAGATAATTGTGGCAAATCATAAATCATAGCTAGTGCAGAAGACACTTCATGAATTGTACCTATTGTTAACCACATTAGATTTAACTGAACTTAAAATGAACTTATTTCCCTCCTATAGTTCCCCTCTTTATTCTGCCACACAAGGTATTTTTGTAAAACAACAACAACAACCAAAAACAACTCTCTTGTGATAAAATTCACATATCATACAATTGAGCCATTTAAAGTATACAATTCAGTGGCTTTGAATATATTCATGGAGTTGTGCGACCATCACCACGATCAATTTTAGAACATTTTCATCCCTCTGATAAGAAACTGCATTCCCCAACCTTCCCAACCTCCAGTCCTCGGCAACCACTAGTTGGCTTCTGTCTTGTTGGGTTTACCTATTCTGGACACTTCATAAAAATGAAATCATACAAAATGTGATACTAAGTTACTTACTTCTTTCCCTTAGCATGTTTTCAAAGTTGTATGATTGAATGATATTCCACTGTATGGATATACCACTTTTTATTTACCTATTTATCAATTAATGGACTTCTGTGTTGGTTCCATTTTTTGGCTCTCGTGAATAATGCTGCTATGACTATAGGATTATCTCTGAGCTCTGTGAACTACTTCCTCCTATTTCTCCTCTCTGTAATCATTTAAAAATAAAAGGTGGCTTGATCATTTCTATATCTGAAATGACAACACAAACATTATTCTCTGAGGACCCTGCAGAATTTATTATACCTATTCTTATCTAGTAAACTACATGTAATTATTTATGTAATACTAGAGGCCCAATGGGCGAAATTCGTGCAAGGGGCTCGGCCCTCGCAGCCATGATGGTTGCCCTTGGCCCTCGTAGCTGCGGCAGCTGCCCTCGGCCCTCACAGCCCTGGTTTTGTCCGGAAGGTTGTCCGGAAGGATGTCCATAAGGTTGTTTGGCTGCCTGGTCTAATTAGAATATTATGCTTTTATTATTGTAGATTGGCCTTCCCCTCCACCTGTGAGTTCCATGAGGACAAGCATTATGTCAAGTTTGCTTGTCCAGGTCTCCCTGGAACCTTTCTAAGTGATTGCCATGTATTAAATGTTTCTTGACTGACTAATTTTGGCATTACAGTTGTCTCAGTAACTTGAAATCAGAGTTGTCTTTGACTCTTCCCTTTTTTACTTCTTCTTCTGCACCTGATTAGTCAGCAATTCTTTGGAAACCTTTTTGAAAACAATTCTCAACATTTATGTGTCCATTTCTTTCTCTCTATCCATTCTAGACACTTGGGTTCCCTGCCTTCCTTCTCTCTTAGTTCTAAGATACTGTGCAGAGAGTTTTCAAAGCAATCTCACACAAACCAATTACATCATTTCACTTTCCTCTTTATGAACTCACATTGACCACAGACAAGAAGCCCTCAAACCAGAGCTGGAAGATTTCTATAACACAATTCCTTATATTATGAGGCAAGTAGCTGCTTCAGTTATTTTCTAGCATTCCCCACTCCTATTTATGAGGAGACAGACTCTGCCTACCTAGCCTGTTGGTGTATTGGACCCGGATCAACTGCTTAACAGTGTCTAGAAAGACAAATACTAGTAATTTGAAGCATTTTTATGGCCAGGTCTCACTGACCAATACAAAGATATATTTGATTCACTACAGTCAAATCAGTATATTCCAAACCAAAACATATTTTCCTTAATCTTTCTGTCTTCTTTCCAAAGGTGAGTTACTCATCACAACATTCTAGAGGAAATTCCCTATATTCAGAAACTCCCTGCTTTCTTGTCACAGATAAGATCATAAATAGATCATTACTAAATCTTCCACATACTGTATCTTATACAAACTCATACCTTTCTTGGCATTTGCTATGGCAAAAACATGGAGAAGAGTCTGATTTTTTTTTTCTTAAAGAATTTCTCTCCCCAGTCCCTTAAGCCAGAAATGTTTGTTTTTGTTAGGTGAATAAATAAGCCATTTGGGTAGGAGATGACATCTTCATCCCAAGAGGAATGTCGGGATAGCCACAGATAATTGTTTAATTGACTTCCAGAGGGCTTTGGCTTTGTTAATTATACCAGTTTTTGCTTTGTTTTGTAGTGCATACTACTTTGGGGTCTGAGCTGAAATGTTTGGGACAATAGCAGAGAATTGGATAATGGGTACTGATGGGAAAGGGAGACACAGTAACTGTTACCCAAAAAAGGCTATGGTCCGGACAGCATGGTTCAGTGGTTGAGTGTCGACCCATGAACCAGGAGGTCATGGTTCGATTCCCTGTTCTCATAAGACTAAGCTGCTATTAATTGTCCTTAGTGATATCTAGTCCAGTAAAAATGCCATTTTCAGAAGCCAGTTACCACCAAAGCAGTGGTGGATTTTGTGGTTGGCTTATATTTGCAAATTGGTCTGGGCGGGGGGGGGGGGGGGGGGGGGGGGGCTTGAAAAAAGAATCTAACTTCTTCTTTAGTAGTTAGTGTGTAACTACTGATTCAAGCCAGATTTAGTTTCCTTTTGAATGTACGTTGTGTTGGAATAGGCATGAATTCCTCTGTTGGCTGAGAAAAAAAAGGTACCTCTCAAAATAAAATGAATATAAAAAGCAAGTCAAATCACTTTGTGCAAATCTGATTTGTCTAAATGGAGATCTTTGTTTTCCTGCTTTTGACCAGCCCATTCTTGCTTGCTTACTTTTTAACAGCTCTTATCTGGGCCTACACGTGAGCACAGACTCATCTCTAGAACTGTACCAACCTCAGTTGGTTTTTTCATTTCATTTAACTATTATATAGCTAATATATTCTATTATACAGATATTAATATAAAACTGTTATATATTATTTGTTCAAAACACTATTATATAACAGGCACCTATTATGTGGTGAGCACTGCTTGGGTGTTGTTTCAGGAATATAAGTTTCAGAGAGACTTTTCTTGCAGCTAAAAATGAAAGGGCTTCTCTTTTTAGTCACCCCCAGGTGCAGACTTGGGAATCAGTCACCTTCAAGTGGGCAGGGATTCTTATTGGAGCTCTGCATTCCAGAAATCAGCTTCAGCCTCTCCAACCACAGGCCTCTCAAGAATTATGCATATTTCCCTGGGTTTCAGTTCCATCCTCATTTCTGGCTCCATGTTCCTCTTCGATGGGTCTCTGAATCTCACTCTCTTCCATATTTCTCTTCTCTCACCTAAGCCAGCTCTCCAGGGGTAGGGAATGTCTGGCCCGTGGGCCGTATAAGTCCCTTGAAGTCATTTGGTCTGGCCCTGCCAAGTGAGTAAATTAAATATTTGACCAAATACAGCAGGCTAATTTTTAAGTTGATAACTTTGTATGGCCTGCGAATGATGTTATAAATATCCAAATGGTCCTTGGCAGAACAAAGGTTCCCCACCTCTAAATGATCAAGACCTAAAATGTGACTCGCTTTCCTTAATTTCCTCAAAATACCTACTCACTCAAGGCATATGTGGATTAACTATTAACTGTAGGTAGCAGATAAGCAGTCACTGGCCCTCAGATATTGAGCATAAAAATAGTGCATCCTAACAACTAATTCTAAGTCATATAAAGATATTTGAATCTTTTACTTCTTTTGCCCTCAGGTACATTTCGTCTTCCCTTCTATATTTTAAGAAGCAGCTTATGGCAAAGAGCTTCTATAATTCTGTATTGACTTTGTTAGCCAGACTACAAGTTTCACACAGAGGTTAACTACAGGGTATCTCATCTAGGAACTCACATTTTTCTCAATTGAATATTGAACTTCTAATGGAACAATTGCATGGCAAATGAAAAAACTTTCTCAGAATAAGTTTGACTTCTAGACCATGTATGATCAAGGTTAATGAAACACTAGACTAATAAACAGTATGCAGTGAAAAATTACAAATAAGCCCTGGCCGGTGTGGCTCCATTGTTTGGAGCGTCAGCCTGTGCATGGAATGGCTGCTGGTTGGATGCCCGCTGGAGCACATACCTAGGTTATGGGTTCAATCCCCTGTGGAGGTGTGTACTGGAGGCACCCATCCATGACTCTCTTACACATGGATGTTTGTCTCTTTCTCCCCCCTTCCTATCTCTTTAAAATCAGTAAAACATATCCTCAGGTGAGGATTTTAAAAAATATATCTAATAAAGTTATGGGTAGCACTTTATCCACTAACAAAGTGTTTGCTTTTAAATCTTTTTTTTTTTTTTTTGGTACAATCCACCAAGAGCCATTTTGATCTAATTAAAAAATCAGCTGTGAAAATCAAGTCAACCTAACATCTGTTATAAAAATAATATTTTCAAGTGGACTGAGTATTTAAGGAATATGCATTTTATTTCCTTTTTTTGGCCACAAAAATAAATTAATTGTAATTTATAGATATTAAATTATAACTGAAGATTTAGTGGGGAATTGAGACTACTAGGAAGTGAAAAGTCTTGTGTGGTCAAAAGACTTTTTTTCCAGAGCTGTTTAGCTGAAATGTTGTATACATAAAGGCCTAATGTATTTTGGCAACTCTAACCCTGAGATTTACATCTTTTCCTATTTTACTTTAAAATTAAAATATTCAAAAATGACTTTTATCTGCCTTTTCAGTTATTTAGCTTCATTCTCTAAAATATGCCCTAGACATGGGGAACTTGATTGCCTGCAGAATGAATTAATGAATCTTTTATGTCAATGGGAGTTTATTAACAACATTCATGACATTTTCAAATCAATCCTTCTATGTTCTCCAATTATGACCTTATTGTGGTTAGGCACCATCCCAGGGGAAAAACAAAGGGAGACGGGGGGAATCGACATACAACTGACTTCAGAAAAGCAAATTAATAAGGGGAAGTGTATCTAAATTATGTTTTCTCTTGTTTGTTGTATTAAATGCAGAATGCAAATGCATGTTCTTTAAGTGTTTTGGCTGCTGTTCAAAAATGTGAATTATTCTACCAGAAGGCAAAAGCACTTTTCTTCAGCCTCTATGCTCATTGTTAATTTCGTTGTTTGTTGTTGTTTCTTTGCAACATGGGAGGCATTTCTAAACTTTAAAGTAGATATTATTTACATAGCAAACATACTAACAATGAACATTATTAAAGCATCTCAGTGATGAAAATATAAAATTATTTTGGATGAAGGTTATTTAATGCTATAGCCAGATTTCGAACTATGTAATTATGTCTAGAATGTGTATAATCATACAGTACATCATTTATATGTTATAAAATACATAGACATAATTTGCTTTTTTCTACCTCTCCTGTTCTAAACCTTCAATGTTCTAAACCTTAAATTATAAGCCCTGGCTTAGTTTCTGGGTTACCTTGAACCAAACACTGATTTTTCTGGGTCTCTATTTCTATTAAGTGAGGGATGTTGAACTAGATGCTCCCAGGTGCTTTGAGTAGACAATTTATTACTGAAGCCATCAAAGAGACCTCATCATTTTTGGTCAAATATTTTAGAAACATTTTGTTCCCCATCAACTCCTCTTTTCCTACATATATCAGCGGTTCCTAACAAGTAATGCAGGACACACAGATATATTGTGGCTTTTTGCAGGAGTGCCACCAAATTTTCATTGTTGGGTCAAATTTGCTTTTGCTTTAACTGGGCATACATATTGGGCTGTAATAGGTTAGATGAAACACTGTCAGCAGTTCTTACATTAAGGTTAAGGTATAGCTTTCCAAAAATAAGGAAAATCATTATGTCAAACCTGTGGCATTTTTAGATCTGTGCTGTCCAATATGGTAGCCATTACTCACATGTGGCTATTGGGTTCTCAAAATGCTGCCAGCCCAAATTGAGATGTGCTGTAAAGGAGCATTACACACCAAATTTTGAAGGCTTAGTGAAGAAAAAAAAATTGGTAAAATATCTCATTAATAATTTTGTAGTTGATTCATGTTGAAATGTTAATATTTTGGACATATCACATTAAACGCAACACATTGTTAAAATTAATTTCATCTGTTTCTTTTTACCTTTTAAAAATGTGGCTTCTAGAAAACTTTAAATTCCATGTGTGGCTCTCATTATATCTTTTTATGGACAACACTGGTATGGAGTCAGATGTTTATTGGAACATGAAAGAACTGCCTTATTAATATATAGAAAACATGGTCAGGTCAATAAAGTTTTCCAACAATTGCATAGTGCTAATGGATGCTTGAAGAGAAATACTGTTAAACTGTAGCCATGTTTGTCTTAAAATCATGACTTATTTAGTCCTGCTCTGAGCTTTTAAAATCCTTCAATGTATACCCTCCTACACACATACATAGGACGAAGGGTGTAGGTTGATGTTGAGGCTCTGCTTGATCCTTATCTTCAGTGACACTTTGGTCTGTGATTTTCTCAAAGTTTACTCCAATTCCCACATGTGACTCCCAGTTTAGATAATGGAAAGGAAAGGAGCAGGAAAGAAGCAATCACTTTTCCTACTATTGGCTCTCCCACTTGGACCATCAATTGTGTTTGTAACTTAGCCATTCCTCTGGGCACTGCTAGTTCCATCAGCTCTTCCCTTTTCCTCCTCACCCAAAAGCATTTTTCTATCAAAGGAGATTTGCCTTTGGCTTAATGTTTTCCATAGGTATGCCTTTTATTTTTATTTTTTCAGGAACTGGCCATTAAGCACACCTCTCCTTGCACTTGGGAATGTGATATAGACAAATAAGTGTGTTTTGAAGGAATTGAGTTTGTAAATGAAAGAAAGAGCAAGTTGAAATGCACATTAACTCTTTGGGAGCCAGAGGTTCTCACTGTGCTCTGAGCCTGTCTTGCTTCTTCCCTCTCATTGTTCCATTCTGGAAAACTTGAAGCCAAAACATCTGTTTTGAAGTGCTGTGCTCCTTTCTGGACAACAGTATTTTTTTAAATCCCCAACTTTGCTTATTTCCTCCTTATCATCCCCAGATGTTTTGTTTCCCCCCCCCCCACCCATTTTCTTTTTCATTTTAATAATTGTGCAAGCCCCAGAATAACTGCTGGCAGATATTTTCCCCTTTGGACCATTCTGCACAGCTCCCACTAAGAATTCTACCTTTACTCTTTGCCCATTTTTTTCAATGGACTCAGGCCAAAGTCCATGAAGGGAGAAGGTAGGCAGTAACTTCTATTTTTAAATAGTTATGAGTCTCCTTGCAAACATGGCATCTACACACAGTTGGAGCTATGGAAGGAAGAATCATGCTTCACAATAATGAGAGGAAAGTTTTTTGTTGTTGTTTTGTCTACTATTTAAAACAAAGCAGGAAGTGTAAAATTTGTTTTTTTAATAGGAAATTTTGTCATCTCTATTTTTAATGAAATAAGGTAAAATGCAGCCATAATAATATAGGAAAAGAACTCACAACAACCTTTATATGGATGATAATAATAATAATATATCAAACCCAGCCCATTATCATTTTCCCAGTAATTTCACCTACAGTTTGGAGCAATGGAAGTAGGTGGGAGTCTGGGGCAACCCAGGTAGAATAGTTGAGAACTACAGTTTTGGGTAAATCATTTTCCTTCTATACACCTCTGTCACTTCATTTATACTAGGCTCTGATTTTTTGTGTCATTTTGGTATTCACAGAAATCCTATCTCTCGGTGGGAAAACTACATTTATGCCCATTGCATAGAAGAAGAAACAGATCCAAAGAGGTTAAGTTCTTTATCCAAAGTCACACTGATGGTTGTTGATAGACGGGGAGCTCAGAGTTCAGATCCTCTGCTGAGGTCTAGTGGGAGCTATGCCTGGCATCAGACATAGGGGCTGCTGATCCCTAAGGATGACCCCCAGGTATCATCTATTGTTTGCCCTTCAACTTCATGCTGGTAGGTCATGGGAATCACCATCTGGAATTGTTAGCTATTTTGCTTGCCTATTTCTTGTACCCTCCCCCATGCTCTGGGCTGCGAATTGCTAAGGAAAACAGGAAAGGTATCTGTGAATGAGAAGGTAAATGTAGGCCCCTGGAGGGTGAGAACCAGGAACCATAAACTGACTTGATCTCCTCTTGGAGGGAAAGACATTCTGGCCATCTGGAGGCTGGGTGCGGCTCTGCTCCCTGAAAGTGGTCCTGGTAAGAAGGAGTCTAGGAAAGGGCCTGTCATCTTCTAGTGTGAGTTTTCTGAATGTTGAATTAGAGGAGGAAAGAAAGAAAAGAAATAAGAAAATCTCTGTGGTTTCTACAGAGATTTGGGACCCATGCCCTCTCTGTGAAAGGTGGCCAAAGACGAGGGATTGAGGAAGTAGATGGGGTGTTGACAAAACTGATGATATGATTAGGGTATTCATTCATTCTTTCTTTCATTCAAGAAATGTTTGTTGAATGCCCACTGTGGGCATGGCACTTGCATTGTGGGCAATCTTGTTCAGAGAGGGATCTATAGGAAGTGGGAAGACGTTACCTTAGCTAGGATAAAATTAGAGAGTTAAATACATATAAAAAGGAGGGGGAGCAAGCTAAAAGGTAAACCTGTAGAGTTATTCACACTTTTAACCACAAAAGTGAGGGTAGCCAAGAACTTAGTCGGACACTGACCAAATGAGATCATGATTTCTACAGGTGCTGTGGTAACTCCATTACTAGTTTCCCTGGCGAAGGCTCTTATGGCAAGAGCAGTATGAACAGGAAAAAAAAAAAAAACACAAAAAAAAAACAACAACTAAAACACACGTGCAAGTAGGTAGGCAGTAATTAGAGGCAGAGCTACACGTGGTCTGGTCCTCTCCACTGTGGTGGAAGGCTTGGGGACACAAAGAATGACTTCCATGAGGGGAGATATTAAATTTATAGCCTGCCCACTTGAGAGAGTCTCCATTTGCTGACCAAGGTGCCCCATCCAATCACTTCTTAACCTCTTTAGTATCCTTGTTGTCCCAAGGTCCTTCAGTATAGCAATTAATAATGTGACTTATCCCCGAGTCCCTTCCCGACCTGCTCCTCTTGCATTGTGTACTTGCTCAATCACTCACTTATCTAATGAACTCACTAAGTGTCAGGACTCATGGGTCACTCTGCCCTCAGGATGGTTTCCTCCCTAGACTAGGTTGGGAGGTCAGAGCTTCCTAAGAACATGCCCACAAGAACGCCATCATTCTTTGTTTAATCAAGGAGAGTCAGAGAAAGCCTGCTGGGCTCCACTGTTCTGAAACAGATCCTTTGGACATGAGACCAAAACACATTTAAATATATCTTCAGGCAATGTCATGCCTCTGAACTTTTAGTTCTGAGAATCTGTAATTGTTGTTTAATTGTAGGAATGAGTTACCAAGTAAGGACATGGAGTACCCAGTCTGAGATCTTAGCAAAGAAATTAATCTACTATTTGTTTTTGGATGAGTTTATTTTGCCTAAAGATCTCTTTCTAATTGTATTCCATGGCTTTCTCTAAAAGAGGCGATTCCTAACATTTTCTCTTTGTGTGTGTGTGTGTGTGTGTGTGTGTGTGTGTGTGTGTGTATGTGTTTTTCTGGTTTGCTGCTAAAGTCTCATTTTATTGCCAAAGTAAAGATTCTGACCCATTGTACATGATCTTAATCAAAAAAGAGGGGAAAAAAAGATGTCTCAAACGTGATGTTTGAAAGGGAGGAGCCCTCAAATTTTTGTCTTCAGAGATCCCAGGGGGCCCTGAAGGGACAGTCTAAGAGACTGTGGAATTTGCAGAAGAGGGTAAAATATGGTGGTTCTTTTGAAACCATTGACAGGGAAAGGAATGAATACATCAGCAATACATGAAAGTATGTCCTGGTTAGTCATTATGCAGCCAACATAAAATATGAAGTGTTCTTTGTTTCTCCATCTGATTCATGTTTACACTTCATATTGCCTGTTAATTTTTTTTTTTTACATCCACTGAGCTATGAGCAATTAGTCACTATTTTGACTGAGTTCTTGCAGGCAGAATTATAATTGCATTAATCCTACAGGTGTTCATTCCAGATCCTCAATGGACAGTTAGTAATGCCCTACCTGGTGAAATGAGAGTTCTGGAGGATGCCCCTGGGTTTGCAACAAGTCAGGCCTCCAGACAGAATTGGAAATGCAAACCTAGATGTCAGAGAGAGCTGGAACTAGAAATAGAGATACAAAGGGAGGTGATCATTTAAATTGTGGGTGTGGACGAGACCATTAAGGGAAGCAGGCACAGCAAACAGGAGAAGAGAGCCAAAGACTGGCTCTTGAACACCTGCTCATGGGCAAAAGGACCAGGATTGCCAGGTTAGCACAGGAGGTAGGAGAGGAGTGGGTGGAGATGAATGAGCATGATCAAGAGGTCATTCTGTTGTAGCCCTCAAGAGAGCAAGGACTTTCAAGGAAAGCATGGTCCACAGAGTCAGACACAGCAGAGAGGTTTGGCAAAACTTCTATGTAAAAGCCTCCAGATGGTGTGGTCATGAAGCCTTAGTGGCTTCTAAGAAAGTGGTCATAGTAGAGCCTTGAAAAAAAACCTGACTACAAGGTACTCAGATGCCCATGAAGAATCACTCAGATGTCTATCCCAAGATGTTTGGTGGTGGAGGAAGAGAGGAGAGAGGAGGAGAGTTTTATTGCCCCTAAATGATTTTGCTTTTTAAGAATGGGGGTCATCATATTTTGTTTTGGGTATGATGTTATGTCCAGAAGTGATGCTCCAAGATAGGAACTGCATAAGTTCTGTGGTATTCTTGCAAAAAAATATGTAACTTCAATCAAGCCACAGGAAACATCAGGCAGAGCCATATCGATGGACATTAGACCAGTGTTCTCAAAAGCCCCAAGGTCAGCAGATAAGGAAAGACCGAGAAATTGTCATGGATTGGAGGAGACTATGGCAACTAATCGGTGTGAAGTCCTGGACTGGAAAACAGACACTGGTCGAAAAACTGCTGAAACCCGTGTAAAATCTGGAGTTTGGTTAATCGTATTGTATCCATGTCAGATTCCTGGTTTGATCATTTTACTATGGTTATGTAAGATATTCATTTAGACAAAACTGGGGGAAGGGTATTCGGGAACTCTGCACCACTTTTGCAATTTTTCTGTAACATAAATAATTTCACCAAAGTTTAAAAGTTATATGTTAAATTATTTATTGATACAATACAATGGGATTTGCTTCAAAAAAAAAAAAAAAAAAAAAAGGAGCCTCCAGGAAGCAAGACTGAGGCAGCAGTTGAAGGGAGGAGCCGGAAAGAACTGGCTTAATAACAAATGAGCAGAATGTAGCCTAGAAAAAAAAATAGCTATGGATGAAGATAAAGGGAACCCAAAACAAGCACATTCCCATTGTATAAGATTCAAGCAGTAGCAGAGTACAGTGGCCGAGGCCATGGACCTTAGAGTCAGGCTGCCAGGGTTTGAAAGATGCCTTTGACCGTAACTAGTCTTGGACATATTACATTATCCTCTGTACCTCAGTGTCCCTATTTTAAAAACATGGATAATTTAGTGCCTACCCTGTAAGATTATACAGATTATAGGATCATGTCTGGCCCATAATAAATACTATATAAATTAATATAAAATGAAGAGAGAGAATGGGAAGGAGTCTGGAGTTGTAGAAATCCTGAAATTTAGAAAAGTATCAAACCCGTATTTGAGTCAGTCTTTAACAGAACATGTCTCATTTACATTTTCTTCTTGGAGCCAGTCCATGTTTTGTGTTTTTTTATTTGTTTCCCTAGTAACCCTTTATCCAATCTAGGAAACCAAACCACATTTATACTTCCTACAGGTGTCACAAATCCAACATGCTTCCTCTTTCTCCCCTTGGCCACATTCTTCATTGTCTATAGCTCATTTTGATGACTGACATCCTTCAAGCTCAGCAGATTAGAAACCAGGAAGTCATCCTAAGCACCATATGCCCATATCCTCCTTTCAGTCTGACACAGAACTCTATGGATTCAGCCCCCAAAAAAGCTCTTGAATCTCTTTTCTCTATATTGCCATTGCCATACCTTTAGCTCAGGTCACTTAGTTCTTGCCAGGACAATATATGTCATTAGCTTTCTAAATGGTTTTTTTGTCTCAGGAGTGATCAATGCACAAATCTGCTTAAAATCTTTCAAAGGAACCCCAGTTCTTAGAGGACAAAGAGCAAAGCCCTTGTAGATATGATTCCTGCTTATCTTTCTCTTTGCCATGCCTCTAAGTGCTCAAGCTAAAAACAAATAACCATATTTCACCAAATCTAATGCACCATTGGTTTTAAGACACACCATCATTTTATGTTCCACTAAAAATGGGGGGGGGGTAAGACACTCTCAACTAAACTATAACTTGTCATAAATTGTAAGATATATCCCAACTTCTGAGATTATAAAATATGAAAAACTGTGGCCTCAAACTAATGAAATATGGTGCTTGACATTTTCCTCCTCCCCAATGCACAAGTAGTTTCCTTTCCCAGAATGCTCTCCTTTCACTCAAATCTCTTGAGCCCCAGGAAAATTCCTGCTCATCCTTCTAGATGCTACTTAATGTCTCCTTTTCCAAGAAGACTTCCTTGGCCTATCTTGATAGTTATGAGCTCTCCTGAATTCCATGTTATGGTAGTTAGTACATGGCCATCATTATTGCTCCCAACCTCCCCAACTTTAGAGAACAGAGACTGTTCTACTCATCATTGTGTCCTTGATGCTTAGTGCAGTGTTGGGAGGTGGTATGTACTAAATCAGTGTCTTTGTCAGCATGGGCTGCTGTAACAAAATGTCATAGACTGAGTGGATTAAACAACAGAAATTTATTTCTCACAGGTATGCAAGCTGAGAAGTCTAAGTTGAAGGTGCTGGCAAGGTAGATTTCATTCTGAGGATCCTTCTTTAGGTTGTAGGTGGCTGCCATCTCGTGTACTCACATGGCCTCTTCTGTGTGCATTCACAAAAGAAAAAGTGAACTCTCTGATCTTTTGTCATATCCTATCATGAGGGTCCTATCCTCATGACCTCATTTACACCTAATTTCCTCCCAAAGACCTCACCTCCAAATACCATCACATTAGGAGTTAAGGCTTCAATATACTAGTATGAATGGGGTAGGGGGGCACAATTCAGTCCAGCAATTTGTGTTTGGTAAATAAAGTTATGATTGTTACTCTGATTCACCCCTCAATTTACCCTGACTTTGCTTCCTGGATGCACTCTGATTTATTTTTCTTAATATATTTTATTGATTTTTTACAGAGAGGGATAGAGAGTTAGAAACATCTATGAGAGAGAAACATCGATCAGCTGCCTCCTGCACACCCCCTACTGGGGATGTGCCTGCAACCCAGGTACATGCCCTTGACCGGAATCGAACCTGGGACCCCCCTCAGTCCGAAGGCTGACGCTCTATCTACTGAGCCAAACTGGTTAGGGCTTTTTTAAATATATTTTATTGATTTTTTATAGAGAGGAAGGGAGAGGGATAGAGAGTTAGAAATATTGATCAGCTGCCTCCTGCACACACCCAAATGGGGATGTGCCCGCAACCAAGGCACATGCTCTTGACAGGAATCGAACCTGGGACCCTTTAGTCCGCAGGCCGACACTCTATCCACTGAGCCAGACAGGTTAGGGCAGTGGTCGGCAAACTGCGGCTCGCGAGCTACATGCGGCTCACGAGTCGCAGTTTGCCGACCACTCGGTTAGGGCCACCCTGAATTAGATTGACCTATCTGCTGACCCATGATCTATCCTTGGCCAGTGTTTTGTTTTGTCCTTGTACTCACCTAGCACAGATGATATGTTAAGGTTCATCATTGATCCAGACAACTAGATGCTCCTAACCTCGAATAATACATTTCTTGAATTTCCTATAGCATTGAGCACAGAGCCCTATACATATTGGAGGCTCAATCACCCCTTTTTGATTGCCCTCCCAGCCCTTTACAGTTGGGGCAGAATGTGCAAGCTGCTGGGAAACCACCTCAGTTTTAGATTTTAGTTGCCAGGGAATCTATTTTGCACAAAAATGCTTTGGTTACATTGGAACTTTACTTGTTCAAATTAGAGAACTGATTGCAGGCATCCCCATTTCCTGAAAGTTCGTGTTACTTTGCTTTTAAGAAAGGCCTACATTAGTACCTATTTTCACTAACCAAAAGAAACCTGAAGAGGATTTTCACTCTTATGAAAAAAGGTGCAAGCAAAAATAGCATTCAGCGTTTGTTTTGCAGTGAACGTTATAGAGGCAGCTTACACTCTGAGGAGCTAGAGTGGCCCCACCAAGCTCCTTCCTGGGGAACTACACTCAGCATCTCAGCATCAGCCCGCCAGACCTTTGAACTGCATCTGTGAGCATCTGTGTTTTATCTTGATTTATTTTGTGCATTCCTGCTTTTACCATACATTGGTGTTATTTTAGGTTTTATGTGTTATTTGGTAGGTTATTTTTTTTTTTGGGGGGGGGGGTCTAGAATGCTTACAATTTTTTTCATGTAAGTTAATGGTAATTGCTTCTTTGTTTTATGCCATTTCAGTTTACGAAAGGTTTCATAGGAACACTTTCCTTTCAGATAGTGAGGGAAACCTGTACTGTTAAATCTCTTTCTCCAGTGCTTAATTTGTACTCTTTGTCCTGGAGAATAATTGGTGATTAGAATACCTGGTTTAGCTAGAGAGAGCATTGACTGTGGCAAAATGCCAAGCTCATTTTAATAATTACTAAGTTTTTTAGCCAATGGCTTGAAAATGTTTTGCTCTTAGGCCTCAGATGCTTTTTCCTCACCACAAATAAATGCTATTCACCTATTTCCACCTGGTTTAGTATGTTCATTTTATTTCATTGTGAATGTTCTTACAGAGGCAATTTATGATATTTTAAGATGTGTGAGTTATTATGAGAATAATGGGTATTTTTTTTTATAATTTTCATCGTAGCCGTTGATTTAGCTAATCACTCATTTTTACTACTGTCTTTATAATGGGTGAGGAAACAAGCTGAACAAAAAGGTGGCGAGGTATTTTTCGCATCACCTGATTCAAAGGAAGGGAAAATCTGATTAAGGATATTGAATCTAGTGATGCAAGTCCACGCTATGACTATTAACTTCTTGATGCAAGCTCATTAGTCAGAATTTGAGGTGCTTCCAATGAATCTGATGGCACAGTGTCCATAATCAAAAGTAAATCCAATTAGTGACTTTATCTAAAAGATTTTACTTACTGGACATTGTCAAGTAGTCAGACTAAATGTGATAGAAGCCAGTATTTCATGATTAATATGGCCTAATAGGAAGATTTACTAAAGAATATTTGAGATGGTAGGTACTGTCTCAAGTATGATTGGAGTCCATGATTGTGTTTAAATGCACATTGAGTTCTAATGGGATGTGGAGGAATTCTTGGTTACTAGAACAAGGGGTGGCCAGACCAATCAGAACAGCATGTTACAAGTAGTTCAAGTTGTGAGCCACGTTCTTTTAAATTGGTTTAAACAAGTGAAAAATCTATGAAAACCGATGTTCCCATTGCAAGGTTTAACCTCTCTCCTCTTTATGCCAGTCAATTTTATAACAGTTTTGTCAGTTTAGTATCTCCGGTCGTAAGGTTCCTATTGGCTGAAGTTGTAGGCCAAGGACAAAACTGTAAAGCAAGTGAAATTTGTCTTTGAATCCCAAACACTTATTCATTCTGTACCTTTTTCACCATTTAGATCTTCTTACTTACTATCCCCTCCGGATTCAAATCATTACTGCCTTCCTCTTGCCTTAGATAGGCCCAAATCCACTAACTCCCCTCTATTGCAGTCTGTGTAACCTTGTTTTATTATTCAATATCCTCTAATCCACTCACTCCATTATAACTCGTCTTATCCTAACTAGGCATTAGGAAAGCAAACAAGAAAACCTTGGCTCTGTCATTCTTAGTTAGGTTAGTTTCATATTGCTGATGTAACAAATACCACAAACTTAGTATCCTAAAACAACACAAATTTAGTATTTTACAGTTCTAGAGGTCAGAAGTCCAAAATGGGTATCACGGAGCTGAAATTAAGGTGTTGACAGGAATGAATTCCTTCAGGACATTCTAAGGAAGTATTTGTTTTCTTGCCCTTTCCAACTTCTAGAGAGCCTGTATCATTTGGATCCTTCCTTCTTCCTCTGTCATTACAGCCATCAACGCAGCATCTTTAAATCTCTCTCTGACTCTTTTATAGTTACAGCTCCTCTGACTCTGACCTGTCTGTCTTCCTATATTATAAGGACCCTGTGATTACGTTTGACCCATCTGGATAATAAAAGATGATAGCCCCATTTAAAGATCTTTAATTTAATTATATCTGCAAAGTCCCTTTGCAATGCAAGGTAACATATTCACAGCTTCCTGGGAATAGGACATGGACATCTTTGGAGGACCATTTGTCTGCCTATCATACTTGTCATGTAAACATGGGTAAATTATTACATTTCCCAACCTTGTTTATTTATCTGCAAGATGGTGATGATAATATATTTCTCAAAATATTGTTATGAAAATATGAGATAATGCACCTAGAGTACTTAGAAAAGGACCTGGGACTTTTGTAAGCAATTAACAAATTATATTTTAAGAAACTTGAGGGTAGAAGGACAGAGTAGAATCAATTCTCAGGCAAAATGGCAGACATTGATTAGGCTGCTTCCATAACTTTGTTTGAACGAACAAAATGAAGAAGACAAAGCTAGTATAAGGAAGAAAAATACCAAAATTTATCTATTGTCAAAAGTATCCTCATCTTTCACAGTTTCATGTTTTTATTACCCCTAACCCTGAAACTTGAGCATAATAAGTACCCACTACATGGAGAGCTGATGGCAATTCTCAAGCCTGGAAGGAACATGAAAAGTCATCAGATTGGACACCTCCAGCAACCAGCACTCTCCCATGCCTCAAACTTCCCATTCCTTTTTTAGACAGTTTCCATAATTATAAAGTTCATCCTGTTATTAAGCTAAACTGACTCTTTATAATGGCTTTCCTTAAGTTCTATTTGCACCTGCTTGTTTATCATACATTTAGTGTTTCATCTCTTTGGCAGTGTTTCCTTAGCTGTTTGAAGACAACTGTCCTGTATCTAGCCGCCTTCTGCCCCACCCTTAAGCTTTTTTCTTTTTTTAGAGTAAACAAACCTTGTTCCTCATACTAAAATGTAACATAGATCAAGGTAGTGGGGAAAAAAGAACTGAAACAGTAGATCTTATTTTTTTTTACTTTGTGACCACATCCTCTTGTTCATCTTGAACATCAGGATGGACAGACTGTGGATATGGAATGGAGAAAAGCCAGACAGACTCTCTAGATTACCAACACTACTAGCCTGGCCTGAGCCACCATTATTTTTTTCTGAGACTACTGCAATAGCCTTTGAAATAATTACCTCTTGCTACCTCTGACCTGGGTCCCTATGTTACAGATAAGAGTACTGATCAGAGAATTTAAATAAATGACTTAGCCAAGGTCATGCCATAGTGGAAGAATTGACACCAAGAGTATATTTATTCACACTCTATAAGAAAATGAAGCACAGCCAATGAAATAAAAAATTGAGCCATGAAATCACTCCAGGTGGAATGAAAATAATAGCACATTTGAAAATTATTTTAAAAGAACTTAGGGTTCTGGTTCTAAGAAAGATGGGATAAGCACAATCAACCCCTCTCTTCTACGGAATGCAACTATAAATCCTGGACTGATTACATGGAACAATTATAAAAAGTATCTAAAAATAAATGACAGCATGCAAATTGGGGACTAAGACCTCAATTTGAAGTTCAACCAAAACAGTGGTGAATTTACCAGTTTTTACTCCAGTATCACCCAGCCTGGACTCAAAGGCAGACCAACATCTGCAAGAAGGAAAGGTACATGCTCTTGAAACTAATGGAAAGGTAGAATACCTCATTTTTAAAAAAATATAAAGAAGAACCAAATGGATATTTTAAAACTGAAAAATAAAATGTCCAAATTAAAAACTTCACTGGATGGGCTCAATAACGTAACTCTTAAAATAGAACAGAGCCTCAGGGATCTGTGGGAAACACCAAAAGCTCTAATGCTAATGTATCATCAGAGTCTCAGGAAGAGAGAAGAAAGACCATGGAGCAAAAAAATTATTTGAGGTAATAATTGTTAAAAACATTCTAAATCTGGAAAAAGGCATAATTTTTATTTAAAATTCAAGAAGCTCAGTGAATTCCAAACAGAATAAGCCCAAAGAAATAATCTCCAAACACAACATAATCAAAATGCTGAAAACTAGAGACAAAGAATAATACTGAAAACAAGTCAGAGGAAAACAATGCATTTCATAAAGAGGAACAAGGATACAAATGATTGCAGATTTTCCATAAGAAATCATGGAGGCCAGAAGAAAGTAATTCAACAGTTTAAAGGGACAAAAGAAAAAAAAAGTCAAATCAATATTATACCCAGTGAAAATATTATATATCCAATGAGTACTTTATTGTCAAGACTGAAAGTAAAATAACATTTTAAATGTAGAAAATTAAGATAATTTGTCACAAGCAGGCCTGCTCTAAAAGAAATGTTAAAGAAAATTATTCAATGCAGGGTAAATGATATCAGAGGGAAATGAGGAAAATCAGGAATAAAGGAAGAACAGACATGGTAAAAATCTATGCAGACTATTGTTTTCTTAAGTTCTTTGAAATGTGTGTAAGTTGAAAGCAGAAGTTATAGAACTCACGGAGGGGTATTCAATGTATGTAATACATATAACAACTACAACATTAAAAGGAGGTGAAGGGGTCTATTTCATGGTAAGTTTTCTATATTCTGCTTGAAGTGGTAAGATACAATTTCTAATTAGACTGTGAAAAGTTAAGTATGTATATTTTATAACCCTCAAGTTATTTTTACAAGGAAATATAGTCAAGCGCTTAATAGATAAATTAAAATGGAATTCAAAAAAATATTCAAATAATCCCAAAGAAGGCAGGAGAAGAAAACAAGAGCAGAAAAACCTGACAGAACAAACCCAAAACAATAATGAACTGGTAGCCTTAATCCAAATATATAGATAATTACATTAGGAAAAAATAGTTTAAGACACTAATAAAAAACTGAATTTACCAGAAAAGAAAAACCAACAAATATATGTGGTCTATAAGAAACTAATTCTAAATATTATTTTACAGGTAGGTTAAAAGTAAAAAGATGTAGCCCTTGCCAGTTTGGCTTGGGGGATAGAGCATCGGCCCACGGACTGAAGGGTCCTGGGTTCAATTCCGGTCAAGGGCATGTACCTCGGTTCCCGGACCCAGGTCAGGGTGCATGCAGGAGGCAAACAATTGATGTCTCTCTCACATCTATGTTTCTCTCTGTTTCTCCCCCTCCCTCCCTCTTTCTCCAAAAAATCAATGAAAAAATATCCTTGGGTGAATATTAAAAAAACAAAAAAGTAAAAGGATGGAAAGAAATATACCATGGAGCACTAATCGAAAGGTATGTGGGTAGATATACTAACGTCAAAATAGACTTAAAAAAATGAAAATTATCAGAGATTAAAAATACATTACATAATAACAAAAGGGTCAATTCACCAAGAAGGCATAACAATCCTATCTAATAAAGAGAGAATATGCTAATTGACCATCACAGCCTCACAAAGATGGCAGGGCCCACAGCCAATAAGGAGGGAATATGCTAATTGACTGCCACACCCTCAAATATGGCGGCACCCACAGCCACATGATGGCAGCGCTCAGTCCACTCAGCCCCTAGCCATCCAGGGCCAGCCCAAGGTGCAAGAAAACCATGATGTCAGCTGCACAGCCAAAGCTTATTGCGCAGGCAAGCCTCAGATGTTGGCTGCCCAGCCAATGCCCAAGGCACAAGCAAGCCTCGGATGGTGGCTGCACTGCCACTCAAGGCTGGCCGAAGGCACAGGCAAGCCTTGGATGGCAGCTGCCCAGCTGCTCAGGGCCGCCCAAGGCTCAGGTAACCAGGGCAGGCCAAGGCTTACGCTGTTGGCAGTGGCAGCAGCAGAGGTGTGATGGGGCGTCACCTTTCCCTGATCACCAGGTTGCCTCCCACCCCTGAGAGTTCCCGGACTGTGAGAGGGGGCAGGCTGGGCTGAGGGGCCGCCCCCTCCAGTGCATGAGTTTTCATGCACCAGGCCTCTAGTCCTAAATATGCATGTACCTAACAGCAGAGCTTCAAAATACATGAAGTAGAAACTGAAATGACAACTGTGGGACTTGCAGGCAGGTCGGCTGACGTGAACTGCAGGTTTAACAGCACTATCTGTGCTTAGTGGTGAAGAGTCCTGGATGTGGACTCAAAATGCGGCATTGGAATCCTGACACCACCCTGCCTCCTGGCTTGGAATCTGCTGCTTCTTCTGTAAAAAGAGATTAATAGCTGGATCTCCTTTAAAACTTTGGTCACATGTAAGTAAAGTGCTTAGTTCATCACCTGGCACGTAGTAAGAGCTGGAAAAACAAGGGCTATTCACCACTTGGAGACTTACTTTCTCCACTGGTAATAGAAATAGCACCCTCACTGTCAAGGGTTTAAAACAGTACATGACAAATATGTTCTTTAGCCAGTATGTTAGTATTGCCACAAGAACATAAGTCCTTATGGTTGATACTTGGTTATAGAAATGGATGAAGAAACTTGAGTTTAAGTCTGTTTAATACAAAGCACAGTCTCCCTTCTACTTGAAACCGCACCATTTCTTCCTCATTTTTGTTGCATAATGATCCCTTCCTGAGTAGATGTCTATGAATATATTATATTTCTATATCTATAAAACCTTGATAAAATCTTTATAGTCTATAGACTATATATATTTATAGTCTCAAGGACAAGAAATAGGAGTCAAGATTAGGAGCAAGAAGGGAGGGAGAGGAACAGAGAAAAAGTCTCCTGTAATGACTTTACTGAGCATAGCTGTGGTTAGCTCACTGCGTTCATGCACTCGTGAAAGCGGGAGCAGAAATTACAAGCACCTTGGCTATTACTATACATATAGATCACCTCCATTACTTTAAGTGATGATGCAGCTTTTTCAAACAGACACCACTCTTTTTCAAGTATTGACGTCAGCAAGGCCTTGTAATTATTCCTCTCGATGTCTCCACTGCCACTCCAGTCACAGATGTCCCTGAATGATGGGGACTGCTGCTTTCCAAACTACAGCATAGACACATGGACATCACCCTATACTTGGGGTTAGTAGGGTTTGGTAACCTTTGCCTCTAGCTTATTAGCTGTGTGCATCATTTCCAGTTGGAGGTATAAGATGCTTAGGGGCTGTGGTTCAGGGTGTGCTTAGGTAGGAAGTTTATTTTATCTCCTTTCTTGCATTTATGAAAGTCAGTGCAAATAGGAGATATTGGAAGACCTCAATCCACCTCAACTCAGCATGGGTGCTGCCCCTTTCATAACAGAGGACTACCTGCCTGACTAGTTTGATTTTTAGGTGAGAATCAAAGCCTTTTTCCCCAACTCCAATTCATTTTCCCACCAGCCCTGACATATTGCTAGAAATACCAAGATGATGAAATCTGGGCTAATATGTATTTTTTAAAATATATTTTTTATTGCCGAAACCGGTTTGGCTCAGTGGATAGAGCGTCGGCCTGCGGACTCAAGGGTCCCAGTCAAGGGCATGTACCTTGGTTGCGGGCACATCCCCAGTGAGGGGGGGGGGGGTGTGCAGGAGGCAGCTGATCGATGTTTCTCTCTCATCGATGTTTCTAACTCTCTATCCCTCTCTCTTCCTCTCTGTAAAAAATCAATAAAATATATTTAAAATATATATATATATATTTTTTTTTTATTGATTTCAGAGAGGAAGGGAGAGGTAGAGAGAGACAAAAAACATCAATGATGAGAAAGAATCATTGATTGGCTGCCTCCTGCACGCATGTGCCTGACCGAGAATCGAACTGTGACCTCCTAGTTCACAGGTTAATGCTCAACCACTGAACCACACCAGCTGGGCTGGTTTAATATTTTGGCTAAATTTCATCTATTGGTCCTCTAGAAATGAGAAAGACATAAAGGTAAAGGGACTCGGTGAAGATATGTTTTAATGGGAACTTTAAAGAAGAGATAGAAAAAGGGATTAGAAGCAGCAGAGAATCTATGAGGGTATTTTAGGGTGCAGAGCAGAGATGGGGGAACTTACAGAAAGGAAAGGGCACAAGTAAGAACAAAGTTACTAAAAACAATTTTGCCCATTCCAGCAGAAGAAATTCACCTGCCTTTTCTAAGATTCAGCAATAAGAGAATAATTCAACAATTAGTTATTCTCTGTGTCCTATCTTGTTATCACACTTTGAGTAATCTTTGTTGAACAACAGGAAATTCTGAAGATGTTGGGTTTTAGTGATAAGGAGGGATGTATCATCACTTTGAAGTCAGTTATCTTAATTTTGCCTTTATTCACCACAAGCAAGACTTGGAAAACTGTGAAACTTTGTGTGTGTGTTTTCTCCCCTGGCTGTGTTCCCATGTCCATAATGACGCTTCTGGAAAGACCAAACTCAAGTCGTGTCCCGGATGTGACCAAGACGGGAGTATTATCTAGTATCTGTATAAAATTCTCGTTTTCTAAGAGAAAACGTATTAAAATCGCTCTTGAAACCTCAGAAAGTCTGATTGGTTTTCCCGCTGCGTTTGAAGACTGCTTTGCCTGACTGAGATCTGTACATCCCTGCCTTTGTGAGCACTGGCCATGCCCTGGGGTCGGGCTAGGGCGGAGAATGACTGAACATGTAAAACAGAGAGATGACATCTTCATTTCCTGCATAAATCTTTTTGTGTAAACCCTGTGAACTTTGCTGAGTTTAAATAAATACTCTGCAGTCTGAGATGACTGGCTTTCTCTTTGCGCTGTCTAGAGTAACAGTAAACTTCCAGCAAATGTAGATTTCTCAGGAAGTAGCCTGCGCCACCAGCTTCCTCAAGAAAGGAGGGAGAGCATTCCTTCGGCACTTCACAGGGCTCTGGTGTGGACGTGGATAATGGACCACATATACGCCCCTGGTTGTACCTCAGGTTCTGTTCACAGTGTAGTTAACAGTGTGGGCTCTGGAATCAAAGAGAACTGGGTTTAAATCTCGTGAGTCTGGACAAATTATTAACTTACTCTGTTTCAGTTTCCTCATCTGTGAAATGGAGGTAATAATAGTATGTAGTCCTTCAACCAGTTCCTGGAACATAGTAAAGGCTCACTAAATGGCAGATCTTATTGTCATTATAGTTGCTTTTGATGTTATCATCAACATAATTATTATTCCTGAGAGGATATCTTTTTTTTTGATGTGCTCCACAGAGTTGGAGCCACTCCACCAATGCGGCTGGGTGAAGAACTGAAATAGCATTCTAGGCCGCTTAGGGCCAAGACGGCCAGTAGGTTTTCAGTTCAATGTACTGATTAGTTGAAAGTCGCTTCCTGGAAGGCTCTGTGGACAAGAATTCTAAGGCTGCTGATGAGATTAGCAGAACTGCCATGATCGATTATCAATGTCCACAGTGAGCATGGGAGGGAGGGCTGAACCCTGGCCTAGGCACTGTGGGCCATGGCCCAGACTCTTCTTGCTCCTCCAAAAAAAGTACAGAAAAGTACCAACATTCTCCTTCCTGATTACATTTCTGACACCCTTGATGTTTAAAAGGCAATTCTTATTGGTAGCAAGCTGTAAGCCAGTTCAAGACCAAACACTGAAAAATTAAGTTTGGTGTTTTTTCTTTTTAAATTGTTTAGCGTTTCATAGCTTCCTTCTGGGAAAACTATTTGGCTATTAGGCATCATAATCTGAGTAACATGGTGGTCTCCTCTTGCCCAGTAATGATGATAATGGCTTATATTTTCAGAGCACTTAATTTGCAAAATGCTCTTGCATCCATTAGGACATTTTATATTCAACTATTTGGCTTGCGGCTGCGGCGAGCACAAAAGGAAGTGAAGGCAAACTGGTGTTGGGTATTTCTTAAGTCTCATTTCCAGTTCATTGATGATTCCAGCACATATGTTTTGTCTCCAAAGTGCTGGCGTTTCACTTCCAGAGTAACGGTATCTGCCTCTTGCTGTGAGTCTCCCTCTGGTTTTTTGACTTCTTAATTTATTTTCCTTTCATTTATGATTCTTCCCCATGTAATACATGTTTCTCTGTTGTTAAAATATTGTCCTCATATTGTGTGACATGCCCAAGTATTTCCTCGATGAGTCATTTATGGATCGCAGGGCCAATTCTGTTCTCAATACAAAATGCCGAGGCTAAGATTAATTCCAGTTTGTACTAATGACTGCAGATTCTTAAGGCTTAGAAACCGCTGGTTGCTGCACAGATATCAAAGTGGTTAAATGGTGGCCTGTGTAGAAGGCAGGCTCTCATTTCTTTTCTGTATCAGAGTGTTGTTTTCCTGTCCTCTTAGCTTCTACTTTAGAAGCATAATCCATTCTCTCCCACTCGTCCAGTCTCAAGAGATTTGGAACTATTTTGCAATAAAAGATGTTTAAGGTTGACCCTCCCTGCCCACGCTGCTCTCTGCTCAAATGGGTTGAGTCAGTATTTCCTCTCTCTCTAACTCAGCAATGGGCCAGCTAGTTTTGTCTGATAGATGAAGACCCAATTATAAATGACCTTCTTCAGAATTCATCTAACCAGGAAAAAAGTCAAGCAATGATTTGATTAATGGAATAAAAGAAGACTGGTGAAGCAGATAAATTCAGACTCTAAAACCTCTTTCCTCCAAGCAATACTTTGGGAAGTTTCCATAGTAGAGTTTCTATTATGAAACTTTAAATTATATAATAGGAGAACTATGTTTTGTCCTCCATTTAATGGCAACCCAGATGATCAAAATTCTTTAAATGAAGACATAAAAATATAATTCATTGTTTATATGACTTCAAAGCCCAACAAAAAATTATTAAGGCCACATAACCCTATATCTCTTATATAATTGTTTTCAGTGAATTAGAATTTGGTATTATATCCTTGGTATACATTAAAAGGTGCTACAGGAAACAACCATATAAAATCTAATCTTGCATTCAATGTGGGGATATGATTTGAATAAAATCAGTATGTTAGCCAATTATCATAGCCATAACAACTTATTTTTCCTGGTTCCATTTTTATAATTATCCCTTTTTTCCTCCAAATTATGAGAAAGTTTATTTAGAAAGTTACAAAGGCAGTAGAAGTGAGCCAGCTGGGCTGTGTCGGCTCAGGAAACAACTTACAGAAGAAGAGCCTTTGGGGCTTAGGAGAGAGAAAGGCAAAGGTAATATGCTGGTGCGGGGAGGGGGAAGCGGGGAAAGGAAGAACTCAGGTGTGTTCCTAAGAGGGAGAGCACTTACAAATATTCTTTTCTTTTTTTAAAAAAGTATCTTTAAAAAAATTGTTTAAACATTTTATTGATTTCAGAGAGAAGAAGGGAGAGGAAGAGAGAGAGAAAAATATTGATTCACTGCCTCCTGTATACCCCACTACTGGGAATTGAGCTCACAACTATATGCCCTGACCGGAAATTGAACCGCTGGCCTCATGGTGCATGGGTCGATGCTCAACCATTGAGCCACACCAGCCAGGCTTAAATTTATCTTTATTGTTGAAAGTACTACAGGTGTCCCCTTTTTTTCCCCATTGTCCCCCTCTTCTACACTCCCGCCCCCTCCCCAGGTCCTCACTGCACTATTGCCTGTGTCCATGGGTATGCATATATGCATACAAGTTATTTGCTTAATTTCTTCCTGCCCCCTGCCCCTTATAGACAATTTTAAACCTAACACATTGAGAAAAGTTTAAGGTAATGGCTCTGCTTTCTTTCTGTAAGCTTAGCCTCTAGTTGAGAGGCAAGTCACATATGGAAAATTCAATAATAATAATAATAATAGTCAATAACATATGAGGTACTCAAGACATTCATCACAAAATAACAAGTGAGTGCTCTAGAGAGTAAATGTTTAAGGATATAGCCAGAAGTAATAGAAGCTCTAGATGATTTGGGATGAATAGGATGGGTTTTAAAGGGTAGGAAGTGTTTGATGTATATCTTAAAAAGGAATGAAGGAGATAATTAAATGTCTTCTTATGTCATTAAGCCCCAGAACTACATGTGTTCTGATGTAATTTTTATTATCCACAAATCTTCTTCCCATTTTCTCCAACAGAGAATCAATTGTGGATTTTAGAGATTTCTTGAGGATCCATTGCCCATCAGCTACCTGAAAATCAGGAATCTAGTGTAAGGCAAAATAACATGAACAGAAGTAGATAGCTGTTGTAATGACCTAATGAGTAAATGTATCTATAGGGCATAGGGATTAGAAGACCTTAGTAGAGGGAGAAAAGCAGAGGATTTGATCTCTGAGGACCTGGGGTCTAGTTCTAGCTGACATTTGTTAGCCGTGTAACCTTGGACAAAATGCTTAACTTCTTAAGTCTTGAGTTTTCTCATCTATAAAATGAAGATGATAATTTCCTTTAGATTGACTTGTAGAGATTATATGTAAACTAATAACCTAGAAAGTGCTGTATAAACTTTTAAAATGAGGTACAAAGTAGTATATTAAAGTGATACTCATTTCAGTAATAGATTTCTTCATACAGATTTGATTACTATCACTCTATCAAAATGCTCATCTGAGCATGAGATTCAGTGCTTCCCCTTGACTTCACACTTGGTGTTGGGAATCAAAGCTGACAAGTCCACTTAGTCCAGGGTTAGTAAGCACCCAAGGGCCTCTGCAACAGCAGGAAGATAGCAGGTGCTCTCATCCTCCCAGGGGTTGGCTGACTCCCCTCTAAGGCTGTTAGCTTAGAGAAGTCCTCAGATATCAGGACCAGTGCAGTTCATTCCAGGCATGTGTGCAAAATAAATACTAGCTCCAGTAGAGTTCATGCCCATGTTAAAAGTGGGTTTATAATGGAGCAAGATCTCACCTTTCCATTGCGAGGAAGCATGTAAAAATGGCATGAACCTCTGGAGAAAGATTTTGGAATAAGGATAGCATGGTGATGTTCAACAGTGGTTCAATCTTTATTTGCTAGGTTTGTTCATGGAAAACTTAAAAGTTTGGAAAAAGCAGAGTAATGAGCACCCTGTAGCTCTCATGCCACTAACCTCCTGAAATAACTAACAGAAATGAGAAAACAGACCATTCAATGTATTATAAAGGAACCACCACATGGAGCTCTAAGTACTAGACAGGATGCAGGAATTTTCTTCTAATCCTAATGCTATAAATATGCAATAAAGGGAAGAATAATATACAAACAAGTTTGAAATAGAACTCAGCAGGTCCCATTCATTCTATTTTAGGGAAATCCAATGAAGTGTGTACTGGGTTTCCAAAACTGTTATAATGAATATTACATGGAAACTCATGAGTGCCCATTTCACTGGACCCACCCCACTGGATCAAGGGGAAATGTTAATCTTGCAGACTATGAGAGCCTGTGTCAAGTATATGCCTAGCATGTTTGACTGCCGGTTGTAGTCTTAGGGCTCAGCATAAAATTCCAGACATGGTACTCATTCTCATTATTATCTGTTGACCTAATATGTAGTTGGAATAAAAAGTTTTAAACAAATAGTCCAGATGAGAGACTGCTACCAACAATGTAGTAAAATAATCATTTCAATAAATCTTAGTGCATTTAAGCCACTGGTTTCCTGGACATCATAAATTTTATAATTCTGTTTCTGGGAAACAAAATAAGATTTTATGTATAATGCATTGTTTTGTGACACTCTTCATGGATTAGTAATTCTCTAAGGACCTTGAGGCAATAAGATTAAGCTGTTCTTGGGCATATCTTAGATGCCCAGATCTTACATATAGCATCTGATTTCATCCTCATAGGCAGTTCAAAGGGCAGGTGTTATTATCATCTTTTCATAGATAAAGTGAAAGAAACCTGGGTAGTTTAACCAACTGACTCAAAATCACTAAGAGATGAAGTTGGGATTCTAAGTAGAATTCACCAGTTACATAGTCCCTTCTCTTCAATGATTTTGAAAATTGTTCTTTTTCCACTGTAGATATATTATCTATGGATAATATTATTATGGAATAATAATAATAATACTTAATGTATATATCATTGTCTTCCTATCACTTCAATGCCTATGAAAAAGGGTTAGAAAGAATTCTGGTCAGTTGGATTTTCTGATTAACTAAGGGTTAATGTTTTCTTTCAAAATCTTGTTGAAACAATTCCTAAAATGGCCCATCTTCTTCCATGGCTCAGCAGAATATGGTAGTAATTAAAAGCATCATTTCCTCTGATCATGTTTTGGCCATATATTTGCTCAAATGTCACCTAACCAGAGAGAACTCCGATGACCACACTTGATAAAAAGAATTTACTTCTCAATCTCCCTTCATTCTATCACACTTGCACTGCTTTACTTTTTGCCTCATAGCATTGATCACTAACTGATAAATTACTTATTTATTTGTTTACATTTTGACTACCTCCCTTAGAATATAAGCTTCATGAGAGAAAGACCTTTCTTATTCCCAGAGTTGTTTCTCCAGGGCCTAGAATAGTGCCTGGAATGTAGTTAGCACTTCAACAATATTTATTGAATGAATGAATGAATGAATGAATCTAATTAAATATATGTTTTAACCATTTAGAACTGATATTTATCAGTCCTGTTGCCACAAACAGATTGGGCTGAATCTATGTGTGTGAGAGAGACATCCTGCTGTGTATTATTTGGCACCTAGGTATGAGGATATTTATAATAAAGTTGCTGCCACATTATCTAATTCTTCTTCATACAAACAGGGCAGCAATTTAAGTAAATTAAGGTCCTGGTCCATTAGAATTAATCCATCAAGGTTGTCCTATAATTTGAAGAAAAGAACTAGCTTCTTGTGTGCTCTGCTTTTTTCTCTATGCAATCTTTTATGCTGAGCATGCACCATTCACTCTTTAACTTATTCTTTTTTTTTTAAAGTATGTGAACTCTAAATATATTTTATTGATTTTTTACAGAGAGGAAGAGAGAGGGATAGAGAGTTAGAAACATCGATGAGAGAGAAACATCGATCAGCTGCCTCTTGCACATCCCCTACTGGGGATGTGCCCACAACCAAGGTACATGCCCTTGACCGGAATCGAACCTGGGACCCTTGAGTCCGCAGGCCGACGCTCTATCCACTGAGCCAAACCGGTTTCGGCTACCATTCACTCTTTAACAAAGGACATAAACTTTGAAAACTACTCAATTCTAAAGAAATCGGGTTCTAATTTTCATGTTCTCTACAGAGAAATTCCCAAAAGCGGAGTATCCTTAGAGAAGGCATCCACTTGCAAATTTCCTCACATTCTTTCTGAATTGCTGCTGTCAAAATAGTTGCTACTTTGCTATATGATACTGGTTAACTATCTTTTTTCCCCTCTTGCTTAAAAAAAGGGTAATCCACATGCTGTTTGCAGAAGGTAGAGTGAAGATGACTGAGCAGTAGGGGATGGAGTAAAATCTATTCTAAATAGTTCTACAGATATGTGGCAGCTGAAATAAGGACTTTCGGTGGGGAATTAAATGAGTGGAGTTGTCAAAGCAAAGATGCATGTGTCCTTTGAGTATAAAAAAGGCTCCAACTGCTATATTTCCATCACTGTGTTCAGGGTGCAAGTCCAATGTGTTTGGAAGCATTGATAAACCTTAAATCTGAAAACCTTCATGGAAAGCTTACTAGGAGATCCTGCACCATAATGAGAGGGAATCACACGGTGTGAAGAGCTTGGGTTCTGTAGCTAGATGGCCTCGGAATTGAATCCTGGGTCTGCCACTTACTGGCTGGGGTGACCTTGAGCAAACGTCACAGTACAATAATATTGGGTTATGGCACTCTCCTGCTTAATTCCTTCTAATAGTTCCCCAAGTCGTGAACACCAAGTATACAGAGGTGTCCTGGTTCCATCTTGGACCTCTTTGTGGGCCTTAGGTGATCAATAGATATTTGTTGAAAGCATAAGTTGATACCTGACTTAAATTGTGTCCATCAGAGTCTCTTTCTCATTGATTTGGAATTTGGCCCCAAAAGACTGTCATCAGTGGGTGCAACAACGATAAAGTCTTATAGTTTCAAAAGCTGAAACTCTAATATAAAGAAATCAATTAAGATTTACTCTGTAAACAAAAGAGTAGGGTCTAGAAGAGAGAGAGAGAGAGAGATTTTTGGATCCTCACATTTTCAAAACTCTAATCCTACTAATTCTGTTTGTTTAGGAGACTGTGTGCATTTCTATCTCTGGCAATCAAATGAGCCCTGATAAACATAAGGGTGAAATAAGTTGATCCTCCATAAGAGCTTTTGGGGTCCTAGAGGGCAGAGGAAGTGCTGGTGTGTCTTCATATGCTTGTATCTCCAGAGTCTACCACAATTATTTGTAGTACATACATAGGTAGATGAAAAGTGAACAAGCAAAAAGTTTTCAACTTGGAACTTAATTCCAATAATGCAGATGCAGTGATCCCTAGTTTATCCTCCCCAGGCGTATGTCTCTTTTCTGCTCCCTTTAGATGCCTTCCCATCATCCAGTTCCTCTCCAGTCTCACTGGATATTCTCCTCAGCATCTTTGCATTGGACACATTAAAAGGTTATTAAAACACGAAATCCTCTCCACACTAGGCATACACCAAATTCTGATGAAGAGAAACTGGAGTGGAGTTTCTGGGTGTTCTCTGTCAAAATGTGAGTGTCCATTACCCCAAAGAAGCAAGTTCCTTCATCTTTACCAGAATGGTAAGCTTTATGAATTGATATCTACAAAGAATTGACTTTAAATTATTTTGTGGTTGCTCATTTTTTTATGCTTGAACCATCAATATGATTTTAGCACTAACCAATGAATTAAACATTCTTCTCTTCTATATCAGAAAGCAATTATTTTATAGAAGAAAATTAGGGCTTGCAGTGAAACATTTAATTGTAACAATCACAAATGTTATCCTATTAAGTGATCTGATCTATACTTGAATCTATGATCTTACCCATTTCATCTACCTTTGCCACAGTCCCTTAAGGCAGAATTTCATTTTGATGAGTTGTTGGCTTCATAAAGTGTCTTGTGATGCAACCTGTCCCACTTCCACCAAAGACCCCTTCTGCTGATAATCCAATCCTCTCAGTTTTATTTCAGTTCATTTTATTATCCTGTTGGTTTAATGATATTGTATTTTCCACCAAAGATGGTATGTCTCTACCATTCATTAACGATTTTTCAATTCTTGCATGAGTTGCCATTTAAATATCACCATTTATTATTTTTTGGGTAAAATATTCACAATGATTGTGAAATTAGTTACTCAAATTTGGGGCTCTTACCTATCATTCCTTAATTGACCTCTCCCCTCTCACCATCACCCCTTCTTCTGGGTTCACTGCAATTACTGGATGAGAAATCTTTACCTGAATAGGATAAAGAGGAGAAAATTGATATTAACCAAGAGTCTTTTATATCCTGACAAATAATCACAATTTAGAATGCTATCTTGTATTAGATTGATTTTCAAGCCAGTTGCCCACACTAGCTGAAAACTAGGACAAGAACACACTAATTCAACCATCTGAAGGTTCAATCCATTGTTTCCCCTTGTCACTTTTGAGAACTATTGGACTGGACTTAATTTGGTTCCAGACTTACAGTCTGAGGGGAAAGGGGGTTCAACTTGCTAGAGCAGGGGAACAAAAGCTCAAAGAACGGCCGGCTGTGCTGTTTGTAGGCTATGATTTTGAAGCCCGAGACCTGACTCAGGGATGGATGTGCATCCACAGGAAAGCCTAGATTTTCTGTCCTCAAATCCAACCCTTGCAACCTCCTAACAGATAACCCTTCTCACTACCCAAGGAGCCTGGGCAAAGGCATAAATCCACTTCCTCTGGTGTTCCTCTGGCAGAAAAACTCCAGGCTGAAACACTTTCTGCCTTGTTAACCCTATGAACATGCAGCATTATGATTCTGTTCAGTTCTGGATCAATGTTTAGAACTATCTTGCTCTCCCATATGAATATAGTTGTGGATTGGACCTCCGGCAGCTGACCTGGAGGCAGTTTTGGTTTCCCCTGGTAAGTAACCCATCCCTGTTGAATTCTGGATGGTCACGGATCTGTAGGACATATTTGGGAGAGAGTTCCAAAATGAAGCAGGGTTCCTAGTTTGAGAAACTGCCTAACGTGAGGTCTCATGGGAGGTTGAAGTGGTGATTCCAAAATGCCATTGTTTTGTAAGTTGTAGGGGCATCTGGAGCATTATCAGCACAGCATCCATAAACATCTGACCTTAGCCTGGTGAGTCAGTCCCTCCGTGGAATTTAAAAAATCAGAACTGAGGGAAGGAAAGGTCCAACCTGTCTTAGGTAGCAGAAGCTGTAAGGAGAGCAATTTGGATGTCATGTTTCCCACCACAAAAGAAAAGCTGGCTCACTGTGAGAACCAGTGAAACTGACCCAGACACAGACCAGGATGAGGCAAGAGAGCCCAGGTTCCCATTGTTCCAGAGGTCCCGAGGCACTTTCCTCTTTCCACAGTTTGTTGTTCAATGATTTCTTTGACTATAAAATATCCTCAGAAACCTTCCAATAAACTCCTTCTTCCTGGACTAAGCTAGTTTCAGTTTGGTTTTGCTCATCTACACTCAAGAGTCCTAATTATACATATATGCTTGGGAGGTCAAAACCGGATATCAATCAGGCCATTCTAATAATATCTGGGACAAGAAGGAAGTGGCTTGCAATTAGAACAAGCACATTTTTTCCCCCAATCTGCCAGCCACAATGAAGAGAGCTATAGGCAGTTATCACAGTTTTTCTGGTTCTGGTTCAAGGGTTGGAATACAATTTTCAATAGGAAGTTTCAAGATTAGTTCTTGTATACCTGAGCACTTGTTCATCAACACATTCTCATGGCCTCCCTTCTACTAACTGAATACAGAGGGCCAATGGATGAAGGCGAATGGGCAGAGCCAACCCCAGTGTTTCTCTAAATATCTCTACCTTTTCTCCTTTTTTGCCCATGAGATTATATTTTCAATATGGCCTTTACTTTTAAATGTAATGCATACTATCCTTGGGCCTGTTAGAATATATGCCTCCTAATTTTATTTTATTAAATATATTTTTTTTATTTCAAAGAAGGGAGAGGGAGCGAGAGATAGAAATATCAATGATGAGAGAGAATCATTGATTGGCTGCCTCCTGCACGCCCCCTACTGGGGATTGAGCCCGCAACCCAGGAATGGGCCCTTGACTGGAATAGAACCCAGGACTCTTCAGTCTGCAGGCTGATGCTCTACCCACTGAGCCAAACCAGCTAGGGCTGACTCCTAATTTTATAAACTTAAATCCCAGTAATGGCTAATAATATGAACCCATTTCAGTTCTCATTCCCCATATTTCTGGAGCATTCCATAGGCCAGAATATTTTCAGTTCTTAGCATATCTATTTCTTGTAATCTTCCAACTTCTCCAGCACAGGCGCCAGATGCAGAATCAGCCCTTCCAAGTCCACTGTTGAATGAAAAAGCAACCCTACAAAAGTGTTGGAAGAAACGTTGTGAGTTATCAATCCTCTTCCACTAGGTGGTGCTGGTTGACATGTCCTCTGGCTTGAAGTGTTTAAAGGCCTCAATCTGTCACCATTTGGTTGACCTTAGGACTTGATGAGAAGCAGCAAATGTACTTGTTGAAGCCAGGAATTTCTGAGTCTCTGCCTTTTCCTCTGACTAGATGTGTGGTTTCTCAATGTCTTTATTCTTAAATAGGACTCATGGCTCTTTACCTAGTGTCAGAGGACATGGTGAGGTATCCTACTCTCTCTTGATACTTCTCAGAGACCTGCTTTCTTGGGGTTTGAGGTTTGGGGGCACTGTTTTATAACCCCTTTTCTAGATGGGAAAGGGGTTGTTTGGCTAGGAGAGAAAAGACATAGGCTTGAGCAACCAGTACTGGACACCTCACTATTATCCTGGCCAGGCTTTGGTGACTCTGGGGCTCTCCTTTATAGCCCATGAAATTGCATTTTTGATATAACTTTTCTTTCAAATATATTTTTTAAAAAATACTCTTCTGGGATCGTTTAGCATAAACTTTACAAAGGAATATTTTACAGAACTCATGTTTGGAAGGACAATATCTAATGCAATAGTGTTCCATTTAATCAGGCATCATCAGAGAAAGGTATTGCATATAAGCAAATTTTCCAGATATTCAAAATTTATTCTTTTCCATGCCAAATCTTTTGAAAAAAATTCACAACTGGAGTAGATTAAAATAGTCCTAAAATAGCCTTTGCCAGTGTTCTCAGTGGTTAGAGCATCAGCCGCGTACTGAAGAGTTATGAGTTCTATTCCTGGTCAAGGGCACAAACTTGGGTTGCGGGGTCTATCCCCAGCCCAAGCCTGGAGCATTCCAGAAGCAACCAATCGATGTATCTCTCTCACATTGATTCTCTCTCTCTCCCCTCTCCTCCTTTCCACTCTCTCTAAAAATCAATGAAAAAATATCCTTGGGTCAGGATTAACAACAACAAAAAATAGTCCTAAAATATATTGTGCATTCTGTGCTTTCTTAAACATAATACGCTGAATTTAATTTATTTGATAACTTTTAATTATTACTTTTACTAGAAGCCCGGTGCTCGAATTCATGCATGGGTGGGGTTCCTCTGGGTGTCCTATGGGGATTGGGCTGAAACCCGCAGTCTAACGCCTCCTGCAGTTCCTACCTGCCACTCCCACTCATTCCAGTCCCACTACACCTGCCGCGAGCTTGTGCCCAATCAGTCCCTCATGCCTCTGCTGCAGCGCTCACCAGTCATGAGCCCTGCGTCTGGTGTCCTTCCAAGGGGAGTGGCCTGCTGGATCAGGCCAAAACCAGCTCTCCGACATCCCCTGAGGGGTCCCAGATTGCGAGAGGGCACAGGCCAGGCTGAGGGACCCCACCAGTGCACAATCAGGGCCAGGGAGGGACTGCGGGAGGGCTCCAGGGCATGTCCAGGCCATCTCGCTCAGTCCCAATCAGCCAGACCCCAGCAGCAAGCTAACCTACTGGTTGGAGCATCTGCCCCCTGGTGGTCAGTGCACGTCATAGCAAGTGATTGAGCGGCCTTAGCATATCATTACCATATTACACTTTGATTGGTTGAACAGTCGACCAGTCACCGGACAACTGGATACTTAGCATATTAGGCTTTTATATAGGATTCATTTATTTATTTTCTATTCTAAGAGCTATTTAGTAATATAGTATTTCTGCCCTGAAAATTGCTAAGTACTTCTACCATTTTTCCTAAGCACACTCTTCCCTTATCTATTTTTCAAGTTTACAATTAATGGCACATCTTATGCTGGGTCCCAGATTGACAGGCTGCTCAGAATGGGTTAACACAGGTGCTAATCTCCTCAACTGAAGTTCTACATACTAATTTCTTTGTACGGAGCACCATGCTCCCTTCCTGCCTTCCAGGGGGTCTTCTGGACTCCTGAACACCTCAAACCCCCAGGGACAGTTTCCCAGCGAATGGTCCAACATGGGACCTCACTCTGAGCACAGTCACTCCCTGAGCACCTCCTTCCAATTCATACTACATAATAAAAAACAGCTTTATTAAACATAACAAGGAAATAACATTAACATAATAAAATAAGGAGAGCGGGGGAAATCTACAGAAGTCAGAGCCACAATGGTAGGTTCTTATGAAAAAATAAGAGGCCACAAAAGAGACATAGCAGACACAACTCCTTTATTCATAAGAACAGAAACCCAATTCAAAGTGGTTTAAGATCAAACATTTACCAAAAAAGAAAAGTATCTGAAAAACTTCAGGAGAGGTGGATACAAGGGTTCAAAGAGCCTTCAGGACCTGATTGTTCTCCATCTCTGTCCTGCTTTCCTCTGTTTAGCTCCTTACATACACCTGCCTTCTCCATTCATAGCCCCCAGAAAACCCAGGCTTATACCCTCCTGGCTTCCAGTCCAATAATTCCAGTCCAAGATCCCAGAATCAACTCTCATTGGTTGGCCTATCAGTGTATTGAAAGGTTGCAATACACTGATAGGCCAGATATAGTCCACATGTTATCTCTAGAGATAGAGGGATGGATCAGACGACCATAACCACATGGATCTAAAATTTAGAGTTTGAGCATAGTCATTCCCCAAAGGAAAAACCATGATATTATTACCAATGTAGGTATGAATGGAGCTGGAATGATAAAACCAATAGATTTGAGCTAAAGAAGCTAATTAATATAAGCTAATTAATATACTGACTTACCAACTTCTATTATGACTCAGAGAAATCTACCACACACTTGCTATACCCTCCCATTGGGTGCCTTTCTACCATTTGACTATTTTCTTGAAGATACTCCTCTCACCTCCATCTGTTCCCACACAGAATTAGAGATGGAAGAGGGAGAAGGCAAGGCTGCTGCAATCTCCATTCCAAACATATCTAAATCCCCCAAGATCTTTTATCCTATTGGTCAAGTCCTCAATTACTTTAGCTAATCTCTCTTTCTTTTCAAAGGTCTTAGGCCAATATTATGACTATTTTTCCAAGGATATGAATATTGTAGAAAATAATCAAATATAAATCAATGGCTAGCCCCAGGTTACTCTGATGGTTGAACACTCTATCATATAAGAGGACTACCTGTGAAGTAAATCTAGATCATTCTTCTCACCTAATTCCCCACTATTGAATTGAAGTTTTAAAAAGTTCTAGAGAAGCCCATGGATATTTTCCTCCCTGTCCCTTTTTTTCCCTCCCTCTCTGCCTCCCTCCCTTCCTTCCTTCCTTCCTTCCTTCCTTCCTTCCTTCCTTCCTTCCTTCCTTCCTTCCTTCCTTCCTTTTATTCTTTCTTTCACAAGAATGGACTGAGATCCTACTGATGAAACAATCATAAAGACAAGATTCCTAAATTAAGTCCATGAGCACTGGTTTTAGCAGGGATGAAGGTATTGGTTGCAAGCAAAATTATCAATGTTGTCCGGCTGGTGTGACTCAGTTGGTTGAGCAACATTCTCTGCACCAAGAGGTCGTTAGTTTGATTATTGGTCAGGGCACATGGCTGGGTTGCGGGCTTGATCCCAAGTAGGGGGCATGAAGGAGGCAGTCAATGGATGTTTCTCTCTCATCAATGTTTCTATCTCTCTCTTCCTCTCCTTTTCTCTCTCCCTAAAATCAATAAAAACATATTTAAATTTTTTTCAATGTGTGTGCACTTTTTCTGGGAGAGAGGATTTATAACTTTTACAGAGCCTCAAAGAGACATGATCAAAAGAGTTTAAGAGTCACTACTCCAGAGAGAAAGAAAAAGAGAGAGAGAGAGAGATGCAATCCCTGATGAAAGATTTATATTGTTTGAAGGGGAGCCAGGGAATGAGGGTGATTCCAGCTGAGCTGGACTTGCATCATCTCACTTTCCCTGAAACCATTTCCAGCTAGGACTGAGATTCTAGAAAGTATACGAATAGATTTTTTTTTCTTTTTTCCTTTAAATGTGAAGAAGCCTATTGCATGTTGATTATATTAAATTAGCCACTGCCTGTCCCCACCCCCATCCCTTCCCCAAGGGACATTGAGCAATATCCTAATCAGGCCGCATGTGGATCTGGGTAGTGTCTGGCTTTCCTGTGAAGTAGATGAGGCTTGGCTCTTCTGTTCTCCTTCCTGAATCCGCATCCTTTAAACATGTGCCTCTCTCCTCAGGGCCTTTTCTGTGCCCCATTCTTCTTGTTCATTTTCACCCTTATCAAAGGATTAATTAATAACTGAGGTGTTGGTTGGTAAAGGAAAGAGCTCATGATTGCATTTCAAGAGATTATCCAATAGATTTGACAAACTCTTCAGGATTCAAAGGAATTATCTTTGATGGTTGAATGATTGTTAGAGGAACAGATATTTCAAGGCACTAGAGACTCCCAAGTCATGATACAAAAGTGCCTGCTGATTCCCAAGGGAAGTGTGTACTCATGGGCTGGGATTCCAACAATGGGCCATGACTTTCTGAGAGTCACTGGGTTTTCTGGGTATTCATTTCTTTCTCTGTCAAGATTTTCTCCAATAGTTTCAAAATGTCAGAGGAGTGAATAAGAATTAAAAAGTTACTGAGGAGAAGACTTGGACTCAATGTACAAATACACTCCCAAGAAACAGAAATATCCATACACAGAATGGGAGGTATTCATACCTGTCATGGGGACTTTGATACCAAAGCTAGGCAGCTCTTTTCGGGGTTTATTATAGAAAGGATTAATTGTGTGTGTGCAAACTCGTTTGTTCATTCAACAAATAGTGAGGAAGCCCCATCTAACTGGTAGGCACTGATGAGTCAGCAATGAAACATGCCACTGACAATTTCTGCTCTACTAAGTCTGCATTCCAGACTCAGGGACAAGCAGATAACATGACACAATAGGGAGAAGTGGGGCTTGAGTCAAAACTAGAGCATATATGCCCTCAATAAAGGCATTCAAATGTTAAAATTATACTCATTTTTGTGGCCAAATAAAATAGGTCTGCAAGCTGAATTTGACATTGATCACAAAGTGATAAACCATGGTTCAGACAATAATACGGATTGATTGAGCGCTTACCATGTGCCAACACTATTCTAGGTGCTTTACACATATTAAGTCACTTATTCCTATAATTATGGCACTCTTATTAGGGACAATTACTATCTTCATCTTATAGACAAGAAAGCTAAGGCTGAGAAGAGTTAATTTAGAAGCCCAAGTCATATGGCCAGCAGAAAAATCTGACTTCAGACCCGTTTTTGAAACTCTGTTGCCTCTACATAGACGATTTCTCTGATTCTGAACTTTTTTTGATTATATAGAATTGGCCTTATTTGCTCAAACTAAAGAGTTAGTGAGCAAGTTTTGTTTACTAACACAAAGTTTTGTTTACAGATCACAGTGAAGAGTCAAAATTCATTTTAGACTTAAACCAGAAGGACTTGTGACAATACATTTCATTTTAAAATTGTCTTCTCAAAAGTAGGTAAGCCCCAGGAGATGTTAACCAGCTGGAGTGGAGCAGTGAACAAATAATCTAAGAAGTGGAAGAGACCTAATCATCAAGCACAACTGTTATAACTTGTTGATCAGATATCTCCCACTTCCTAAATTCAACCACTCTGTGGTCAGTGCACAAGTTTGCTAGATAAAAGGTTGAGTGATCTGCTTGTTCCTTTGAAATGTAAAGTAGAAGGCTATAGTGGCCGGTGACTTCACATTAGAATCATGTGAAATCAGTACTCTACCTCTTTTGGATAATACAGTACTGGTGACTCTCACTGGACCACACTCTAGAGCAGGGGTCCTCAAACTTTTTAAACAGGGGGCCAGTTCACTGTCCCTCAGACCGTTGGAGGGCCGGACTATAGTTTAAAAAAAAACTATGAACAAATTCCTATGCACACTGCACATATCTTATTTTGAAGTAAAAAAACAAAACGGCAAAAACACCCGCATGTGGCCCGCGGGCCGTAGTTTGAGGATGCCTGCTCTAGAGTCTAGATTATCTAAATCTAGAATTTGCCATTTGGAGGGGGCCCTAGATTTGGAGTTGGGGAGAAAAAGGGGAGATGGCAGCAGAGGCCTCAGGTAAGAGTGTACCCAGGTCATCAACAGAGAGGAGGCCATGGTGCTTATCTCCTTATTACACACACACACACACACACACACACACACACACACACACACACACACTTCTTTTATCTGTCTAGTCTGTGTCTAGAAGAGAAGAACCAACAGCAGTAAGAAGAAATGAATTGAAAAATCACTGCCCAGCCTGGGGCCTAGCTGTGTCTCGATATGGTGGTTTTGTAGGGAATCATATTAGCATGGCACTGTGGTTTTCTTCTGAAACACTCCATACTCTGTGCATAAAATTGGAAAGAGCAGGCGTTGGGGGTTACTTAGACATTTGGGTAGACAAGATGGTCACAGAGACCTGTCATTAGCCACAGCCATACGGTGACAGCAGACAGTTGGTAGATTCCTTGAAGATTGTTCTTGTGTCACACAAAAATAAGCCAGTGACTCCTATGAATAAACCATGCTCCTAGCGGGCACATGTTATTGCACTGCCCAGGGAGAGCCACCTGGAGTGAATTCCCTGCCCAAGACAATGGTGTTCCACTACGCTCACATCCATACTCCTTAGATTCCTTTCCAGCCTCCCTTGCCATATTCTGGAGTTTTTTTATTTTTATTTCAGACAAACTTTAGACTTATAACCCTCACTCCAACTATTTCTGTAATAATGACTTTCTTGTACCTCCTTGAACTGCCAGATCCAGCCACGGCACAGCTGATTATGAATTTGTGACTCAGTGGTCGACATTTTAAGACAACCTTTAGCCAGTTCCAATAAGGAGGCGGCAGCCAGCATCTTCTAGCAATTACTGTAATTTATGTATTAAAAAACCAAATAGCAATGTTCAGATTTCTTTAAGAGATTCTTGACTAACCACATGAGGATGGAGTTTCATCTGTAGGGGAACCAGCTTCTTCTTGTTCACCTCTGATCACAGGGAGCCTCGGAGTGAAGTGCTATCTGAGATTAAATTGTGGCTTTCTTTTCTGATTCCTCCTCCCTTTTTACTTAACTATCCTCCGCTCCAGCCGGAACCCAAGAGTTAGCATGTACAGTGTGCCTTCCAACTGAACTGCCTGATTGTCTATGACTCAGCTGTCCAGAGAGGCGCAGCTGGCTTGGCATTGATTTTAAAAGACTTCTCTCTCTCTCTCTCCCTTTTCTTCTCCCTCTCCCCCTTCCTTTCTCCCTCTCCCTCTCCGTTTCCCTCTCCCTCTTCCTCTCCCTCCCCCTCTCCCTCTTCAGTTAAACAGTGTGGATCAAGAGCCAGTTCCTTTTAGTTGGCTGTGAGGAGCACAGAGGGAAACTCCTAGTTCTCTGGCTACAAGCTTGGGCTGGGGAAGCGACTTATAAGGTCAATGTCCCAAACCAAAGCAGACAGCAGTACAAATAAACAGCCATGGGGAGACAGACACGGAGTCAGGAAAATCCCCTACATGACTAGACTATCAGTTTCAGCCGTGCAGTGGCTGGGAACGCCAGGTTCAAGTCCATGACACTGAGGCCAGAGAGTTTGCCTTGGAATAAGTGGTGTTCCCAAACCCATTTCTCCTTAGTCAGTGATGACATTTTGTTAAAGAAGGAAAAATCATGTGTGGGAGTCAGTTTCAGATAATTATAAAAATAATGCATTTTCAGAATTTGAGTTAATTGAGGTAGAAGAATAATCTAAATTAGTAAAGACTTTGAATTTTAGAAGTTCTCAAAAGACAAGGGCCAATGGGGAGAGGTCCTGTGGGGTGGCATTCTAGAAAAAGAGTGACATTTGAGACCCTAGATGTCCATTTAAATCCTGGTTCCAACTGCAGTTTGCTGTGATAAGTGTTATTAGAGGCAGATGTGTCATGAAGCTGATGAAGCTTACATTTCAGGATTCCTCTCTGAGAGGGACACAGCTATGGGGCACTAACAGTGTGCTCATATGGTAGTATGTTGTTGTAAAATTTGCAAAAGTAAACTGTTTCGGTATCTTTTTCATAAAAAGAGGGATTTCCCCCCGCCCCCAACTTGTATTAACTTCATACCCCTTAAAACCTGAATCCACACCACTTCAGATGGTGTTTTGGGCTGAAGGTGGTGATGAAGGGGATTGCCTTTGGGATTCACTCCTGTTCCTGTTGAATCAGGAATAGAGGAGGAGGTCCATGCCGTGCGGGTCCAGCTTTTCATTTTCACCAGTTACTTAGGGTTTCCCTTTCTTCTTTCAGGCCAGGCTCCCTTGTGTCCCTCAGGACAATTCAGAGTGTCCCTACCGATACCTTCTGTATTTATGATCCTTCCCTTACAAGTAAATGACAGAGTGCACAGGACTGGCACAAGGAAAACATTCAATAGATGCCAGCAGTGGTAGATAGATTGAATGTACTCAGAGAGGTACCTCTGCTCATGGGTTCCTCCCATCTCTGGCCATGACGATGGTGCATGGTGGGCATGTGGCTTAAGGCAGGTCTTTCAGAGTCCTCCCCCTGGTTATTTCAGCTGGAGCAGCGAGAAGAGCAGCTCTTTTCTCCCTTCCCAAGGCTGTAAAGAATATGAACCCATAGCTGGTAGCAGACACGTCTCTTGCCTGGTGGAAAAGCTGGTCTGAGAATGAATGGAGAAAGTCAATAGCCCTCCAGTCCCTGATTTCAGCCAGCCCCAGGCTATCTTCCTGTTGGCTTGTGAGCCAATACATTTCCTCTTTCCTCTCGAATAAGTTGCTTGTCTCTTGAATGCCAAAACATCCTGGCTAATACATCTTTTATCTGGAATCATATCGTCATTGAAAAAAATTCGTCCTGCTCTCTCTCTCTCTCTCTCTCTCTCTCTCTCTCTCTCTCTCTCTCTCTTTAATTAGATCAAGGCTTCCTCTTGGGCATAATCTCTGCAGAATCATTTTTTAAGTGAAATTTTAATCACTTTTATCAACACAAGTAACATCTTTGACACTTACAATTCAGCTACCATATATTGAATAGCTATTATGTCCATGGCAACTGGCTCCCATCTGGACTAGGTAAACAACCTGGAATCTGATGGTGCTTATACTGAAAAATAAATAAGCCATAACTTCCCCATGTTCTATTGCTGAACAGGAGAAGGAACTCTCAAGTTGACTAATGTTGGCTGCAATGTTTGGAATATAGTAAGTGCTAAGTAGATGCTGGACTTAAGATTCTATGAGAGCTTGAAGGATATTTGGACCATCATAAGTTTTAAAACACAGACCTAGATGTGTTGGTGTAATGACTTTGGTTTCGCTGACGTTATTCACAAGAGACAATATTTCTATTACGGATCTCTTATAGTAGTGATTTCCTGTATTGATGGGGCTTCATGACCAGAAGGCAGCAATTTTTATTGAGTATACATATATGTATTACATACCTCCAATTAGCTTAGTCAACACTCAAATTAATGTTGCCAAGAATAAGACCTTTCAATTAAATAATTAACATGACTAGGTTACAAATAATGTCTGTGATTGACTTTTTAAATGATATTGAAGAGCTTAGAAATAGTCCTTTTCATAAGTAGGTTATATATGTATATTCAACTTGAAACAAAATTTTCATATAAAGTGGAAAATATTTATTTTAGCTCTGTTCATTATCCAAATTTTCACAAATTATATATTAGAAATATTCAAATTACAGAGTGAGTGATGAATGGTAAATTATCTTGAATAGAGTGCTGGATTGGAATTCAGAAATTCTAAATTCTTGCCTTAGCTCTGTCCCTAAATTACCACAATTACAATGAGCCTCAGTTTCTTCATCTGTAAAATGATAGGGTTGAACTACATAACTGCCACTTAGTTATTTCATTGAGCTTTTACTATGTGCTAGGCATTGTACTAGCACTTCGTGTACCTTATTATATCACCATTTATTTCTCCCATTAAGTCTTTTGCTAAGTAATACTTTTTTATATCTTTACACAAAAGAAAACTGAGGCTCAGAAAGATGGAGAAATTTCCCAAGATCACGTGCCCCAAGGGGTGGCAGAGTAAAGATTCAGACTGGATGAGACCAGGTCGAGAGCTTCACTTAACCATCTGATACTGTAATTCTTGGGTTGCGCTAAAGATTCCTCCGGCTTTGAAGCACTGTTCTTCTATGTCTATGTAGCTATCTATTTCAGAGTAAACAGGGTTTCATTGTGATCTTAATATATTTGGACCAGACTGTGGCAGTTAATTTCCAGTTAATCCAATTATAATAAAAATGTGATCTCGGACCTATTTGTTACTTATAACTGGCTCAGCACTAATTTTTAGAAAAATTAAGATATACTAGACAAGAAAATACCAATGGCCACTTGATTCCATAACTTTGGACCACATTACATACATTTTTTAGACAGAAATCCTGTTTACAAGGTGACTTTTATCCTGAAAGGGAAATTAACCATCTTGGCTCTTTCTCCGTTAGCAAAATCCTAAACCAAACACTCATTTTTTTCCCCTGGTTTCCAAGCCCTTTACTCCACTCCAGCCACCACAAACAGTGTCTGACCGTGTGGTCTGACTGGTTGTTGGTGTTGGTGGCAATTTTCATTCTACTCCATCTCCTCCGAAGGGATGATGGGGTTCCAAATGAATCTATCAACAAGCTCATGTTTAGCTTCTAGACTGTTCAAAGAGGAGCTGAGGGTTAGGAATTGCAAATAAATGTAAGACATTGCCTCGTAGTTGCCCTCCACAGTGAGGGTGCAGATAAAGCAGATAGAAATATAGAACAGCGTCAAGAATAAAGGGTAGGTGATATGCTAGGGACTCCTAACTGCTGCAGTAAAAATGAGTGGGGGGATGCTGATTAAGGGCTGGGGTGGGGAAGAGAAACAGAGTCTAGTTATAGGCAAGGATGGACCTATTGGAGAACCTTAATGAGGCACAAAGAAGAAAAATGAATGTGATATATTGAATTATGAAGGGACTTCCAAACTTCTAGTTAAAAGTTGGAAAATTCCATCACTAAAGGTTATTGAGGGCAGAAACTACATTTCTTTTGCTCATTACTATGCCCTGCTGCCTGTAACAACGCTTGACATGGAGTAAGTATTCAACAAATACTTATTTAATGAATAAGTTATTGATCTGATTTCAATACACCTGCGGCTCTTAAGGGCGGTCCCTGGACCACCATCCTTGACATCCCCTGGGAACTTGCTAGAAATGAGAGTTCTCAGGCCCCACTCCAGACCTATTGAGCCGGAAACTCCAGGGTTGGGGCCCAGCAATCTGTGTGTTACCAAACCCTCCAGATGATTTTGATGCTTGCTAAAATTTGAGAATACTGATGTAGACCAAAGCCTAATTATGACAATTTCCCCACTGCCCCTAAAATTTGAGCTACTCCATCTTCTCTTCCCAGCTTGCCCTAACATGGAAGGATAGGAATATTTTTTTTTAATTAAAAATAGATTAGCCGAAGAACATATATGCATATATGCATAGCCCATGGACACCGACAACAATGTCGTGAAGGCTGGAGGGGGCGCTGGGTGGAGAGGGGCAAACGGGGGGGGGGGGCACTTGGAGAGGGAAAATGGGAGACATCTCTAACACTGCCAACAATAAAAGAAAAAACACTGGCAGGTAACATCTGAAATGCTTGGAAATAATGAAATCTGTATTTTAAGGAAGCCAATTGTCAAAATTTAAATAAATAAAAATTAGATGTATCTGTTTATTTAGACTGTTATTTTAATAACTGTGTGGGAATGTCTGTGACAGGAAGAGGAATGGACCCCAGGGCCTGGTAAGGTAAATTTCAACTCAAAATCAAATGAGGAGATAACAGTTCAAGGTGGCTGCCTGACACAACTTCCCTGCCTTCCAAAAGCGCAGTGAAATGATGGTAAAGGAGTAACCCATAGAAGTAAAGAGAATGGGAGGAACACCAAGCCAGTACCAAAGATCTCAATTACTGTCCGAACTTGAAGAGGACAGAAGACAGTTGGGCCGTGTCCAGGGTTCTTGAGCTCCTGTTTGTAAATGCTGAGGCAGATTCCTGAGGAGCCGGGCCTGAAAGCTTAGCAAGGCTCCTTCTATTGCTGAGACAAGTCAGCATCCTTCACAGTATTTCACAGAAGAGGAGAACTGGAAGACACATTAGAAAATGCAATTCTAGATTCCACATTAAGCAGGTGAGGCAACTGAGGCATAAGGAAGTTAAGAGATTGCCCCCAATCACACACTAGTTATTAGCAGGCTTAAGACAATAAATCGCATCTCCTTCCCAGTATGCTTTCCACCATATCCCACTCCCTGTGCAAATGGCCAGGACTGTCAAGCCTTCCATAACCAAGTCCCCTTCTTTCCAGTCAGATGTGCTTGTACACCATCGCATGAGGTGTGTGTGGAAGAAAATACTGAGCTGGGGTCAGACACTCACTGTCCCTGAGTAATTGTGCTGATTTACTCATCTGTCTTGTATTTGTGGGAGTCTGTGATGTGTTAGGGAGGGGGGTATAGTTGCTCTTAATCTGTGCTTTCAAATTTTTATTTAAAAATAATGTATGGGAATATTATTTAGCTACATGAAGAAGGAAATCCTACCATGTGCGACAGCATCAATGAACCTTCAGGGCATTATGCAAAGTGAAATAAGTAAGATAAAGTTAAATATTGTATGATCTCACTTATATGTGGAATCTAAAAAAAAACACAAAAAGCCAAATACATAGACACAGAGAACAGATTGGTAAGGGGTGGACAAAATGATGAAGGTGGTCAAAAGGTACACACTTCCAGTTATAAATCCTGCGATGAATGGAAAGCATAGTGACTATAATCACCAATGCTGAACTGTGTATTTGAAAGTTGCTAGCAGAGTAGATCTTAAAAGTTTCCATCACAAGAAAAAAAATTGTAACTGTGTGGTTATGGATGTTAACTTATTGTGGTGATTATTATGCACTATGCATATATCAAATGATTATATTGTACACTTAAAACTAATACAATGTTATATGTTAGTTGTATTTCTATAATAAATAGGTAGATCCATAAATGTAATGTATGCTTATTAAATTAAATGAACTCTATCACAGTAACCATTGATAAGTTATTTAAGATTTGAAGATCCTCTGGGACTTATTACTTTTTGTTGTTTAATATTCAGCTTAATAGTCTTATAAATGTATGAAATAATTAACATATTTTAATCATTAAACAGTCTACATTCCTTTAAATATCCTCATAACTAAAATAATTTAAAACATATTTTATTATTAATTAATATTTCCCAAATATTTAAATATTGATTGTGAATGCAAATACTTCTCAACATTTGCTTATTAAAACCACAGTTCTACCATAATAAATTATCTTTCTAATTAAACACTTTTTTATTTACACATGCACTATTAAAATAATAAAACGCCAACCTGTACACTGAAACAAAAACTACTTCCTCATCCGGCTGGCATGGCTTAGTGGTTGAGCGTGGACCTATGAACAGTTAGATTCCCAGTCAGAGCACATGCCCAGTGTGGGGCATGCAGGAGGCAGACAGCTGATCTCTCTCATCTTTGATGTTTCTATCTCTTTCTCCCTCTCCATTCCTCTCTAAAATCAATAAAAATATATTTTTTAAAAAAAACACTTCCTCAAATGTTAATACCTTAGATTTAAATACTATTATTTTATTTGCATTTCTTCCCAGGTTTGCCTCTCAAAAGTTTCAGTAATTTTAGTATTTTTATATCTCATCTGACTAAAGGAAAAGGACCAATCTCAGAAAGGAGGCGAATTCATCCTTTTGGAACACACTGTGACATACCCCACCACTGGGTTAGCTGGTATGACCACCAGTGCCCATGAAGTGTGGACCCTGTTCTACCAGTTCTGGTTGGTCTTTGTTATCCGCTACAGCAACTACTTTCTTCAGAATTACCCTCAACTACTCTTTATTCTTTCCTGCTCATATAGGAACTAAAAGGTACTTATCTATAAACTTATTTTTTAAGAGATCAGACAAAATATTCATGTATAATTAATTATACTAGAGGCCTGGTGCACGAAATTAATGCACTTGTGTGTGGGGGGGGTCCTTCAGCCCAGCCCCTGCGCCCTCTCGCAGTCCAGGAGCCCTTGGGGGATGTCCGACTGATGGCTTAGGCCCATCAGTCAGACATCCTTAGCGCTGCTGCAGAGGCAGGAGAGGCTCCCACCACCACCACTGCGCTTGCCAGCCATGAGCCCGGCTTCTGGCTGAGTGGCGCTCCCCCTGTGGGAGCACACTGACCACCAGGGGGACAGCTCCTGCATTGAGCATCTGCCCCCTGGTGGTCAGTGTGTATCATAGCAACTGGTCATTCCACCATTTGGTAGATTGGCATATTACCCTTTTATTATATAGGATTCCCTTAATTTGAAAAATCAATAAGTTACTAAATATGGCCTATCAAATTAACCCTCTCTGAATTACAATTACATTTTTATATATCCTATATCAATTTTCCCTTTGCAAATCATTAGGAATAATATTTTTTTCCTATACAGTTGCCACCTATTCTGATTAAACATTATGTAATTTATTTTATTTTGTAGTGCTCAACTTGGGTAAGGAAAACCCTTTGAAGTTAACATTTTTGGCCTCTGAACATTGCCTCTCGCGTTTTATAGAAGAATGCATGCTGTCTGGTAACACAAGTTGTCTCAGACCCATCCTGACTTTTCCCTGACCTCAAAACATGGAACCAGCTCCCTTCCAAAGGATCTTGGAGTCCTTCAGAGGAGAAAAGTAAGAGAGACCCAAATCTGAGCACAGATCTTCACAGTGAGAACAGACAATGGGAGAACGACAGCCTGAACTATAAATACATGTGCATTTTAAAGGAAGGCCACAGATTCACATAGAATTTTGCACTTCAATGTGGTATGTTTACATATGCTTCTTCTCTTTCAGGATGTGGCTTTATCAGTCACTGATATCCCTTCCACATTGACAACAGAGCAACAACACTCTATGATCTCAGTATCACACACACACACACCCCCAAAAAAAATTAGTATCTTGTTGTAAGTCTTGTGGATTTTATTTTCATTAACAAGTCACCTTTTAGTATTTTTATCTTTCAGATAGAAAAGATTCTCCAATGAAAAGATTAAATTAAATATTGTAAAAGGCCATGAAAATGAAAACTATTTTAATTACCGATTCCAACTATATCCTACTTCTACTCTATCTTCTCAGGGCTCCAAGAACACACGTGTATTTTCCTTATCTTCGCTCATCACGTCCCCTCTTGCTAAACGCCCTTTCTCCATTAGGACATGTTGAAACCAGGTTCGGTGTAAATGTTGCCTCCTCTGGGAGCACCCCAGGCCTCCAGGCAGGCTGAGTCCTCCTCTTGTGTGCTTTAGGAGTACCCCAATCATTCTGTTTTTTAAAACCACTTGATTACGGGAGTTGTGTACACATCCATCTCCTCTTATAAGTTCATGGAGGCCAGAGATCATGTTTTATATTCCCATAGCCTCACACAGCGCCGGGTGTGAAGTAAACAAGAGGTGTTTGCAGAGTTGAATTGAATGTTGATTGGGTTAACTCACACTGATTTTCTATTATTGTACAATTAAACAAATTCAAAGAGCTATTGATGAGCAGGATGAATAATTATTTAAAACACTAGACTTCCTCTGATATCACTGCAGGCTCTTAGAATTGAAGAAGTGTGGGCTTTTTAAACTGTGAAACAAAATCATCTAAAAGGCTTGTTAAAAGTTCAGATCATCAGGCTTTTCCCAGACCCAGTGAATCGGAATCTCTGATGATGGAGCAGGAAATCTGCGTTTTTCACATTATGCACATCTACTAGTATGTTTGACATTGGCTTTGAAGGGACAAGTCAGGGCGCTTAGAAGCAAACAAAAGAAATGTGAGAGATTGCACAGGCAGAGAAAAAGCTCAGTATGTTAGCGGGATAAAAAGTTGATTGGAATGCAAACCATATATTTGGTGAGAAATCCAGGCGCTCAACTCACCCAGTGCAGGAATCCCCGCCAGTGACCTCTGACAACTATCTCGCCTTCCTTCACATACTTTCTAAAAGCCTCTTAAGACAAGGTACATCTCCCAAGTTATGAACCAAGGTGTGTGTGACAAGGCGAGGAAGGAGGTCCTTTTGAATTCCTAATATTATCTCCTACGACTAGTGAGGTTTTAGAATAAACTCCCCCAGTGGGACAGCATTTCTGTCCACGTAAATGAGGTGTACTGAAGCGAAGGTGAGGTTTGGCACCGGTATAGGCAGAGTTGATTCCTAGCATGATCACTTGCGGGCTGTGTGACCAAGGGCAGGTTATTAGGCTTTCTGCGTTTCTGTTTTGCTCTCTGTAAAATGAAGATGTGAGCACCTCCTTCACTCTCAAGATGGTGATGAGGACTTTGTGAGAGGCAATGGCCTGTACTAGTATAAAAACGCTTTATTCAACTTCCACGTGGTCTTTGTTTATTATTATTTTCAACGCATGCGTCAATTTAAAAGGTTCCCTTCCAGAGCATTTCTCCCAGCTTCTTTCTGCTCGTAAAGGGTTCCTGAGTGCAGCTTCACCCCAGACACAAACGGCACTAACGATGCACATGGGTCCCACCCCGTTCCTAGTCATGGTGCACCTTAGGAGTAACAGCTCGGTCCCTCTGGATTACAGGCATAAAATGGGACTGGCCCATTTACATAGATGAATGTTCCCGACACAGCCCATGCCATGGATCCTGCTCCTGTTCACTCTCATTGTCCTGGTTTGAAGGGTGTTGAGTGTTGCTTTTGTCAAATGCCTGGGCTAGAATTCAATTCGATTCAAGTAGATATGGGCACCGACAATATGTAACAAGCCATACAGCTCACCCAAGCACTTCAGAAATGAGAATACAGGAGGCCATGCCATCTGTGGAATTAGAACCAGCCCTTTGTGATGGCTGAGTTCCTCCCTCTGCTGCGAGAGGCAGTTTTATCCCACTTACCAGACACCTTAGTTACTCCTGCCTGTAGGCCCAGAGCCCCCAGAGCACCTTGCACAGGTATTCACTCACTAGACCTTGAATCGAACGTACTGTATATTTTTATTCAAAAGGGATCTTAATTTCAGACACGCTGCATTGGTGAGTATGTGGTTCAAACTTAATACTGCTCTGTAGAACTCCAAGTTCCACATACAGCTTCAACAGCATCTCTCACTTGGAAGAGTTCTTGACAATCCAGCATTTTCCAAAATATGCTCCATGCACACAAAATTAGTGTTGCGATTCTGTAAGATACTCCTTGAAGGGCAGGGGGTTCCACTGTTAAATAACTTTAGGAAACACTGTCCACCCCCTCTTAGGAGATCTCAATGCACACTGGCACATTAAAGGCTCTGAGAAGTCCTGCAGCAGTTCCACGTTTTGTTTTGTGATTTCAGAAACTGTTAATATGTGACACAATTTACCTTTTACTCTCTCATTACTTCAGATTTCTACGCCCTCAGTGGTGTGACATGGGCTGTATGTACAGGAAAGGAACCATCTCTTTTAGGCTTTTAACTGCCACTCACTGCTTGTGAAAAATTGTCTCTAGAATAACTAAGTCCTAACTGACTGATCTTCTTATGATGGTGTAGCCTCTGATTGCCTTCAAGGTAGTCAATGAGTTCTTTTGACTCAAATATCAAAAAGTAAGGAAAGGTGTTGAGTGAGAAGTCTCCCTCCCACCCCATCTGCTCAGTTGCCATTTTTCATCACCAACACCAAAAGTAACTGCTGCTTTTAATTTCTTGTTTAACCTTCTAGACAATGTTCTTGTCAATTCACACATATAGATTTTTTTATAGAAACAGTAGGTTATTATGCACATTATTTTCAAAGAGTAAACATTGTTTTATCATCATCTTAAAGGACATAACAATCTACAAAATTGGATTCTGCTTCTAAGCCTTAATATGCTCATGTGAAGAAAAGATAAGGAATATGTAGAGGGCCTGTAAGTTTTGGGGTTGGCAAACCAGAGACTTTTAAATATCAAAAGGCCGCCCCTATGTCTGGCTATATGTGTCAAGTTTATGAACAAATCAAAGTGCAAAGGCTCCTTCCAACCTTGCTGTGCACAGACCTCTCCTGGATACTTCATTTGCTGATATGAAATACTAGAGGCCTAGTACACCAAATTCGTGCACAGGTAGGGTCTCTAGGCCTGGCTGGCGATCAGGGCCCTCCCCCCCCCCCCCCCACCCCCTGGCACCCGCCTTGGCAGGCCTGGGGCCTGCAGACTGGGGTCAGCTCCTGCATTGAGTGTCTGCCCCCTGGTGGTCAGTGCACATCATAGCAACCTATTTTTCCGCCATTCAGTCGATTTGCATATTAGGCTTTTATTATATAGGATGCATCATGCAAATGCAAAGAAAAAGAGGCAAAATACAAAAGGAGATATGCCAAATGAATAATTTAAGTATCATTAGAAGGCTAGCAAGTAGACAACCAGGGAGAGAAAAAGGATAGCCACAGAGTAAAATATTCAGTACCAACGCTACTTCTTTTTCCGTTTTAAGTCACTGAGGCAAGGGCTTTGTCCTATCAGCAAGGCAGTATAATAGAATGGTTAAGAGGATTTAGAGACAATCAGGACTATTTTGATGCCCCAGCTCCACACTTACTGTGTGACCTTGGGCAAGTTGCCTAATCTCTCTGTGCCTCTATCTTATCTGTAAAATGGGAAAATACGAGTACCTACTTCACAGGACTGCTATGAAGGTTGGTGTCTAAAAAGAACTTAGCCAAGAGCTTGACCCAGCTGGATTAGTATTTGTTGAACAGAGGTGATTTTTAAGGAGACTTTATAGATAGATGAGCTATTTACGCTGTATCCTTACCCCATCCAAGTAACAATCCATTCACTTAAAAGTTCCGACTGACAGCAGGTTGTTGCTGGATACATTGGTTCGTGTCCACCTGGGTTCTCTGACTTTTGTTGCTAGTGATGCTTGTGCTTTTCTTTTGCTGCTGCCTTGGGAAATTCTGATGTATCCAGTGGATTTGGACCTTACTGGGTGTTTGAATCACCTGAATTTCAGTTCCAATGGATATCGGGGTCAGAGTCTCACCCTTTATCTCAGTCCCCGGAAATGGGTCAGTGGGCCAGGGTCATCTCACTAGTTTGTAGGAATGGCTGAGAGAAAGATCCATTCCACATCTTACCCATTAACCCAACAAAAACTGCACTGGGCCATGTTCTTTACATAAAGTAGAAATGATACTTGGGAAGTACTGCAGTCTAACATCCATTTGTATAATCAGAACCACATTGCTGATGTCAGCAACGAGGAAGCTGTAGTTTGTGGAAAGTCTTTGGGACTCTAGCATCCGCTCAGACTTGTAACATTTTTGCTTTTTTTTTTTCTTTTCCCTGGAAATGACATATCATCTTAGTGTTTCAAAGGGAGTTTCAAATCAGGGAGGGCTGAGCCTCTTTAAGAGCTGATGGTAGAGTCATGCCATTAGAGTAGCTGTCACCCAGCGAATGAGGAATAGAGTTACTTGAGAAACTACAAATCCACAAATTTCTTTGGAACTGAGATCTCCAGACAGCTCTCAGACACCGGAGGAAGTCTAAGACTGTGGAACCACCACAATGTAAGTGAAGAAGAGGAATTCTTTCACATATGGCTGGTGAAATAATGGCTAGCAAAGTGGTCAAACATTTCCAGGAAATATGCAAGCTATGGATCATCAGTTATTAAATATAGTTGCGCATGTCTCATTGGGGCCCTCGAGATGTGACAAATAGTACTTAATATCTCTCTGGGTGATTCTGTTCTGGAATCAGCTAAATGACATGAAAATTGTCCTCTGTTATGGATGAGAATAATAAACTCACAAAGTAATTTTTATCCCTAATTCAGACCCTGTCTGCGTCTCCCTCCCCTCTCTTTCCACATGCTGTAATGGGATAAGTGATGTTTTCGATCAGGGAGGGATGGGAGAAATTAAGAAGCTTTAGGAAAAGTATATCCTGAATTTCCAAAAAAACTGTCTAGGTCAGTCCAGAGTCTAGTCAGAAAGTGTATTCATCCTGCCTGGATATTTCCACTGACAGCGGAAGCGAGGCCGGGACAGCTGAAAATGATTACACTTGTGACCCTTTCCCAGGGAGATCCTAAAGTTGACGGTGCTTAGAGGCTCTCAGCTTGTTACCATTTTTCCTTTATTTCTCCGGGTAAGCAGTCATGCTGAATGAATTTGTGATTCACTTAATAAACACTCGGGGGAATGATTTCTTGCTTCCCCGGGCCATGTTTTTAAATCTGGCCTACACCACCCTTCAAAGTATGAAAGAAAGAAAAAAGTCTTAGAAAACCAAATGACTGTCTTTTCTCAGCCTGGGTGAAGAATGTTTTCATTCTGTTTGTGTTATTATGGAAAAGAGCGTGCTGGAGTGGGATGGGTACTAAATTAGGTGTCAGCCTACCTGCCAGTGGGCTGGGTGAGAAAATTACTACATTTCAAGTGGTTTGAAAAGTGTAATAAAGTCTAGAAAATGTAAAGTCGTATTATTCTTTTCTATTTGGTGAGCCTATCAGACTTGATAACACTACTTGACTAGTTTCCCAGGACTACTGTACAGCTAGAAGACACACTACCCTAAGAGCGTCAGAGAGGCCATCTAACATGCTCTCCTGAGATACGTGGTTTTCTCATTTGAAAATTGTTACACAAAACTGTGTGCTCTAACCATTGCACAGTCCTTTTCAAGAAACCGAAACAAAGAATGTATATTCTGCTTACATGGAACCAAAGCATTTGCTTAACTCAGTCACCTGACTTCTTATGCTCAGATGGGCGTCAGCCAATTTGCTCTGGCCAGTCCTCCGATGAAATATCCAGGTGGCCCAAATAACCAGCTTCACCTGCAGTTATTCAGTTATTTTGCATGGAGAGGCATAGATTTTAGCAAATCCTATGGCATATTAGTTTTAACATTTTATTGATGTTTAACAGAAAATGTATTTTCTGAACATATAGTCTTAGTTTACATGGAGGGGCATGTACAAAGTCTTTCCAATGCTCCGTGCAACAAAACTTTACAGAGATCATTCTGTTGACAGAACATTTTGTATGTGACACATGGATAGGTTCAAGTTCAGAGTCGCTGGTTTCACAGTATCATTCTATTTATATTTTTATACTTGAGTACATTACTAATCCTGGAGTAGACCAGTTGTTCAAGGATACCATAGCATTGCCAAATAGCCAAACAATGTTTCACTATATTTGATAGCTCCTGAACTTTGCCAGAAATTCAATACACACACCCCATACCTATTTCACTCCAGACCATGGGAAGGAAACAGTAGAATATTACCACATCATGAGATTCCTATGTGAAGAGTGTTTCTCAGTGTCTGCAGTAAGGTGTCTGTGGACATGGCCTTCCTGTGTGGAGAATGTGTTGGCTTGTTTCATAGATTACTGTGTCAGTGCTGAAATAGAAGGTACGGTGCTGAAAGTGTACAACATCCATGCTTTGTATGGTCATTAAAGCTTTAGTTAAACAATCACAGTGAGGTGGTTTGAGTTTAGCAACTTCAAAATAGCATTGCCATTTAGAAAGCTTTTGTTTTTGAAAGATGCTCAAACCATCTCCTAGAACTCACCACTTTAGGCTTTAACTTGACCTCTCTTCTATGACCAAGAGCTCTTCAATATCCTCCTAACCAAGATCCTTTTTCTCCTGTTATAGCTTTCTATGATTTTTCCCTTTTCCCTGCCTGTTAGACCAGTTGCTCACTGAATAGTATTCCAGGTCTGGTACAAGTTGTATAGTGTAGTAGTAGTGGGGATCATGGCAGTACTAGGAGTAAGCAATAAATAGTAATTTTTAAAAAATATTTTTATTAATATCAGAGTGGAAGAGAGAGAGATAGAAACATCAATGATGAGAGAGAATCATTGATCAGCTGCCTCCTGCATGCTCCCTACTGGGGATTGATCCCGCAACCCAGATATGTGCCCTGATCCTAAATCAAACCTTGACCTTCTGGTTCATAGGTCTATGCTCAGCCATTGAGCCATACAGGCCAGGCAATAAATAGTAAATTTTAATAAGAAGAATAATAGAACAATAGCTACTGCAGTGAAAATAGCTTGTTTTTGCCTCCCTAGAGTCCATTCTTCCTTCTGAAAACAGCTCCTCCAGTTCCATTTGGAGACTTGACCTCCCTACCTCTTGACCTACCTGGATAGAGGACCCAGGCCTGGACAACTGGAGCATCCCATCCCCTGGCCCCAGTGACTAACTCACAGCTGGACTTGAGATCCAACCGGACCAATGAAACCCCATTCCAGGGTTTTCAGGAAACTCTTGGGGTCTCTTTCTCCTGTGATGGCTCAGTTGAGAGGATGTCCCAGCATCCGTCTTGCCATCTCATGGGGAAGAATCTGCCTGAGAATGAAGCCAATCAGGGGAATACAGAGCCGAGTGACTTAGAGAGAACCCATAGTGAGGATCTTGGATAAGCTCCTAAATCCAGATGCTCCCGCAACCAGGCTTTTTTTTTTTTTTTTTTTCCTCTTAAGTCAGGATGAGTTGGGCTTCTGTCACTTACAACTAAAAGATCCTGATTGATAAAGGATACAGTGATGATGAGAGAAAATCACTGTGCCATTTATTGAGCATTGCTTGTATGCCAGGCATTAAGATGAGCACTTTAATAGTGTCTTCTCATTTAATCCACACAATAGTCCTGTGTTTGTTCTCATTCGATGGGTGAGGAAACAGATTTAAAGAGGTTGAGTAACTTGCCTGAGGCCCTACCGTTGATAAGGAACACTAAAGCCTCTGAATTGATATAATGTGGATAAGGTTGACTTTAGCCAGATAGGCCTGTATCATCAACTCAGAGAAATACTCAGATGGGAGGGCTGCCATCAGCTAGAAACTGAGGCAGTGACAGCATCAGTTATTAAGTTGGTCTAGTCAGAGCTGACCATAGATGAAATGAAAGCCAGACCAAACCCTGCTCACTTGGCCATGGGGTGGCTAGCTTCTGAACCCCACAGGGCACAGGAGAGAGGACAGTCCGTTCCAAAGCTTCTTGAAGAGACAGGATGAGTATCAGGCTTTGTGTATTATAGTGCCCGAATGCTTGGGTCTGTGGATCGGCCCAAATGGGGTGAAGTGCCTGGTGAGAGCTGAGGCAGAGGTAGACCCCAGAGTCCATTCCAGCAGCATTTGCAGCTTGCAACTGATTTGTCATGGTCTGGCCCAGGGCAAGATGAAGTCATTGTGGTTGAAGGTAAAAAAATCATCCAAGCATATTCACTGTGCCAGACAGGGCCTGTTTGCCTCCCATCCGTTCCTTGGCCTGCCCCTGTCCTGCTTCTCAGGAAGACTGACCCCTGCCTGCAGGTTGCTTGCCCCAGGCCCCTGTGTTAGCTGGCTTCTGCCTGAGTGGCAGTCACCGGTGAGACCGTGGCAGGGGGAACAAGAGTAAATTAGGGTGTTTCTCTTCCTCATTCTCTGTCTCAAACTCACTGACAACAGCTGGGTCTCCTCCATGACTCCGCTCCCCCCATGGTTCCACTTCTGCCTCCTGACCCCACCCCCTGGAACTCTGGAAATGCTGCCTTTGTCCCGCCAGCCAAGGGGCTGGCAGAGGGTTCCTGCTAGCACTGTTCTCTCCTGGTGTCTCAGCTCCTCTATCACCTGCGTAACCAATCCCCAGTGGTAAATGTTTGGAGTGTTTCCTGTTTTCCTAGCTAGCCAAACATCTAAAATGCAACCACTTCCTGAGGGCAGTGGCCCTCATTTGAGTACCCTCACAGTACTCACCGTCCTCAGCAGGTGCTAAAAATAAGCTGGTTGCTTACTTAGTTGGTGTGGAAGCTCTTGCCAATCTAACCCATCCATTCATGCCCTCTGTTTTCACAGGACTGCTCTGCGAAATCAAAGATCCTGTTTCTCAGCCTCGTTTTAATGAGCTGGCTGGTCCCCTCAACTTCCTACTTACTCCTTTGCAGGCTGTTAGGAGCTGAACAGCAGGAATCTTTCCTGAAAACCTTCTCCATCTTCTCAGTACTCATATCGAATATCTGATTTTGTGTGGGCTGGTCAGAGAAAACATACTTCCCTTTTCACTAAAGGCAAGGCATCTTTGCATGACTCGTTACTGCAATTGCTTGTTTTTCTTCTTAATTTAAGAGACAAGTCTGATTTACCCAGAAAACAGTGGTTGTGGTTAATGGACTTAGCATACGAATTCTCATTCAATGCAGCAGACTTCAGGAGTAGGTTTTTGTCCCGGTAGAAGTAAATCACAGTATTCTTATGCCATGGTATTAAAAAGCATCCATCATTGAATAAAAATCATTTCTTATAAGCCACCTCATCCAAGTGAAGCCAACCCGAATTCCTTGTTTGTGTCTGAAAGAGTTAGAAAACTTATCTTCAGCAGTAGCTTATATATATCTGCCTGCCCTTGCCTCCTGAACGCCACATTTCCAATCCAAATCTTTTCTTGGTTTGAAAGATTCTCTGCCTCGGGAAGACATCCAGAAGGTTCTGGATGGGCAAGTGGGGTCAACAGCGCAGCTGACTGGAGCTGACTGAGCCAATGGGGCTGCTTCAGTACGGTGTTTTGTTGGCTGTATCATCTGTAATTGGCCAGAGTGGGAGAACTTTGGAAGTATTCACAGGAAGTGAATATTTCCTGACTGGCTCATCCCTCTCAGCATTTTCTTGTCTACAACTAAAACATTTTGCCTTGTATGTTCCTGCCCAGGGCCTCTTGAGACAGAAGGCGGGTTTGTTTCTCTCACTTTTCAACTTGTGCCAAATGTGTCAGGAGTTAAGTCCAAAATGCACAGATCTTTTGGGGCTGTGGCCTCTCTGTTTCTGACACAGGCTGCACCGTAACCAAATGTGTCTGAAAGTCTGCCCCTTTAAGAAACCTTGGCTTGGTGCTTCTATAGAAATGAGAACCCGGCTTAAAGGAGACAGGGGAGACAGGCCTGTGGCCTAAGTAAAAATAAACAGAGTGGAAGCCATTTAGATTGAATGTCCAAGGAGACAACTAAGATGAAGCCTCTTAGTCTCTCCCTTAGTACCCAGCACCGGCTTCCACTTCGCCTCAGGCTAGGTCCTCTAGGCAGGGCCACCACATCTGGCGGAAGCTGTCAACTCCAGGAGACGCCATTCTCATGTACATGGTGGCCCTATTGTAGGAGGAAGTCGTCCCTGGCTTCTCTTGCTACACCTAGACCTCAACCTGGACCTAAATGGTCTCCCCTTTTTTAGCCCCAACTTTCTCTCTGTGTCAACTATTCTTGTTAGACCTTAGTTTCTTTGCCTTAAAAAAGGGGTTGAGTTGTACCTCCGAAAGCTTTTAAGAGCTGACAAAAAAGGGACTTATGTTACTTGGGAAAAGTCTTCCCCCAAAGACAATGTAGCATTATTTCAAGTTGGCACTAACAAAATTGCTCTTTGGCAATGAAAAATGTATGCATATGAACTAAACTAACTTATTCCATGTGCTGAGACAACCATGGAAATTAGCAAGGGCTAATGTGCCCCGGGGTCCCCGAGAAGTCAAGCTAACCTTAAGTCAACCATGCTTTGAAAAATTATGGGTCGCAAGTGGCCTTGAAATTCCTATTACCCCTGTGTACTAACTTGATTCTTGAGTTGTGAATTGTAACATTCGTTATTCTTAGAGTCAGCCACATCAGGAAATTCTATAGCTTACAAGAGAAGTTTTTCTTCAAGTGCCAGATGGATTCCGAAAGAAAGAATGGAGATGCAGTTTGAAGAAAAAGAAGCTCATGGAACCAACGAGACCTTCTTGCTGAGGAGCAACTGGATTTGGCTTTGAGGGGAAAAGTCTGAGAGCTTAGCAGCAGACAAGACAGACGTGAGGGATTGCACAGGCTGAGAAAAAGTTTGGTATGTTAGTGGGATAAAAAGTTGATTGGAATGGAAACCACACATTAGGTGACTGAGAGATAGTGGATTAGTGGGATGGACTCATCACAGACCACAGACCACAGAAGGCTAGGAAGGCACTGTGGGCCTGCTTGCTGCTCAGACACCTTCCAATGTGTACTTTCCATGGCCATCAAACAATGTATTTGAGAAAGAACCTATTCCTTCAACCAGGTCACCACTTTAGAGGATCTTAAAACTTTTTGTTGTTGTTGTTTTCTGCATGGTCTGATTCTTCTCTATATATATAATTTCCCATGTGGGGACACACACTACTTTGTCAAATAAACAGTGACTTCCTTAAGGGGCGTTCAGACTGAAACTTGTTTTCAAAAATGTGAGTGTCCCCCAGCAAAGAAAATAAATACACCATCCTAAAACTGGCAGCCTTCAAATTAGAAACCAAAGGAAGTTGCTGCAAAGTATTTGTCATTGATAATTTACACTGACACCAAAGTTTGGTGTGTGTTTTTAAGCTTAAGTCCGTAAACACCCTTTTCAAGTGGCATTGAACATTTAGTCAAAACACAGAGCTCCCCGAGACAATGAGGTTAATTTTCTCATTTAGCACCTGACTCAGGCATGGGCCAGTGCAACCTCACAGACTTCATCATGACCTTGAGCCCGTCCTCAAACAAGGAGACTACTGCATCTTTCCACAGTATCCTCCTTAGGGTAGGTAATGTATGGAGGGTGCATTTCAGCCAAATGGTTGCCAGGAGAGAAAACTCGAGCGAATTTAAATAAAGGTGAAGATGTTGAGATGCCATAGGAAGTTAAAGGAACACAGATGAAAATGGGGAATAATGATGGTCTTGGCTAGAAGAGACGGAAGCCCATAGGGAGGTGAGACAATAGGTGTTCAGGGAGGTGGGTGGAGGCAAAGGGATGGAGGAAGGAGAGTGGTGAATGATTCCTATCTTGTTGGGCAGATAAGAGAAGACAACTGTAGCCTTTGAAAAGAAGAAGCAGTGTTTGAAAACATTTACTCCCAGAAATCTGGGGAAATCCAGGCTATGACTTCAAGAACTGGAGAGGTTTGGAAGCCAGTATAACTGGGATTAACTGAGGGCTCAAATCCATTGCCTGACAACAGGTCAGGCTAAGGATGGCTCATAACATTATCTAAAGGTCTCATCGAATTTCAGAGCTAGCACAACCATAATGGAAAAATCTGTTTTCTAGTATCGGTCAGCATTTGGGATTGTTTCACCCAGTGTCAGTGAGGCGACGTTAATGTCAGAAAAGCTTATGGCTTCTCCCTACAACACATCATGACTCCCCCACCTCAAAAACACACACGTTTCCTCCCTATGTTCCTGATGTCATATCCTGGCATCCTAAAAGGATGAGGGGGAGATTATATAACTGTCTGAAGTATTACAGAATATGAAACAATAAATAAGCTAAATAAATTGTGAGATGTGAGTCATGATTCTCTTTGTTCTGATTTTTATAACTGCATTTTTAAAATTACATGTTTTCCCTTCATGATGAAAAATGAAAACAAAAGAAGATAATAATAATAGTTTAAAAACCTCTAAAACCTCTAAGTGTCCTCTCATGGAGAAACCTATTTTATCACATCAGATTATACCTAGGCAACTGCTATTGAAATAATTGCCAACATTGTTGAGAATCTATTGTGTGTCAGGCATTCAAAACCACCTACTTCTACACCTATTTTAGAAACAAGGATACCAAAAATAGAGAGGTTAATAACTTATCCGTGGTCACTAATTTTCAGAGCCCAAACTTAAACTTAGGGCGGATTGTGTCCAAAGTCCATGCTCTTACTCATTAAGCTATACCATCTCCCAGTCTCTTCTCAGAGCAGACTTCTGAAGAGACCCAACTAAAAAGCAAGCCTGAGGTTGGCCACCCGCCCTCCAACCGGCACTATCCTGGTTGACACTCCTATGATGCAAGTGGAAACTTCCTGCTACAAATCTCCAGGTGTTACCAGTATCTTTCTCTCTTCTGCTCACATCCTGATCTTTGAAGAATAGATCTTCAAGTTCCTAGACCCAATTGACCATCTACTCGTGATAAGGAAAGAGATGTATTAAAATATAAAATAGTAGCAAGGCTTAGGGAAATCTGAATAAGTACTTGTATTCAAACTAACTCTGTAAAAAAGCAAAACAACTAACCCCAAGAATAGTTTTAGAGGCAAAAGGAATGAAACCAAAACTTTGATAGAGACATAGATGACTAGAAGGACTGAGGCTGGTTTTGAAATTAAGGATTTAGAAATCTTTATGGGAGAAGACTTCTTCTGAGCTCTCCAGTTCTCAATAGTGAAGTTTAAGTGTTCTTTCTAGAGATAAGAGTTAAGTTCTAGGGATAAATACTTTGTTTAAATCAAACCTTGGCTGGGTGATGGAGATACAGGGACAAAAAAGACAAAGTCCATGCCCTTTAGGCGATTACAGATTTAATAGAGAAGGAAACACAAGAATATAAAGGTCAGCTCCGGTTGAAAATAAATATGTTTATTAAAAGATATATGATTTCAATAGATACAAGAAAAACATTCAGTTAAAAAACAATCATTTGCCCAGCTGGCGTGGCTCAGTGATTGAACATCAACCTATGAACCAGGTTCAATTTCCAGTCAGGGCATGTGCTCTCAGTGTGGGGGCTGAGAGGGTGCAGGAGGCAGATGATCAATGATTTCTCTCATCATTGATGTTTCTAACTCTCTCTCCCTCTCCTTTCCTCTCAGAAATCACAACCCTGTTCAGCACTAACTGTATACATAAACAGTTAGTAATTTCATGGAGAACACCCCCTAGGGTTTTTGTTTTAAGAGAAGTCATGGAGGAGAGGACAATTCTTTTTTACCCCAAAGAATGAATTTATTATGGTAATAGAGGCCCGGTGCACAAAATTTGTGCATGGGTAGGGTCCCTAGGCCTGGCCAGCAATCAGGGCCGATCAGGGCCTTCTGGCTGCCAGCCAGGGCCTTCCTTCATTCCACGCCACCCCCTGGTGGTCAGTGCACATCATAGTGAGCGATTGAACTCCTGGTCTCCCGGTTGAACTCTCGAGGGGACACTTTGCATATTAGCCTTTTATATATATAGATAATTTTATACCTTGGGGCACCTCTGTGGGAGAGATGGTTTAGGACAGGGGAATCTTCAAAATACCCCTGTATTCCAAATAACCACTTTTCTGCCCAGAAGGGAGGTTAGCCCTTACAGTGATGATAATAGAGAGACAGTGGACTCTTCTGCCTTCTCACACTTAAAGGGCTAGTGCCAGAACCTCCATTGAACCTTGGACAAGTCTGGTGGCCTACTGAGATAGAATTTTAACACTCAGATTCCTCCAAGAGAAAAAATAATTTTGGCAGGTGATAAAATTACATTCCCAGTGTGCACGGTGCTTCACAGTGGACAGTATCCATCCCTTATATGCAGAGGCCAGGAGGTAGGGGTGGAGAGAATGAACAAGGGTCTCAATTCAGCCCTACGGGAACCCAAGTGGCTTGCTAATGTAGTCTTGCAGGGACAGCCTCTATGGGAGAGGCAATTCCCATGACCTCACTGGATTCACCTAAGATGCCATTCAAGGTCAGGACATGGAACTGAAGAGAATACAGTTAATCGCAGCAATTGGGGAATATTTCATGTTAATAGGTCATAAGATTAAGAAACTGGTTATGCCATAAGCCCATCATTGCACATTTTATTGCATCCACATCATATACCACCTAAATAGCATCCCTGAAACAATTCAAATGCAATTTCTGCTCAGTGCAGTATGCAGTAACCTCTTTAACTTAGTTATTTAGGGCCCTCCTGACCTCTTTCCCCTTAACAAACCTGCCAGGGGTTCCTTCATTTATACTAAGAGCTAAATGACTTTTGAACTGAATATCAATGCATTGAGCAATCAGGGTAGGATCACAATGGTTTCTAGGGCCTTCTAGTTGTCTCTGGATTCCTAATTGTAGGCTTACTCTGACTTCCTGGTGGTCGGTGATTCCCAGCCTTAAGGGCAGTCAGCAAGTTTGAGTAATGCCCATCAGAGCCACTGGGTGGCACTGACAGGCCTGAGATGGGAGGAAGAAAGACAGAGGCAAGGAGAGGCAAGGTGGGAGGAGTAACAGGAAAGGGAGAGAGATGAGAGAGATGAGAGAGAGAAAAGAACAGCTAGGCCACAGGCAAGACACCCCTGCCCTAGAACAATGAGTCCAGCACGTTTTGCTCATCTCTAAGTCCCCAGGATCTTGCTTTGTCCTGGCACTCTGCTGATGCTCTGGGTCTGTTGACTGGTGGAAGGGAATGACTATTCAAGAAGTGGTGCTTCAGTGGGGTTTTCTGTGGTAAATCTTTGCCTTGTAAAAAAGACAGAAGGCAGGAGTGTCAAGCACACACAGAGGTAAGATTATCCAGGGGTCAACAAACACTATGTACAGGTCCAGGTGGTAAATAGTTTAGTTTTTTAAAAAGCCATGCAACCTCTGTCAGAGCTGCTCAACTGTGCCACTGCCGCATGGAAGCAGGCACAGACAAAACATAAATGAATGGATCTGGCTGTGTGCCAATAAAACTTGATTTACAAAATCAGGCAGCAGGTCAGATTTGGCCCATGGTTTGCCAACAGCTCATTGCTTTGGGTTTTAAGATACTCTTTCTGATTTCTCTAACCTTACAGTCACATCCTTCTTGATCCAACACCACTCTTTTGCTATATAACTGTTCATGGGACTCTTTCTGAATCTGTATTGACTGTATGATCTTAGACAGCAAACACCTTGGGAAAATCTAAGAGTCCACAAAGGGCTTTGATGCACCCTAAGTATTCCCGTCTTCCTGTCTTATAATGCTCACGAGCTGTCTCAGTAGAAACATGGAACAGACTGTCAAATCTCAGAGGGGAGGTGGTGGTGTATGGGTGTATGGGTGTATGGGAAGAGATCAACCAAAGAACTTGTGTGCATATATGAATCACCCATGGACACAGACAATAGGGTAGTGAAGGCCTAGGGCAGGGCAGACTAAAAGGGGTCAATGGGGGGAAAAGGGGACATATGCAATACTTTCAACAATAAATATTTTTTTAAAAATAAAGTGATTATTGATTTTTTTTTTTTAAGAAAAAGAGCTATCTCAGGAAGTGTTCATGGAGATGACCCTTAGCTTTGAAATTCTCATGACATGTAGCTTCTGAAGATTTCACAAAGGCAGAGATGATGCAATGTGATTGATGCCAAGTTGCAGGAATTATACTACTCTGTCTACAGTGAACCAGGTTCAAGCCAGCTTGAGAAACATCAGCTCAGCTCAAACCATCAAGTAACTAAAGTTTGTCTTTGGAAACTTCTAGCCACACACTCTCTACCCCCTCTCCTCTTCTAGTATTCAGCGCTCTCATTCGTTCTCTTTCCCACTCTCGCTCCCATTAAGAACTTGATTCTTCTCTTTATTAAAGTGAAAATGACTAATGACAGATTAAATCGCTTCCCATTGAGGGACATTTATTAAAATGCTCTCCATAAGGTAAAGAGCATTTTAATAAAAGGACACAGTACAAATAATGGGACATTATACCTTCTGGTGGTGATTTTTATTTGAAAATGGATTCTATTTTTACCATGTTCAATGGGAAAATCCAGGGGGAAAATATTGAGTAGGGCCACTGCATATGGCCCTGTGACTCTGCAGAATTTCATGGATTAGGATGTCAGTGGCATGTTTTGGAGTTGTACAATACAGTAGTCGCTCAGTTAGTGGGTCCTCTAACGTGTGTGTATGTGGCAGTTCCTAAGAGAGAGACCAAATTCCCTAAGGAATAGACAACTAAAATGTGAGTTTGTACTTTTTGAATTTTCTTCCTTGGAAGGAAATTGACATGGGTAAGTTTTTACATGCCAGCTGGGACTAAACACTCCGGACAAGACGAAAATGTATTTTCTTCCCAAGAGAGATTCGCTCACATAGTTGGTCATAACTAAGTGTGTTGGAGGCCTCTTATGTATTTCAACACCTCGGTGGCCCCACCTCTTACTCCAGGCTCTGTATCGGAAACCAGTTCCTTGAAGGCTTGGGCCAGCTTCCTGCAGGTGCAGTGGAACAGCTCTGAGCTCAGACTCTCACTGCCCGTCTGCCCTGCAGGTGACAGTTAACTGGAACCAGCTCTGCACTCATACATGGGGAACATGGCAATTGGAGCCCCCTTGACCAAGTGGGGAGGGGATCCAATGGATCTATGCTTCCTCCTTCTCTTCTCCCACGTAGGCGGTTCTGAGACCACATTTTACAAGGTTCCTGAAAAATGCCCTTTAGGGATTAAGCACCAGTCACCCAAACCAGGGACCAACTTCCAAAAGAATCCTGGTATCGATGCTCCTCTTTCCTTGTGTACTCTTCTCATCCCTCGCCTGCTCCCTTGGATCACAAATAAGTCACCTGCATAAAAGCCTTTGTCTGCGGCTCTGCTTTGAGGGAAATCCAGGCTAAGACACTGTGCATGTTAACTTGTCATGAGAAATACAGTTGTCCTACACAAACTGCCATGAATTATCGGGGCAAAATTGCATCCTAGCAAAAACACCTTCTTCTTGAATAGTAGTCTTCAAAGTACTTTGCTGCAAAACACTATGTACAAGATCCCAAACACAAGTTTATCTGTGGTACCTTTCTTCTCCCTCCCCACTGCTTACTCTCCCTGGATGTCAGCATCTTCTATGGCCCCCTGATCTCCCTGATAGCGCCCACCCTGCTCTAGCTGTAATGGTCCACTGCCAGCCCCCTGCTAAGGCAAGTGGCCATGGGCTGGCTACCAAGTCCAAGCCACATCTGGCCCAAGGGTAGCCTATGCATGGCCATCAGGTGAGAAAGCATATACCCAACTAGATTGATGTAACTAGCTAGGACAAGCACTCTGACTCATCCAGAATTTGAACTTGAAAATATACTCAAGATTAGACAGCCCATGGTGGGAGTGGAATGGAGCAGGTGTGCAGAGAGAAGCAGACTCGGTGTGAAAAAGCAGACCACGTGGACCAGGACAGAGAGGTCCTGAGGTGTTCTCTAGAGCAACATCAAGCTTCAAAGACCTTTGAAAGTTCTGTTTCAGTCAGGTTTTCTTTTAATAACTGCTCTCCGGTAACCTCTCTTCTTTCTTAAGTTGGCCTAAGCATGTCTCGACTTTCTCGTAAGCAGAAAAACCTAAAGGACCTGTTTTTTTACCTCTTCCCCTCACGATCCTGTTTTCTTCCAGTGCAGTAACAACCAATGAGATCTAATAGGTACCATCTCTCTTTAGACAGGAACTCTCTATAGGTAGTGCCTCGCCTCTAAGAGATGATACCAAGGCACTGCAGCAGGTCAACAAGTGAGAAATTTGGGGAAGTGAGGATAGTTTCCACGTTCCTTGGATGACCCTGCAGAAGGAGCTGCCCAGACTGCCTATGCACAGCTCCAGCCCCATGGTAGGAATTCAGTTCTGGAGAAAATGACAGAGATCTATTCACATCTGGCAATTCTTCCACTTTGGCATGAGCATTGCACAGAAGGCTGAGCTTGAGGCTTCTCAGCAGTCTCGCCAGTGACTAATACCCACAGTATAGGGAGTCTGCATCCCGGATTTGTTCGGATTGTCCAGATTTCAAACGTGCTATCCCACGGTTGTTATAAATCATTGGTCTATCCCAGAAGTTTCAGTGTTTGGTAAATAGTTTCAAAATAATCCAAACTGGTGGGCATTACAATAAGGATGTACATGGATTCAAAATATGGGATTCCCTCTGGCTGAAGAAATAGTAATGATTCATGGAGACAGACACACCATGTGTCTCAGTCTATCTAGATGCAATCTCTCACTTCAAAATTATTTGCAATGCATTAAAATCATTGACATCGTTATAGGATTTGATTTTACTATTAAAAATGTATATAAAGCAAAGGGGGAAATACAGTTTTAAAGGGATCCTGCAACAGGAATATCCCTTTTAGAAGAAATGTGACAATTCAAAAGTAATATTTTTTTTTTCTCCTGGCTATGCCACACTTCATCAATTTTAAGATATACATTTATTTAGAATTTTATACCTTTGAAACTAGGATTCATCTTTCCCAGTGGGTAGCATTGTATATTTTAATGGAAAGCATTTTTTCTTTCCTAGTGTACATAAAATAATGGTGCATTTTAAAATTAATGGCATCTTAGATTCAATAATATACAGTGATAGTGATGTAAATGTCACTCAGAGTGGAATATTTGATAATACTTCTTATATTATATTAGATAAACACAAGCTGACTGTCAGCCCTATAGCTTCAAGTGTTAAATTGAATACATTTATTACACATATGTCTTTTAAAATGCAGTTTGTAGCAAATCACACATCATTCTGTAAGACACTGTTATGGTTCCACATATTTAGACTGCGCCTCTAGTTTCCACCTTGCTTTGAATCAATATGAATAATTAAGAGACACCATTGTTCCAGAAGCTCAAGGTATTGGCAAAACATTGTGCCTCACAATTAATGGTAGATTTAGCTTACTGTTAGTATAAAAAGTTGCCCCTGTCATTGTAAGCCATGTCTTAAAAGTTAACACTGGAATACTGGCATAAAGATAGACCTAGATCAATGGAACAGAATCAAGAATCCAGAAACAGACCCTTACATTTTTTATCAATTGATTTTCAACAAAGGTGCCAAGGCAATTAAATGGGGGGAAAGAATTGTCTTTTCAACCAGTGATGCTGGGACTACCGGATATGCACATGCACAAAGATAAATTAGGGCCTTAATTTAACGCAATATTTAAAAAATTAAGTCAAATGGATCATATAGATAAATATAAAAGCAAAATGATAACACTTTTAGAAAAGGTAAAAATGTTTGTGATGTTGAGTTAGGCAGAATTTTTAGATATGACACCATAAAAAGGAAAAAAAAGGGCAAATTTTTAAACTTTTCACAAAATTTAAAAATTTTTGTGCTTCAAAAGACACTATTGCCCTGGTCAAGTGGCTCAATTGGTTGGAGCATCATCCCCTGCACCAAAAGGTCACAGGTTCTATTCCCAATCATGGCACATACCCAGGTTGCAGGTTTGATCCCTGGTTGGGGTGCCTATGGGAAACAACCAATTGATGTTTCTCTCTCACATCAATGTTTCTCTCTCCCTCTCCCTTCCCTCTCTCTAAAAGACATTTTTTTTAAAGCATATCCTCGAGTGAGGATTTTTTAAAAAAACTTATAAAAAAGTGGCAGACAATCACAGATTTGGAGAAAAATCATCTGATAAGGGGCTTGTATCGAGATTACATAAAGAACTCTTACAACTCAATAACAAGACAAACAACCCAAATAAAAAAAATAGACAATATTTGAATAGACATTTCACCAAAGAAAATACATGTATAACAAACAAGCAATTAAAAAGATGCTCAACATATTTAGTCATTAGGGAAATGAAAATTACCACTACATGCCTATTAAAATACTTTTTTTCAATCTCCAAAAATGTCAAGTGCAGGATGCAGAACAATTGAAGCTCTCACACATTTCTGCTACCACCAATTTGGAAAATACTTTGGCAGGATTTTTTACAAAATGAAGTTAAACATATACTTACCATTCTAGCCAACAATCCTACTCTTTTGCATTTACCTGAAAGAAATGAAAACTTGTGTTCACACAAAACCTATACACAAATGTTTATAGTGGTTTTGTTCATAATCACCAAAACTAGGACAAACCCAATGCTCTTCAACTGGTGAGGAGATAAACGAAGCCTGGCGCATCATACAATGGAATACTACTCAGCCATATAAAAGAACTATTCTTACATGCTACAACATGGATAAACCTCAAAAATATTAAAAAACGAGGTGCAAAATTTTTAAATTGTATGCTTCCATTAATAAAAATGTTCAGAAAACACAAGTTTAAAAATACATGAAATAGATTAGTGGAGCTGGAGAAAGAATGGAGATTGACTGCAAATAGAAATAAAGGATCATTTGGGGGTGATGGAAATATTATAAAACTGGATGGTGGAGTTGGTTAAACAACTGCAAATTTATTAAACATCATTTAATTGTATACTTACAATAGATGAATTTTATGGATATTTCATATAAATGGAATTATATAGTTATACCTCAATAAAGCTGATTTTTTTTATTTTTTTAATATATTTTATTGATTTTTTACAGAGAGGAAGGGAGAGGGATAGAGAGTTAGAAACATTGATGAGAGAGAAACATCGATCAGCTGCCTCCTGCACACCCCCTACTGGGGATGTGCCCGCAACCAAGGTACATGCCCTTGACCAGACTCGAACCTGGGACCTTTCAGTGCGCAGGCCAATGCTCTATCCACTGAACCAAACTGGTCAGTGCACTGATTTTTTATTTTTTAAAAACTAGCACTGGAGTTATTATGAGAGTTTTTTACTTTGACATCTTGCTACGCTAGACAAGCAACTAATGCTTGTGTTTGTTTGTTTTTTCTATTATAAGCCATATGACACTTGTTAATAAGATTATTGGTATAGTCATATAACACTATAAATACTAATTTTGGTGGTGTAAAACTATAGGTTCTAAGAATATTTTTTGAAATTATCAAATACCTGCAGCATAACATCGGTAAGAATAGATGCCAATGGTATGAGCTTGAAAGAATTATCTGAAGTTCTTCCAGTTGATGTGGAAGTTGATATTATAAAATATTGAAATGTTTTCATATTTATACACTAGTACTAGAGACATGGAAATCATTTTGTGATTTTTATCCAACTGCTTTGCAGACAAATTTGGTTATGTTTTAATATAAGATGTCCAAGATTAATGCCTCTCCTTGAAGGATCCCAATAATATTGCAACTTCCATAAGGCTAACTTTATCAGTTAAAAATGATAAATGGTTGTTAAGAAAGTTTTCAGAAATCCTGAGGCATAATTCCATATATGTTGTGTTTGGTAGGGCAAATCACGTGTTACAAAAATCAACTTTCAGTGGCTAAAGACAATGAAAGTTTATTTCTTACTCATGTCATAGTTCAGTGCACATCACTAAACTATGACTTCCATGCAGTCATTCTGGGACTCAGGTTTCATCCATGTTATGGTTCTACCACCCTCTATTTCTGTGGGTTCTTCATTGGAAGATGGCTATAGTCTAGGTTTAGACTGTAGTGTGTATCACTGAGGTTCATATTTCACTGAGTGGAGCCCAGTTATCTGGCCACGCCCAGCTGAAAGGTAGTCTGTAGAAAATAGTTTAGTTATGTGCCCACGAAGAAGAGTGTACGATTCAGTGGTTTAGTGGTTTTTAGTATATTCACAAAGTTGTGCAATCATCACTGCTATCTAATTGCAACCCCATTATCAGTCACTTTCCATTACCCCCTCCCCAACCCCTGGCAACCACTAATATACTTTCTATTCCTATGAAATTGACTATTCTAGATATTTCATATAAATGGAATTATATATAATATACTAGAGGCCTGGTGCACAAAATTTGTGCATGGGTAGGGTCCCTAGGCCTGGCTGGCGATCAGGGCAGATCAGGTTCCCTGCCTTCTCACCTCCCCGCCTCCTCCTTCCCTCACTCCCTCAGCGCCCCGCTGTCTGCTGCTAGTCGCTCGCCATGTACCATGCCACCCCATGTCTGCGCACATCATAGCGAGCAACCAAACTCCCAATCTCCTGGTTGAACTCCCAAGCGGACAATTTGCATATTAGCCTTTTATTATATAGGATGGCTTATTATAAGTGACTTACTTCTTTTAGTACAATTTTTTTGAGATTCATCCTTATTGTAACTATAATATGTTGTAGTCACATGTATCATTACTTCATTCTTTTTATTGCCAAATAATATTATAAAGTATGACACACCACATTTTGTTTATCCATTCCTCAGCTGATGGACATTTGGATTGTTTCCATCTTGTGACTATTATGAATTACACTGCTATGAACACTCTTGTACAAGTTTTTGTGTGGACACATGTTTTCAGGTCTCTTGGGTGTACACCTGGGAGTGGACTTGCTGGGTCATGTGGTAACTCTATTTTAACAATTTGAGGAACTGTCAAACTGTGTTCCAAAATAGTTGTACCATTTTATAATCCCACAGCAATGTGTAAGGATTCTAAAGTTTCCATATCTTTAACAACATTTATTACCTGTTGTTGTTGTTTTTAATTTATCTTTATTGTTGAGAGTATTACAGATGTCTTAAATTTTCCCCCATAACCCCTCTCCACCTGCTTCTGCCCCACCCCAGGCCTTCACCACTCTATTGTCTGTGTCCATGGACTATGCATATATGCATATAAATTCTTTGGTTAATATCTTCCCGCCTCACTCCCATCCTCTTCCCTCTGAGTTCAGTCAGTCTGTTCAAATAAATTGATGAACAAAATAGGTCCAGAGATATAGAAGCATATTGTGCATGTGTGTTTTTAACTTTAGCCATCCTAGTGAATGTGAAGTGGTATCTTGTGGCTTTTGTTTGCATTTCGCTGATGCTAGTGATGTTCTTTCATGTGTTTATTGGTCATTTGTTTGTCTTCTTTGGAGAAATGTCTATTCAAATCCTTTGCTCACTTTGAAATCATTTTTCTTTTTTTTTGTGTGTGTGTTTTTTTGTTAATCCTCACCCAAAGATATTTTTTTCCATTGATTTTTAGAGAGAGTGGAAGGGAGAAACATCAAAGTGAGAAAGGCACATTGATTGGTTGCCTCCCACATGTGCCCAACTAGGGCCGGCCTGGGGTTCTAGCCTAAAACTGAGGTAAAGGCCCTTGACCAGAATCGAACCCATGACCCTTCAGTCCACTGGGCCGATGCTCCAATCACTGAGCAAAGCCAGCCAGGGATGAAATTACTTTGCTTTCATTGTTGAGTATAATATTTCTGTACATATTCTAGGTAGAAATTCCTTATGAACAACCTTGGTTATAAATATTTTAATCTATTCTGTGGTTGTCTTTTCACTTTCTTGGTGGTGTCCTTTGAAGAAAAAAAAGTTTTAACTTTAATGAAGTGTACTTTATGTATTTATCCTGTGCTTTTAGGAGCCATTACCTAAATCCAGAGTCATAAAGATTTACTCCTATGGTTTCTTTTAGGAGTTTTATAGATTCAGCTCTTACATTTAGTCTATGAGCCATTTTGAGTTAGTTTTTATGTAAGTGTGAGGAAGAAGTCTAACTTCATTCTCTTGTGTGTGGATACACAATTATCATAGCAACTGTATGTTGAAAATACTATTATTTCACCATTGAATTGTTTCAGTATTCTTGTCAAAAATAAATGTAAGAGTTTATTTCTGGACTCCCAATTCTACTCCATTGATCTCATTGTCTACCAGGAATGGGGAATGTCCGGCCGTATAAGGGCCGCAAAATCATTTGGTCTGGCCCTGCCAAGGTGTTAGAGATGAGTTCATTAAATGTTTTACCAAATATAGCAGGCTAATTTTTAAGTTGATAATTCTGTATGGCCCACAAATGATGTTATAAATATCCAAATGGCCCTTGGCAGAAAAAAGCTTCCCTATCCCTGGATCATACCTATGCCAGTACCACACTGTCTTGATTACTATAGTTTTATAGCAGGTTTAGAAATGGGGAGATGGAGTCTTCCAACTTTGTTCTTTTTCTACATTCTGTTTCGACTATTCTGCATCTTTACCATTGTGTTTTACAGTCTGATTCCCAAAAAGACTCTGAAGAAGGGAAAGAGCAGCATAAGGCAATGTTCAGGTGGAAAATAGAAAATGATGACATTGGAAGCCAAAAGTGTATACTAGTATGTGTATATGTATAAGAATTTTGAAGAAAGAAGACTATTTTTGCTTTACAAAGTAAAAATTCTCTAAGAAAATTTTTGTTATTGATAATAATCACCATAATATGAAATTCGACAGCTGTTTGTTTCCAAGAAAATTATATATGAACTAGGGACCCAGTGCACGAATTCGAGCACCTTGAAAGGAACTGTGGGCTGCGAGGCTGAGGTGGGCACAGGGGCAGGTCTCAGCCCATCCTCCACGACACCTCCCACCGCAGCCCCTGGTACCCTCTCTGCTGGCCCCGCTCCCACCACCACTGCTCCCACACGCTGACAGCACTGACCCCACTCACCAGGAGGTGCGAGTGGGGCCAGCGCCATCAGCAGATGCAAGCAGCAGCTGCTGCCCCATTCGTCCCTCAGGAGCAGGGGAAGGTGGAGAAGCCCTCAGGGGCGATTGGGACTGGCGTCGGGCACCAGCAGCGGGTGCAAGCGGGGCCATTGTCGGCAGCAGGTGTGAGAGGTGGCTGCTGGCCCGGATCACTCCTCAGAAGCAGGGGGAGGTGGAGAAGCCCTGTGGGGTGATCAGGGCTGACAGCTACCACTCGCTGGCATGCCAAGCGATTGGGGCCAGCACCGTCAGTGGGTGCGGGCAGTGGCTCTGGTGCCAGCAACGGGTGCAAGCGGGGCTGGCTTGGCAGCAGGTGTGAGCACCAGGCGGGACTGCGGCATGTGGGAGCAAAGAATTTTCAGTAACCAACAGAAGTTCACCCCGATGATAGCAACTGGTGCCCTGCCTTGGTCTGGCGGTCCCGCTCACCTGCTCCACCATCCCACCACGGCCGACGCCCACCATGTTCTGTGCTCTGCCACCTGCTGCCAAAGCCTGCCATGTTCCATGTGCACCCCCTGGTGGTCAGTGCACGTCATAGTGACCGGTTGTTCAGTTGTTTGGTTGTTCTGATGTTTGGTTTATTTGCATATTAGAGTTTTATATATATAGATAATTTTAATTATGAAGACCTTGAGGACATAAAATTTACTAGTTTTCATTAATTTTACCTGGTTTATTTGGGTGTAATGAGCCCTGAATGGGATAGTTGTGGTGGGGGGATGGGGAGGGTAATCATTTCATTTTTGCAAACTTAACTGCTTCATTATGAAATCCTACTTTTAAAGTACTTTATGTCCTTAATGTAAGGTGAACTCAATAGCCAAGTGGGACAAGGTAAAATTATGTACAAAGCAGAAGATATCGGTGCCTAGAATATTGGTATCCTGAGTGCTAAGTCAGAAAATGTACCCACTGTTCCTTCACTGTTAGAAAGTCAGGAAAGCCAATGGTGACCTTTGAAATAACAAAATATCACTTGGTCTTCCTAATGATTACTCAGAGATGTGCCTAAAGGTGATTGTAAAGAACTGGGAACAAATAATATTGAGCAAGTGAGGAAGTTGCATCACGTGATAAGAAAAGTACAGACAGGCTTTAGGATAAGACAGCTGCACATTTCAAAGGTGGACTTATAACTGGCTTCATGAACTTCAAAACAATATTAAACTTTACTTTCATTATCTCTAAAAATTAGCAAATTGTTCTTGCAGGATTGCTCTGAAGATTAAGTGATTGAGCAAGAGATGCATATGAACATGCCCAGTAAAACACCTGTCACAGAGCAGGCCCTCAATCAATCTCAGTGTCTTTTTTTTTTTTTTTCAATTTCCTACAAATGGATGAATGTTGAAGAAAAACCACACAAATGATATGTTAACTGAATGATTATAATAAATTTGGTATTCCTTCCCAAGAAATCTTTTTTAATATATTTTATTTATTTATTTATTTTTATTTTTTACAGAGAAGAAGGGAGAGGGATAGAGAGTTAGAAACATCGATGATAGAGAAATATCGATCAGCTGCCTCCTGCACACTGCCTACTGGGGATGTGCCCGAAACCAAGGTACATGCCCTTGACCGGAATTGAACCTGGGACTCTTCACGTCATAGGCCAACGCTCTATCCACTGAGCCAAACCAGTTAGGGCAAGAAATCTTTTTTTTTTTTTCAATAAAAAGATCTGCCAAGTAAGATTCATTAAATATGATAATATTTTTATATCTTTCAGAAGAATTTTCCTATAAATAAATCATTTTGAAAAGGCCTATTTGTCAGTTCAATTTCCCTTATTCCCAGTTATGAAAAGCACGTATCTTTAACACTTTGGGACTCCGTGAACATCATATATTCACCAATCAAGATTCAAGTTCTCCTGAGGAAGTGAGACAATCAGAAAACAGGAAGTTAATGTGTGCAAAAGAGTGTGTCCTGATTGCCCATCTGAGGATGTGGTCTCTGTGTCCAAGGTCAAATTGACGATGGAGGGCCATTGCCCCCGATTTTAAATTATAGCTTACATTGCACAAGGGAATCTGGTTTTTGCTCACCATTGTTTCCTTGACAATAGTGCCTGGCACACAGCAAGTGTTCAGTAAATATTTGTTGAGTGAGGGAATAAAAGTGAACCACAGCAGGCATCGACTGATCCAGTAGTTTTCAGACATGTTTTGAGTTGGGGGCTCTTTGTTCAAACAAAATACTCAGTGGACACCCAACATGGCACACATGCCAGAGAAGTCTCTCTGTCCTCCTGAGACAGACCAAGGGCACTGCAGCCCAGGATTCTCTAGATTCTGCAGAGCACGGCTGGGTACACCTAATCTTGTCAAACTTCTCATTCCAGAGATGGTCACAGGAAGAGCCCGGGAGGAGCAGGAACCCCTGTGCCAGTGGGAAAGAGGGCATATTCCACTGAGTGTTTGCATCACTGGGAGGGCATGTGGACACCTCCGGCCCTCCAGGTGGCCTCCGAGAGGAGCTTATCCAATTTTTGGAAGTGCACCTCATTCTATGGTGCAACAAAGGGCTTCAAGCTGTGTCATTGAGGGCCCTCTGGCAGCAAGACTGTGCCTTTTGACTATAACTGCATAACCTCTCAGCTCTCACACAGGAAGGAAATTGGTCCCCAATTTATACGTTCTAGAATTGTCCATAAAATGGAATATGGATTCTTTGGGGACCACTTGTCTCAGGTGAGTGAATGAGGATTTATGAGATGGAATTTGGATTTGGTAATCCTAGAATCCTTTCAGGTCAGAGATGTTAGGAGCATCCAGCCAAAAGATATCTCAACCTGAGCTTTTTTTGGGGTGGGGGGGTTGGGGGGTGTCTTCATATTTTCCAAGGTCACTCCCTGCTTCTTCCTCAACCTTCTCACCCCCTCTTCCAGTCCTGCTTCTTAGATTCAGCAGAAGCTGCTGCTCTTCCTCCTCCTTGTGAGCCACGGGCCCATCCACCCGTGAGATGAGGCTCAGGATACGCCCCTCCCCTTGAGCCTGGCACTGACTGCCTCTCTCTGCAACCATGGTTCCTTCTCCTCCATCTGATTCGTTGTCATCATGGAGAGAGAGAGAGAAAGACAGGCAATAGGATTCTCTTACAGGTGGGCATTACAAACTCACAGAGCTGAGATTAATATGTGACTTAATCCAACCACCAAAGGCATTTTTCAATTGCACAGTCATGGATAACATATGGCCTCTTAATGAAACAATAATAACAACTCCCTAGGTCAAGTTGTCTGAAGACATCCACAAGGTACCTGGGAGTTCTACCACTCAGGCAGGTGTTCAGCACAGTTTGGGGGCTATGTGCCCTGAGTCCCTGCTGTTCCTCCTACCTGCCTAAAGAGGGAGCTGTTTCCTCAGAATGCCCTCAGCCAGGGGCCCGCCAGGCAGCCTGGGGAGTTGGGAAACCACAGCAGCAGGTTGGCTTGTATGCTGGAGGCTATCCATAAACTTCGCCGAACAAACCCCCTTTGCACTTGTCACATCCTTTTAAAAAGTTGTGTCCACTAAACTGACAAGTTCTAGTAGACCTAGTATTGCTAAGAGTCAGGAGACCTAGAATCCGGTCTCACTTGCCTAATAGTACTAAACAGGTGCTGTTGGGCAAGTCTGTTACCACTCAGGCTCAGTGCCCTCATCTGTAAAGTGGGCACAGAAACACAAGCCCAGCTCATTTCACTGGTGGTTAAGAGGACTGATAGTGCTTGAAAAAGGGGGTGTCATGCTATAATTTAGGGTGTATGCACACTAGAGTCTAAAAGATCCATTTTAAACCAATTACCAGCTACAGGACTAACCTCTCTACCTCATAGGTTTTTCATTTGTAAATTTGTACATTTCCTTTGGGGTTACTGTAAAGAATAAATTCATGTAATGGGTTAAATAGGGCCAGTAGCTAGTAGCTTTGGTCGGCTGGTGTGGCTCAGTGGTTGAGCATCAACCTATGAACCAGGAGGTCATGGTTCGATTCCTGGTCAGGCCATATGTCCTGGTTGTGGGCTTGATTGGGGAGTGCAGGAGAAAGCCAGTCAATGATTCTCTCTCATCATTGGTGTTTCTGTCTCTCCCTCTCCCTTCCTCTCTGAAATCAATAAAAAAAATATAGATTTTAAAAAATAAATAAATGGTAGTTTTTTAAAAATATAGCTATTGAAACACAAACGTTTTTAAGCCCTGTCATATTTTGCACAGGTGAGGTGCATTATCTACTCCCTGATTTGGTTCTCACACAAAAAATAAAACAATATCCCAGAAGGAAAGCGCTATTTCCAATCCAAATGAAAACATACTATTTAGACATACTTCTCCAGGGTGTGTCATTGAAGGGACGGCACCTGGGCCATGTGGATGTGAAAGCTGATACTCCAGTCATATTTCTTAGAGAGAGTCACTATCAATGTGTTTTCTCTACCAGCACTAATCCTTCCTCTGATCTATAACCCAGTATTTATTTATTCATTCAGTAAACATCCATGGAGCAATGACTGATTGTGTGCACTATTAGCATCTATACAAAAAGAAATATGAATAAGACTCAATCCCTGTCCTGGAGGAATTTACAATCTAGTTGAGGAAGAGGAAAAGACAAATGAAAAAAAATAGTTACAATAGAGAAAGATGGCAAGAACTGGTGCTATGAGGACACAGAAGGGACCTCTTCCTGGTAGAGATAATAAGCTGAATTTTAGTATGGAACTTAGCTACTTGGAATGGGAAGGGGGAAGGCATGGTTCTCCAATGTCCTCATCTATAAAATGAAGGGGTTCAACTAGACGGTTTCTAAGATGGTTCTCTGGAGAAAGGGGAGTGGGAAATGGTGAATAAGGAGTCTCCTTGCAATAAATCCTGCTTGTAGAATCCTCATTGTGCACATGGGCATGACGGAACATAGCACTTCCTAGAGCTGCTGGGCTGTAAGAACAGGTCTAAAAACAAGGGCTGAAGCTGGATTGTGACGTGGTCATAGGTGTTTACAAAAATCAACCTGGAGCTGTGGAGAATGGATTGAAGGGTACAAGCAAAGAAATGAGTGGTAAAGCAGTCAGTTGGGGGAAATAATGAGGACACGACTAACAGTCAGAGGCAGATGCCAAGGTGATTTAGAAGAGAAGACGGAGTGCAAAGGTATTTAGAAGGTCGAATTGACAGGACGGGGTGACTTGCTAGAGAACAATAGAGAGAAGTCAAGAATGACTCCAGAATCCTAGCTAAGACCTTGGGACCATCTCAGAGCTCCCTCATCAAGCAGTTCATGAAGGCTTTCTTTATGTACACAGAATCTATGATCCTCATTTTTCCAGAGTGAAACAAGGGCAACGACTTTCAACTGGTGTGCTGCAAGAATTTTTAAAACATGTAATACCTGCCCAGCCAGTGTGGCTCAATGGTTGAGCATTGACTCATGAACCGAGAGGTCACAAATTCCATTCCCAGTCAGGACACATGTCTGGGTTGTGGGATAATCGATCCCAAGTAGGGAGCGTGCAAGAGGCAGCTGATCTATGATTCTCTCTCATGGATATTTCTATCTCTCCATTCCACTCCCTTCCTCTCTCACTAAAAAAATCAATGAAAACATTAAAAACAAACAAACAAACACGCAGTACCTGATTATTTAGTCAAGGGCACTGACCTCTTTTCCCTTAGATTGTCAAATTTATAAAACAACAACAACCAACACAACAATGGCCGTCCAATATGAATGAATCAAAATTATAACTTTTTTTGTCAGATTGGAAAAATATATATATACATATAGTGTGTGTGTGCCATGGAATTAAGTTAGCTTATGTGTGCCATGAAACCAAAAGGTTTGAAAATTGCTGCACTAGAAAATTGAGACGTACTTACATCAGGTGTTCAATGTCTTTGTTTCCAGTTTGGAGCTCTTTCTACTGTTGTTCTAAAAGGAAGGACTAGACCCTTAGAATGATACCAGACAACTGAAATCTTCAGAAGGGGAAGGTAACCACCACTGGAAAGACAGAAAACTCTTCCATTTGTAACTGATGGAAGCATAAAGCAGCTAGACTTCCTGGCAGTTAGACAACACTCATTGGAAACCTTATGAATGAGCATACCCTTTCCACCCAACATTTCTACTCTTTGGGATTTAATCTAAGAAAAAAGAATTAAGATATATAAGGACAAACCCAAATACTTATTTCAAGGATGTTCATTGCAAAGTTGTTTATAATTGCAAAAAGCTAGAAACAAGGATGAAACAAAAATAGTGCCTGGCTTTAGAGGAAGCAAGACTGAACCTAACTCTGTAGCTGAGGAATGCTCAACTAAAAGAAATGGAAAATTGGGTGAAGATGTTCCACCAACCTAGTGAGGCTCTGTAAGTCATGTAGTGACCAACATGTTCTTTACGAATTGGGAACAGGGACTCGATGGACAACATGCAGCCATACATCTCATGAAGGGCCTTTCTTACCCTTCCTCCTAGCTCCCAGGCGTTGCTATGCTGAGCATTCCCAACTGAGCAAAAACATCTGTCTGAGACCCCTTCAGCCATCTCTCCCTCTGATGTTTTCACCCATTCCCAGAGGCTTTGCTTCATGGCTGAGAGCTCGAAGATATGCTGAGTCAACTGGCAAAGTAGCATTGGCCTAGGGGTCAGAAAACTTCCTTTCTTTCTTGGACTTCTTTTATTTAGTACCTACTGTGTGCCATGTCCTATGCTAAGCCCCAGAGAGAGAATGATACATGAGACACAATACCTGCATATGGTAGACAATTGCCTCCCCAGTATCAAGTCTCCCTCTCTGTCTTACTAACCAAACCCTGATGGTACTATGAATGTCCAATTAAACAACTATATCTTCCATTCATTTGACTACAGGCAACCATATAATCCCATTCTGACCAAGAAGATACAAGCAAGAGTCACTAAGTGGGGCTTCCAGAAAGCTCTGAAAAGGGGGCGGACTTGGTTAGTGAATGCTTCTTACTTATCGCCCCTACCTTTTGTCCTAGAATGCAGGTATGTGAAGAAGCAGCCCTTGTGTGACCACAAAAAAAAACATGATAAAGATAGGAAACTGGGTCCCTAATGGTATCATGGAGTTATCCTGGCAACCTTGGCTATATAAAAATCAATCAAACAAACAACAACAAAACACACAAGCAAATTAACCCCCAAACTGGGTTAACTGGGCTTTTTGTTACTTGCAGCTGAACACCTGGTCAGCCAGGCTTTCTGAAAGGACAAGATGCTTGAGTGGAGCTTTGGAGAATGAGATACTCGCCAGCCATGGAGAAGGAGAAAGAGCATTCCAGGGTGAGGGGACATATGTGCCGAGACAAGAGAAGTGAAATAACATGGCACAAGGAGCTGACATGACATCAATATTACATCACTGGCTGGGGAAGAGGACACATTTGGGATGTGGTCTGGGATAACGCAGGAGAGGGTAGGAGGCAGGTCATGAAAAGCAGGAGAGGGTAGGAGGCAGGTCGTGAAAAGACTCATGAGACCTTGGGCAAGTCACTGAACTGGTCCACCTCCAGTTTCCTTAGCCATAAAGAGAGGGGGTCCACCCAGAGGTAGGGATAGCTGTGAGCAGCAGGCTGCCCTGCCGCCATCCTCGGCAGAACTCTGGCTGGAGGCTCCAGCTCCCTTGCAGGGCACGGAAGTTTCCACGGGAAGTGCTGTCCGCCAGCACACCTCCCTGGTTTCCCACTGCCTGGTGTATTCCGAGGACCGCGCTGGCATTTCGGTTTGAACACTAACTGGTGACTCAGAACGAACAGACGTGTGGACAACTGTTTACTAAGAAGGCAGCCTTTGGTGTGACAAACCAGAGTGGGCTGCTGGATTGTGCAGTACTCATGAGCTAGGCAGCTTGGAAATAGCACATGCCATTGTGCTAGGCAATTGATTCATTTCTTGTCCTGTCTTGCCAGGCAGGGTGTCACATGCCAGCCCAGTCAGACTCACAGTCCATCCAGGCCAGGAAAGTGTTTGTCCTTCTGCACAGTGCCCCCAGACACTCTGGGCTATTCCCCCAGCACCCCATGTACCCTACAAGTCTATTGTCTAGTTTACTTAACCTCCTGGAGCTAACAGACTGCCACCTGTAGAGAGCATCGCAACGTTTTAGAGTCAGACCATCTCAAGACTGTTTTTAACAGGATGTTAAAAACCAACAGATACACTGATACCTGTTAGTTTCAAGGAAGCAAGGAATTAGATACTGATGGAGACGCACATCATTAAGATGTCATTTCTGATGAAAATAGTTGAGCTCAGAGAAACACAGAGTTGAAAGGTGGTTGCCAGGGGAAATGTAGATCAAAGTTTTACTTCTGCACGATGAATAAGCCCTAGCTCCGGTGATCTAATGAAAGCATGATGACTAAAGGTAACAATACTGTAATAGAGACTTGAAATTTGTTAAGAGGAAGTAACTTAAGTGTTCACATGACAAAAAAAAAAGGTAACTATGTGAGCTGGTGGCTATGTGACCTAGCTTGATTGTGGGGATCATTTCCCAATGTATACATACATCAAAACATCAAGTTGCACACCTTAAATATATACACTTTCTAGTTGTCAATCACACCCTAGTAAAGCTGAAAATAAAATATAGCAAAACCTGGAAACAAAAGACTTCATTCCTGGCCTTAAGCATAGCATAACCTTACGTGTACAGCTAAGTGTATGCCGTGGGCTAGGAGGCCAGCAAAGCCGCATGGCAGACAGGTCAGGACTCGAATTCTGGCTCCAGCACTGACAACAGGTGTGAGCCTGACTCATTCCCTGAACCTTTCCCCACTTGTTTGCTCGTCCACACACGGGGACAATAGGACCTGCCGACCTGCCTTCCGTGGAGAATTAGAGATAATGTAAGCATTGTGTTGTAGAGGTAGTTGCTCCATAAATGATGGGGATTCCTACTGTTAAGTGAAAAGGTTAAAGAATTCAAAGCCATTGAATGATGTTGAATGGCAGTGCAAGATAATTACTGAATTCGTGGCTTAAATTGTCAGGGACTTCCATGCCTACATACTGTTCCCATGGGTCTCACTATAAACCTCTGAGGACTATGTCTATTTGCAGATGAGAAAGGGGAGGGTCAGAGCATTTAAGTGGCTTGGAAGCATTTGGTAAGAGGCAGAGCCAGGATTTGGTTCTGTGTGCCCTCCACATTGCAAGACCTTCCTGCCAGGTGACTGAGGGGGAGATGGGGATGCTCAAAACAGGGAGCGATGGGGACTCTGAGCGGGGCTGGAGCTTCAGAGGCAGAAGCCCATCACTTGGTCCAATGATTACTGAGCACCTACTATTTGAAAAGCATTATTCTGAGCAAGACGGACAAGATCCCTGTCCTTGTGAGGCTTGTGGGAAGGATGTGAAGTGATAGAAAGAGAGGAAGAGGGAATAGGACATTGCAGGTGTATATACAATATGTACCCAGACTTCAGTGAACCTGGCTCCACCTCAAACACCTACCCAAACCACCACCACCCCTCTGCCTCCAGTACTGTCTGGGACCACTTCCCATTTGCTGTTACACCACTCCTTGCTTTGCTTGTCCTGATTTCTTGACTCCCATTTTGCACCTTGCCCCCACGGCATTTTATGCCCCCAACCCCTCAGATGGTCATCTCACCTGGCTCTGTGGGGTACTGCCAGGCCACATTCTCCATCTCCATATCCGCAGGTAAGGGGCCCTCAGATAGCATGTTTCCTAAAACCGCTGTGGGACTCACCCCTGTGGAGCTGGCCCCCACTCATCCACCATCTCACAGGGGAAGAGCAATTAGACAACGAAAATGCCAGAAGGATTTGTTGAGAATGAACCCAAATGCTGAGCGGGAATGACATAGATTTGCCTATTGATTTACACACAAACACGCACATTTATGTGTGAACACAAATCAACCTCCAAGTATGTTGGCATGTATGTGTATTAGATAAAGCTTCACTCCCGCCATACAGGGGAAGCTCCCGAGAGCAGAGATTTTTATGTTTCATTCTCCAGAAGAGACTCCTGGCACCACGGAGGCCCCCACAAGCACATTCTGAATGAATGAATGAATCTGAGCAGCCTATGCCACAGCCCTTTGTAGGGAGAGCTGCCTGGGCTGAGACGTGCCTTGATGAACCTGCGCTGGGGTGGAAGGAAGACGCCCTGTCTGGGCCCCAGGCTGATGCCCTAGCTCCATGAGGCAGTGGGAAACCACTCTTGAGAATAAGGCGGCGGGGGGGGGGGGGGGGGGGGGAGAAGTTGGATGTTACAGACAAAAGCCTCCAGGAGAGGGGGGAGAAGGTGGGAGTCCCGTTGAGAATGGCTCTGGGGAAGAATCGCAGGAAGAGAAGGCCCCGCTGAAGGCTCTGCAGGAAAGAGGCGAGGAGGAGAAGACATCTGTCTCACAGATTTCATGAGCCAGATTTCAAGAGCTGTGTGATGTACACCTCCTCATCCTACTGCACTTGAAGGACCACCAGGTATGCACCACACTGCTTCCTTCTGCACGCGGGCAGGTGAGAGCAAAGAAGAGCTCAGAGAGGATGGCAGTGATACTGTTGTTTGTGGGGTCTGATAGAAACTCATAGGTACTCCCCTCAGGGTCTGGCAGGGACACCAACCAGTGTGTACAGAGCAGACTCTGCCATGGCCTGGCGTGGCTCTCTTCTTCCAGGCTCCTCTCTGTTCCACGCTGCTCTTGTCCAGTGCTGCTGGACTGGAATGGCATGGTCCTTGTTTTAGGACCCTAAACTACTTGAATTTATTATTTTCAATCTCTGCCCATGTGATTGCTCTCAAATATCAATTGGTATTGAAGTTTAGATGCTTCTCCAAACATACTCTGAAAGACACTGGCTGCTGGCCTAGCACATAACCTAGGAGTGGCTAGTTTCGCTAAGATGAATGCCCTACGTCTTCTTGCTGGCGGTACTGCCTGCCTCCCTGAAGTGATTGGTGAGTTCTACCTTCTCCTTTTGGCGGGAAGAGTCCCTTCCTGATGGGACTCCAATGGGAATCTGGATCCCCATCATCTAGCACCACACCCTGAAAGTTATGTTCCCTGAAAGCTGGGTTCCCTCAGCAGAAGCCCAGAGAAGTCATTCTAACCATCCAGGCCCAAGAAGGAGCAGGACCTTCAGAACCTGCTTCGAAGAATGCCTGAAGCACCCTGGGCATTTCTGTGGACCCTAGGACAGACCACCAAACAGTGACTGAATAGACCAGCTCAGGTTATAAACTTAGGTTTGATGAAAAGAGGAGCAAATGTTGAATTAATAGGTAACTTGGACTAAAAGGTCTGTCATTCTTGCGTTGACTTTCATTTTTCCTGTGAATGTGGGGTTGTTAGGGTTTGAGATGATCTGCTGCCACCAGGAAATCCCTTCTGCAGTTAAGGCAACTCAAGGTAAATGACCTGCCCAACAGATAAGGTCAAAACTAGAGTCTAAGGCAGTGGTTCCCTGCCTGGCTACTTGTCAGAATCACATGGAGAGTTAAAAACACAACAAAAACGATGCCAGGCTGCAACCTTAACAAATCTGATTTGATTGATCTGGGGAGAGGCTCCAACACTAGTCTTTTTAGAAAGCTTCCCAGAGGTTCTAAAACATGCAGCCAGGTTTGGGAATCTGACAGATCTCCCAACTTCCCGTTTAAAGCTCAACAGATCAAAATGCTTTCCCTTATCTCCTATTCCAACCAGGCTAGCTGGGCAGCTAGGTTCCCTCAGCATACTCCTGGGAGAGCTGAGAACATTTGCTCAGTTTGCTCACCTGTAGAATGGGGAGTTTGAGATCTCTCAGAGCTACTATATTTGAGGATGTTCAATGCTGACTCCAGCACAGAGTCAGGGCTCAGTAAATGTCAGTGGTGGTGAAGACAGTAGTCATAGTCAGGGGCAGTACCTCTCTCTTTTTTTTTTTTCATTTACAGTTTACATTCAATGTTATTTGTGTAAGTTTCAGGTGTACAGCTTAGTCGTTATACAATCATATACTTCACAAACCCAGTCCAGACCTCACAGTCCAATGGCAAGACTGTGTTAGCCACCAGGACTTAAAACAAGAACCACCACTTCATCAAACACTAATTTCTTCAAGTCAGTCTTGGACACACAGATATACATACACACACACACACACACACATTTCCACACCAACATCTTCACACCTACGTATGTATCCAGGAAGTGGTCCCTTCAGCAACATTCTGTGTGGATAAACCATGATGACAGATAAGGGAGGCCTCTTGGGGTTATCAGCGCCAATCATTTCACTGTCGGCCTGAGTGTGAAGAGGTCCCAGGCAGGGCCTCCCAATACCAAGGAAACACAGAGAGGAATCATTTACTACTCGCTTGCCTAATCATTTCCACTTAACACACAGTGAAAGCAGAACTCTGTGACACACTTACCCTGTCTGGGCAAAGGTTCTGCTTTTTTAAATTTTTTTGGAAGATTCTGGAAAAAGAAAAAAGAAAAGCTTGGCCACGAGGAGGGGAGAGCTTCTCAGGCTTTCATCCATTCAATGCGCACTCCGTTTTCTCACCTGTGTACCCGGCACGGTGCGGGGGGCCAAGTCCTGAGCACAAGTTACAGATATCCTGCCCTGGAGTTGGCAATGTCCCTGGGGAGAAAGCAGGTATCCAGGCAACCAGAACCAGCAGCTAGGACCCTATTCCTGGGATACCCGAAAGGACTTTCCATTCTGTCAGTGAGCACCCCTTTTCAGGAGCCTCAGTGGCAATATTGATACTCAGCCAGTATGTGCGAGGACAACCATCATGGTTCTCAAAAGATCAAGATACTTCTGAATCAGTTGGCAAATTGCCGCAGTCCCATCCATGCCCAGTGCTCCCACTACTGCCTTGAAAATGCAGCACTGAAAGAGTTAACTCCTGCCATACAGGAGGTCTCTGCAGCCTTTGGGTTAGTTAGTGCCTGGTGAGTGGGTTAGCCAACATTCTGAAATTTACCTTGCCTCTTGGCCAGTGGAGTTCCTAGTCTAAGGGGCTGTAATCTATTTGCAAGGTAGAGATTAGACACCTGTCTTGAAGCTGCAGATGCACAGCAGATGCGTGGGTTTTACTTTGATTGTGTGTCTATTTGGGATAGCTGAGGGGAGCTGATGGCTACTTTAAGGGGCTAAAGTCCTTACCTCCACAAACTACCTCTTGGCTATGCTTCCAATCTAAATTTGAGAATATAGGATGCCTCTATTTCCAGAAAGGCCCCCTTATAAAGAAAAAGAAAACCAATTCAATACATGGAAATCCAAACAAGAACATTAAAACATATTTGTCATTCGGGAAGATAATAATAGGGTTCCATTATGTGTGAGCCATTCCCTGGTAGGGAAACTCATTGGGAATGCATTCATTGGCAAAAGATGACACAGCCCTCATACTTAGCACTTGAGAAGCAGCTCTGATAGTTGCTCCCCAAAGTTAGTGTGCTCCACCGGGACAATTAGCATTGTCCGGAGGAGAGCCCGGGAAAAGGTTATCTAATGATGCATGGCGTGGTCCCAGGCCTGAGTCCTCAGCATCCTTCTTACTCTCCCCTCCCCGCCCCACCTTGCGCTCTGCTCTGTCACTTCCCCACTCCCATTGTGTCTCCTGGCTTCCTGCTGATTTGACCAAGAGGAGGTATTGAAAAGTGATTGAAGGGCAGAAGTAAGGGGAAAGGTAAGGGTATTTCTCCTCCTTCCTCTTGGCCTCAGGCAGCATGCCAGACTGCCATCCATAGACTTGGTGTTTCCAGCTCTCAGGACAAGGCTTTCAACTTCTGCCAGGAGGGTAGCCCCTGGGCTCCCTCAGTTCTGCCTCCTCCTCCTTTGCCTCCAGCTGGAAAGTCATTGGCTCTGCTGTTGGAAATAGTGGGTTGCCTCGCTGGCCCCTGATGGCTTTCCTGCATCCCCATCACCTGTGCAATTAATTTCTTGCATGAAATGCCCGTTTGCTCTGTGTGGTGTCTCTTCTCCTGGTTGGACGCTGATGGATACACTGACTGACTGCGCTCTTTAGAATCTTCCTTCCCTTCCCTGGGCTTCAGTTTCCTTGTTTGAATCTGAGGCTGGAAGAAGTACTTACCATGTTTTGTTTCAGCTTCATGAATCTATGGATGTGAGACCTGCACCCTCGGGGGGGGGGGGGGGGGGGTGCTCCGAGGACTAAAATGCCTTCACACTTCAGGACAGTCTGGAAAAAAGTACCTCAATTTGCTTTTCCCAAAGTAGTTTTCATTTTGAACTGCAACTTTATCCTTTCTTTGGAAATAGGCAGAGTACAAATGATAACGGTGGCATTTAAAAAACAACCGATTGTTTCTCTCTTACTCATTTCATAATTTGGCATTTCCTTATCTTTTCTTTAACTAAGTGCTATATGTTTAAATGGTTTCCCTTAACCTTAAGACTCCGCCATTTGGCAGTGTGGCCTGTGTTTGGGGTTGTGTTCCCAATTCTTCTTTCCTTCTCCTTCTTCTTCTTCTTTTTTTTTTTTTGGGGGGGGGTGAGGGGGAGCATATAAATCATCATCTTTCTGGGTTGAGAGATGCTCTTCATTTAGTTTCCCTCAAGCATCCACCTGTGCCCTGGGTCACTGACTGCCTTTCTCTGCATCCTTGGAAATCCTTAGACGGCCATGGCTGCTGTAGGTGGTCACTCGGAAAATGAGTGGATGTGTGGTTTAGGTGGGGAGTGGTTCTGTTGGTTTCCCATTTTCCCTTTCCAAGCACTAGGTTGTACACAGTCCCTTACCCTCCGCCTCACGCCATTCCCCAGGCAGAGGTCCCACTGGGCTGGTGTGGAGCAGCCCCGTGGTACCGGCTGGTCCCTCTTGAGCAATCCTGGTAGCAAGGCCCATGGACTTCCTCAGCTACCTCCTGAGCTTGGGGAGGCAAGACTGGGGCAACCAGAGAGCTGGGAGCACATGTTGTTCAGGGCCAGATCCCTGTCAGGAGTGATTCAGCAGGCAGTGACGCATCGCTTCCTAGAACTGGACTCTGAGAGGAAGAACAGGGATGGCCACACACACGGCCATGGTTCCAGTGCACACTCATAATGCCAACTTCTCTAATAATAACGGTCGATAATATGTATTGAGCTACACAGTTAGAGATGTGTACCCTGCATGCATTATCCTATCTAATAAAGAGGGAATATGCTAATTGACCATCACGCTAGCAAACCAGGCATGCTAGCAAGACAGCCACACAAAGATGGCGGCGCCCACAGCCACAAGATAGCGGCGCCCAGTCCCCTCAGCCCAACCGGGGCGTCAGGCGTACCCCCAGGTGGGTCCGGCCATTCTGCGCACCTGCCTCCGGAGTCACCCAGTCCCCTTAGCCCCCAGCCACCCAGGGCTGGCCCGAAGCACAGGCAAGCCTTGGATGGCGGCTGCCCAGCCAACGCCCAAGGCGCAGGCAAGCCTTGGATGGTGGCTGCCCAGCTGATGCCCAAGGTGCAGGAAAGCCTCAGATGGCAGCTGCCCAGCCTCCCAGGGCCGGCCAAGGCTTGTGCTGCCGGCAGTGGCAGCAGCAGAGATGTAATGGGGGTGTCGCCTTCCCTGATCTCCGGGTTGCCTCCGACCCCTGAGGGCTCCTAGACTGTGAGAGGGGGCAGGCCAGGTTGAGGGACCCCTCCCTCCAGTGCATGAATTTTTATGCACCGGGCCTCTAGTCTTGTATAATCTACATAGTCATATGGGATGGATTTTATAGATGAGGAAACAGGCTGAGAGCAATTAAGCAACTTGACCAATATCATCTAACTAGAAAGTGACAGAGCCAGGAAATCCCCCGGGTCTATCTGATTTCACAGTCTCTTTGCTACATTGCCAGTGAATTACATTTTCCATGTGTCAGTTATCTTGTTACCTTGTCTTTTACATCAAGATATCACTGCCTATCTTGCAGAATTATTTCTCTCTTTCCCTCCACCCCCTTTTTTCTCTCCCACTAAACATGTGTTAAACTTCTATTTTATCTGTGCACTGAGTTACATCTGGATAGCAGTAGGACTCACTAGCCAAAAAAAAAGGTGCAATTTCAAATAGTTCAATAAGTATGCAAAATTGACCTGCTAGGTGGCAAGTATTTGGGGAGTCTCTCTTAAGTGATACATGGGCCGGGACTCAAATGGGTCCTCAAAACACACATAAAGAACTCATAACACTGTAAAATGATGGAGACACATTCCCACACCCCCCCCACACACACACACACACACACATCCCATTTGCACATGCAGAACATGGGAGTGGCTGCAGGAAATGGTCCCAGAGTGAGAAGAGAACAACGCCCAGGGCACACGTGGAGCCATTGCCATTCGATCTTGCCTGTGACTTTTTCTATCCAAAGCTCTAATGGCTAACAGCCCCAGGCAGTGGGCTGGCAGGGAGTTATTTGGAAGTAGCTGAAACCAGGCACGCTATCAAGACAGCAGTACCTTTCCATTTGTGAATTTAACATTCAGGGTCCCAATAGCTCAGGAGCAGGCTGAGAGTCGTGAAGGGAGTGTGGGGTGGGACAATGGGCAGAGTGCATGTAGCAATATTTGCGGAGCCACCATTTGGCTCCCTTTCTCTTGAAGATAGGTACCTCTCAGCAAAAATGGGTTATCTATGAAAAGAAACTTGCTTATTCATCAAGGACAAAGCCATCGGGAAAGATTTAACTTGAATGGAGGAACTTGAAGCAGCAGTTCACATGGGGTGTTAATGGACCTTGGGCACTGGGAGGTGAGCCTGATAATGATTGGGGGCTAGAACAGGAGCCAATCAAGCATTTCTATACTCAACTCACCAGGGTTTGCTGCTTTAGCAGACATCTAGGTGACGTTCCCGCTGCCCTGCAGGAGACCGAGGGGACACCTGGTTGCCTTCAGGACAGTTGTGTCCTGACTGGAGGTCGTATATCTTGACTATAGCTGGTGAATCCCTCCAGCGCTCAAGTCAGAGAAGAGCATATTAAAAGTTCCTCTTCTCTGACCTCTGGAGGTGGAAAGGCTCAAAGGGAAAGAACAGTAATTTGAACCTTTGGAAGCACAATCAATGATACACGGATCTGACCTGTAGCAGTTTCACATTCATCTTACAGTGGGCAGCTTCACCACTTGGCTTCCTTAAGCACTGTGTCAACATTCTCTGTATCTTTGCTTTAAAAACAGCTTGAAGCCAACCGGATCTGGAGGAAGAAGGCTTTAAAAACAGCAACAACAAAAACAGCAACTTAATGGGCCTCCAGAGAGAGTTGCAGCCAGGGAAAGAAAGCATTCTAAGCAGGCCATAACAATGGTTAGACAGCTATTTTCCACTAGTTTGCGAAGTAAAACGATCTTTCCCCAGCAAAGAATGGGGAGCCATGGGGAGAGGGGTGAGGAGGAGAGACAAACAGGAAGGTGACAGAAGAGGGAGGAGATGAAGAGAAGCATTGATTAGGGAAATATCTCTAGCAGAGCAAGCATGCCTGTATTCAAATCAACTCCCCCAAACACATGCTTCTCTAGGAGACTTCCTGGTCTCTGAGGTCACTGCTCCCTTCTCTAAAGGCCTGTAGTTCTCTCCATAGTCTTTTATTCTCTATTGAATTGAAATGTTTAGATTGACCATCTGTCTTCACCTTTAGATTCTGAATTTCTTGAGAACAGAAAAACATGTCTTCCATATGGAAGTATTGTCTATGCCTGGTCATCACTGTGCCTGACACAAAGAAGGGTTTGTGTGTTGATTGTTGACTGTGCTCTTGACATATGTAGGACCTTCCATGTGTGAATGACCCTGAGCTGTAATCTGTTGATGTGGACCTTGGCGAACCACCTGTCCTAGGGAAGTGAGCAATCTCACCCAGTTAGATCTTTTATTGTCCCTGGCTCTTATCTTTGTGACCTTAACTCCTATATTAACACAAGCTACAATTGTCCCACATCATTGTTACACTTTAAAGATCAGTGAAAAGGTATTAGCAAGTTTGTTCAAAGCATGAGAATTATTTTCATTCTGATACTTAAGTGAAACACAAGAGTGGACCCCCACCTTATATCTACAGAAACATCACCTATGCATACTCACGCCTGCTGAAAATTACCAAAATGAAACTGGTGATGAGTTATCACGGTGAAATTTTGTGTTTGTTTTTTTAAAGGAAAAGTTGTAGTTTTGCTTTGTTTTGTTTTTAAGGGAAATTAGTCTTTGTGGTGTTTATTGTGTTTGTACTCCCATAAATGAATATATATGCAAACAAAGAATATACAATAGATAAATCGAGAGAGAGGGGGGAAACAAAAATCAGGCTTAAATGTGCCAACTTCTGTTGCTGAAAGAGCAAGGAATGCTTTTTTCTAGTTGCACAGAAAAGTATGCATTCTTTAGAATAGCACAACACCCGGGTGTGAGAGGTTTTAAGAGAAAGCATCTGTAATTCACATTGCCGCCTCCTTTGTGGTTGTGAACTAGGGCTTGGGCTTGCCCTTCTAGGGATTGGTTGCATTGGTCAACTCAGCATCAGGGAAAGGGCAAGAATTTTCTGTCCGTTTCTGGTTGATGACATGCCCATTAGTCATCTCCTCTCTGTCTCTACGCAGAAAGAGCAAATGTGCTGTCACAAAATAGCCTCTGAGTTTAGTGTTAGTGAGCCTGGTCCAGGGGGTCAATCTTGCTGAAAGTCAAATAAACTCCAGGAAACTCCCGTGGTTTGCTAAGAGACATATCATTAAATGTCAATTACCTTTGCCTGCAAAATAGTTCAAAAATCATCCATTGTTTACGCTTTTAGAGTTTCCATGATGTGCTCGTTTTAAAACAACATGGATTAAAATCTTGACTTCACCCTTTCTAGGCAGGTAACCTTGGCTAATTTACTTCACTGAGCCTCATTTTTCCTCCTTTGTTAATAGGGGGGTGGTGATAAGGAACAATTTCATAAAACGCAAAACACTCTACCTGTATTAACTTGAACTACTTAATTTATATCAGAAAAGAGAATATATGTGAGAGGGACTGAAAATAGAAAAGACATCATAAATATAAATGATTGTCATAGGAATTCCTATACCTCTTTGCTTGTATATTATTTTTACTATGTTTGAGCTAGATATTAAAATCTATGGGATGTGAACAACCCCTCAAAAGGAATTTGGGGATGATTTCTCAGTAATGTGTCACTTTATAGAATAATTAACAATGGTTTATTATTTAATACTAGAAGCCCGGTGCACGAAATTCGTGCACGGCAGGGGGTTGTCCCTCAGCCCAGCCTGTACCCTCTCCAATCTGGGACTGCTGGAGGGATGTCCGATTGCCCGTTTAGGCCCGATCCTGGTGGGATCAGGCCTAAACGGGCAGTCGGACATCCCTCTCACAATCCAGGACTGCTGGCTCCCAACTTCTTGCCTGCCTGCCTTCCTGATTGCCCCTAACCGCTTCTGCCTGCCAGCCTGATCACCCCCTAACCACTCTGCTGCCAGCCTGGTTGATGCTTAACTGGTCCCCTGCCAGCCTGTTTGCCCCTAACTTCCCTCCTCTGCCAGCCTGGTCACCCCTAACTGCCCTCTCCTGCAGGGTTGATCACCTCCAACTGCTCTCCATTGCAAGCCTGGTCCCTCTCAACTGCCCTCCCTTGCAGGCCTGGTCCCTCTCAACTGCCCTCCCTTGCAGGCCGGGTGCCTCCCAACTGCCCTCTCCTGCTGGCCATCTTGTGGTGGCCATCTTGTGTCCCATGGGGACAGCTATATTGTGTGTTGCAGTGATGATCAATCTGTATATTACTCTTTTATGAGATAGGATAGAGGCCTGGTGCACGGGTGGGGGCCAGCTGGTTTGCCCTGAAGGGGGTCACAGATAAGGGTGGGGGTTCCCTTGGGGTGTGGGGCAGCCTGAGCAAGGGGCCTGTGGCAGTTTGCAGGCGGGCCATGCCCCCTGGCAACCCAAGGGGAGGCCCTGGTATTTGGAATTTATTTTCCTTCTACAATTGAAACTTTGTAGCCTGGAGCGGAGCCAAGCCTGGGCCTCCGGCAGCCATTTCTGTGGCAGTTAATTCACCTTCTACAATTGAAACTTTGTAGCCTTAAGCGGGTGAGCCCGGCCAGGGTGTGCAGAAAGCTTTGCTTCCCCTGTTGCCGCCGGCAACCGTGGCCTGCTCTCTCAAGCTCCATTCTGCCGCCATTTGTTTGAATTTGTTTACCTTCTATAATTGAAACTTTGTAGCTTGAGTGGAGGCTTAGGCCTGCAACGGCTATGGAAAGCTTGGCTTCCTCTGTTACCTGGGAAACCTTGCTCACTGTGGCTGTAGCCATCTTGGATTGAAGTTAATTTGCAAACTTGCCCTGATTGGCTGGTGGGCGTGGTTTGGCTGGTGGGCGTGGCTTATGTAGCAGAGTGATGGTTAATTTGCATATTACCATTTTATTAGAGAGGATTATGTATTATTATAATTAATATTACTAAGGACCTGGCTATCCTAGTTCATTTTAAGTATGTTTTAATTCACAAAATGTCGTTTTGAGGCCAATTTGCAAAATCACAGCATTGTGGCACTCAGGTACAAGCTAAGCTGGAAAGTGAGACTTTAAAGATCACGAAAGAAGGAATTGCAATTGACCCCTCCATGGTCTGTGAATGGATGCCTTGAGTGTATATGCTGACATTGACAATGGAGCTCAACTATGGGTGTGTGTAAGCCTATGTTCCAGGAAAGAGAAAAATCCCTTCCTTTGGTACTTTCCCCACTGAAACGTCTCTGGATTTGACGTCTTGGGCTGTGTCCCTCATATCTGCATCAGGGACTCTCCTGTGCTCTCTTGAGGGCCTCCCAGCCTCTGACCCTGGCGCCTTTGTCTAGATTCCAGCTGAGTGCGGTAATGACACACTCTTTGAGTCCCTGCTTCAGTGAATCCTTGTAGTATTCCTCCGGCTCTTCCTGTCTGAGCCAACCTGACTTCAAACAACTGAAAAGCAGCTGCATGGAATCCAGCTGCTTGGACTTTAGGATTAGACAGCATGGCTCAGATCTTCACAGTGACTGCAACCAATTGTTCACTCTGGGACCCTACGCAAGGTTACTTCCACATTCAGAGACTTGGTTTTCCTCATCTGTAAATTGGGATAATAACCTCTAACTTTTTGTATCAAAAAGATAGTGTGTTTTTTCAGAACGGTGCCTAAGAGGACGCAAGCTCTCAGTACGTCATGAGTGTCATTGCTGATGTTGTTATTATTGCTGTTATGACTGTGACTGTCATCGAATACAGGATCATCTTAGAAGAGCTATTATAAAGTAAATATCAATTTGGTCCTGGTGTACTGACTGCAGTAGAGGACTTGGTGGCTAGAGGTTTTCCATATGTTCACATACAAATGTGTATGATGCCCTCAAGGGCACATGGAGCATCATCTAATGCTCACCTGGAAACCCAGAGCTAGTTTAATAAAAACTTTTTTATTTTGGGATGCCCTACCTGATTTTTCCTTCCTTCAGATTTAACTCCAAACCACTCTTAGCCTGGATTACTATAAAAGCCAAGTGAGATGTGTATTCCTGACATTCGTCCACACACTTGGGGAACAGGAGTGGCCCAGAGTAGTTGAGGGACAGAGGGGGAAATACAGTTTACACACTGGGAGTAGGTCCACATCTAGAGAATCAAAGGCAGCCTGGAAGAATGGAAAGAACAGGAGTGACTAGTAATGTTCAAAAACATAAAAATAACCAAACGAAAGAAAGGAATTGAACTGAGCAAGAGATCTGTTGTTTTCCGGTGGCTATGTCCTGAGACAGCTAAGAATGTTTGCCTGGAGAGGAAGACGGAGAGCCCTGGTCTCATTCTTCTGAAGTTTGAGGGGCCATCATGTAGAGGAAGGAGTTTGTTCAGCTTCCACCCCTCCACCCCCAAAGGATAAGCAGGACCAATAAGTGAGAGTGAAAGAGATGAGGCTGAAGGGAGCATGCCTGCCTGCCTGCGCCTTTCCCTTCCCCCCTCTTCATCCCCCCTCCCCCATATCGCCCCCCCCCCCCCCCCGCCCGCCGCCCTACACCAGGCGCATTACCATTACCCTCCTCGCTCCCAAGCTCTAAGGGCCCTTCCTTTAGCTCTACAACTTTTTTCCCAAGCCCATTTCTCCTACGAATTACTTGGTCTACCTCTGTGGTTTTCTAAATAAATGTTCCTTATAATTGGGGAGAAAAAAGAGATGAGATTGAGCTGAACAGAAGGAAGAACTTAACTATTTCAGTGCCCTCCCACCAATGGAATGGATCCTTAGTTCTTGAAGGGTTTAAGCAGGAGATGGATGGCCATGTCTCAGGGATCTTGTAGATTATAGGGGGTGGGGAGTTCAATGACCTCTCTGATCCACTTTAAGATTAAATACAACTTTACCAAGATATATAATTTCTGTTTTGTCTTGAACATTAAAATAGGTATAATGTCATTTGCCAATCCCATAGAGTGAGCTGCTCCTTACTAAAAATGTATAAGAAATTGAATTTTCAATTATGCTATATAAATAGACATGATTTTTGAGTATTGAAAATACATAAATATATTTTCAACTTTCAAAATAACTTTGTAGGAGCTATACAGGAAAAGAATCTCTAAAAAATATCTTTCAATTCTCTAAAGCTTTTTTTAAAAATAATATGCTGCATCTCAAAAACATGACAGAATTACCCACTGTGAATTATAGCAGCTACATCTTTCAGAAATTCCAATTTATAATAATGCATTATTAATACTTATGCTCATAAAAGGTCCCATCTTGAGGATCTATACGCCATATATGATTCTAACAGCCCCCTCTGAGGTAGATATTTTTAGTATTCCCATATTACAGAGGGGAAAACTGAGGTTCAGAGATTAGAAAACTTGTTCAAGGCCACCCAGCTAAATGTGGAGCTGTCTGATGCCCCAGCCCCTGATCTTTCCACTGTGTCACACTTCTCGACCACTTCCTGTCTTGCCTGAACAAACACAGTTCAGGTCAAACATTCAAGCAATGATGACGTCCCTCTGTCATACCTCTCAGTTAAACCCTATAATTTCCAAGGCTCTGTATTCTTGTCTGGCCTGCCCAGGAAAATGTTTATGTTGAGATATGCCTCTCTCAGAACAGCTGGATGTTCTTGATGGTCTTTCACACATGGACCACGTTGAACTGGAGATGCAGAGTCGTTACTTCATCTCACAACTGAGACTGCCCTTCGCCCCCTGTTCCCAATTTGGGGTCTGTTTCAGGGAGGGGGTTAAGGCTATTAGTAGGTTCATGGGAGCTATTAATAGAGCCTGGGCTTCAGCCAACTCACCATGTTTATGTTTTTGGGGTTGCGCTGCAACTGTTGTTGGTAATTATAGATGCGTGGGTGAGGATGGGTACTAATGAACAGTTCCTCCTCTTAGTTTCCTCTTTACGCATACCCAAAACTGGGGGTGTCTAAATTCACAGTCTCATCATAAGGTCCCTCACGTCTAGTCACTGCTGTATTTCCTGGCCAACTGAAGTAAGCAGGGAAGTTGAAAGATTTCAAGGTAATCTGCATCACCATTTGGGTTACAACCTCTATAGTCAATGCCTTCTTTAAAAGAAATAATGTGACGCCAAAATAAAGTTGTTTCTCCTCCTACAAGCAAGATAGGCCCTTTGTGATGACAAAGCATTTACCACAGTTTTGCAGAGAAATATGTAAAGAGGATTCATGAGTCTTATTAAAATGATGCTCCCCAAAGAAACTCATTGAAATGAGTGCTGCCCAGTAAATTGTTGTGATCTGTAATATAAGCTATTTTGCTACCACAGAGGTACATGCAATCTCTTCATGGTTGAAGGGGCAGAGGCCACTTTTTCAAGTTTTTATCTTGATTCTCTTATGTGCCGAGAGAAAGGGTTGGTCACAGACCAAGGCTAATCCCTGAGTTAACCATGCAGCTACCAGAATAGTCAGGCACGTATGCTTCTACCGGTCCGTTGAACTTGGACTATGCCAGACACCAATGGGAGAGAAATAGCTGAACTAAATAAAAGGGGGAAAAAATGCTGCCACCTTCAAGGTAATCACTTTAGAGGACATTTTTCCCTACTCTCTAACCTCACCACCCCACATCCTGGGTAATAGCAGTAGAAAGTCAACTAGTGAGAAAGAGAAATTGGGACCATCTAGGAGGGACTTGTCCAATTCCACTTTATATGCCCCTGTCATGTCCTTCCTTTGCCCCCAAATTGCGTAGTTCATCTGATTTAATGATAGGCTAAGTAGGTGGCTGTTCAAGATTTTTAGAGGATCTTGGCCAGGGCTGAGACAACATGGTGCATAAAGCCAAGAGAAAGATTCCCATGTGGTATGCAAAGACAAGGTTCTGAGGTCAAAAAGCATGTGACAGGGCCCTGGCCAGGTGGCTCCATTGGTTGGAGCATTATCCCATTCACCAAAAGATTGTGGGTTCCATCCCCAGTCTGGGTGTCTATGGGAGGCAATCAATTGATGTTTCTCTCTCTTCCTCCCCAACCCCCTTTTTTAAATCTCCCAAATCAATAAACATATCCTTGGATGAGGATTAAAAAGAAAAAAGCATGTGACAGGTTATCAACTAAAAGGTAAGCAGTGAAAGAAGCCAGGCACAAAGGACAACATACTGGTATATATTGTATGATTCCATTTGTAAGCATGTCTGGAATAGGCAAATATACAGATATAGAAAGTAGATTAGTGGTTTCCTAGGGCTGAGGGATATGGAATGTTGAAGAGTGATACCTAAGGGGTATGGGATTTCTTTTGGGTGTGGTAAACATGTCCTGAAATTGATTATGGTGATGGGTGTACAACTCTGTAAATATACTGAAAGCCATTGAAGTGTAAACTAATTGGGTGAATTGTATAGTATGAGAAGTAATATCTTAATGAATCTGTTAAAAATAAAAAGGTAAGAAGTGACATTTGGGGAACTAAGCTGTGGAAAACCAGAAAAGTTGAGTGATGAGCAGGGAGACAGAGAACATTAATAGGAGGTGATCAGCTGAGGGGGTCCTGGGAGAGAGGCAAGCTGTTCTAGACGGAGGTTTTACACAGTTGCAGCTATAGCCCATATGTTTTGGAAAGGGCTATGATGGATACCCTCTTGTAAAATACCTCTAGAGCTCACAGCAGCACTACTATATTCCACTCTGATTCTAGAAGGATGAATCTGTCTAAAGATCGAGCCTGGCCAGCTTGGGGGAATCTCACTCTTGTGATAGGATTATAGTTATGGAAAAGTTAGCCTCTTTTCATTTCCTGAAACCTAATTAGAAATTTAGTTCATGCATTATGAACCTTGGGAATTAATTGCTCTTCCAGATATCAGTATTTTTTCTATGTTTGTATTTTATCAGGGCTTCACTCAAAGGCTTCCAAGATTGGCCAATCATTGCAGTATGAAGGTGGTTTTAGTTATATTCCAGGAAAACCCAGAATTACTCCAGTATTTTGGTAACAAATAATGAATGAGGAATCATGTACACAAGGTCCAGTTCCAAATACAGTGAAGTGAGATTTTTCATCCAGAATTTAGCATGTCTCGGTCCTTCTGTAATTCTCCAACTGCAGCCCCAAATGCACATCTACATTTAAAAAGATATTTTTTTATTGGTTTCAGAGATGAAGGTAGAGGGAGAGGTAGAAACATCAATGATGAGAGAGAATCATTGGTAGGCTGCCTCCTGCACGCCCCGCACTGGGGATCAAGCCCACAACCTGGGCGTGTATCCTGACCAGGAATCAAACCGTGACCTCCTGGTTCACAGATTGATGCTCAACCACTGAGCCACGCTGGCCAAGCTGCATGCCTACATTTTTGCTCATGTTGTTCCTTTTCCACAATTGGCTAATTCCTCCCTATCCTTCAGGAATCTTCTAGGAAGCCTCCTCTGAATTCTTGGGAGTCGTTTTATATGTTCCCATAGCACCTTGTATCAATACATTTACTGCACTGTAAAGGGATTTTCTATTCATCTGTTTATGTCCCCACTGGTCAGGAAGCTCCTTAGGGCTCATTACAACGTCTCTTTGTCCTCAGCCCCTGCACTAGTTTCCAGCACCTAATATGTCCTTAGTAAATGTGTGCTGAACACCTTCACTGAAAAGAGGCTATTCAAGGGCCACTGGGGAAGTTTGACCAAGCCCACACTTTCAATAGCTTAGACACTACTACCCCTAAATTAAATTGTTTTCCACACACTAAGTTCAGATACTCATTCATCAGCTGACAAGAAGACACTGAGAGTTTTTCTATAATGCAATTGCTCAACTGTTCAATTTGATAGGAGCACCATCTTGGTAACAGAATGGCAATTATTCAAATATTCATTTACAAAATATGTGTGGGAAACAGACTAGGAATGTGCTGATATTAGTGAAAATAAGCAGAGAGGTCTAATTAATTTAATTAAGACAAAAATAGAATTCATTACATGTGCTAAAACTAGCCAATCTTTAACCTCAACTGGATGTTCAATTTATTCAAATATATATATATATATATATATATATATATAACAAATTAAAGAGCACCATGAAATTCTGGGAGTATAGTGTCAAGTATAGCATCCAAAAGGCAAGGTATAGTTAGCATTTTTATAATTATTTTTTAAATCTCTGAGAGTCCTCCCACCCCTTAACCAAACCTAATACTTTCTGAAGTTTATTGTTTGATATCCATCCCTTTGATTTTTAATGTTTTCATGAATGTATTCTGTATCAAAGCAGGAAGTGACTTGTATCATATTAGAGATTCTTAAAGTCTTTTAAAGCCCCCAAAAAACTTTAGGAGCAGTAATAGTCAACTGAGGACAAAACTCAAAGATTGTATCCTGGCCTTGTTGCTAAGTTTTTGAGAGCACAGACATAGATTCAGGCATATCTAGATCAACTAGCAATGTGTCTTCATCAAAGTTACTTAATCCTCCAAACCTCGGTTTATTCATCTGTAAAATGGGGATAATAATAGTACCTATCCCAGAGGGTGGCTACAAGATGCCAATGAGTGAATATGTTCAATATGCCTAGTCCAGTGCCTTGTACTTAGTCTGAGTAGATACTATAGAAGCTGTTCTCTAGGAGGGAAGGAGGATACCAGAAGAGCTGGGAGGGACTAAACTTTCCCTACTTCACAAATTGTCTAGGGCCTCACCAAAATCTGACCTCTACAAAGAACTCGATGTGGAAACACTTACAACTGCTGTTATTACTCCTGATCTACCCACTGGGTCATTCTGGCTTCTGCTGGGTGAGTGGGAGTGTGCTATTTATTCTAACCTAATGACTCCTTCCACGTTAGAGAAGTTGGAAACCATGACAGTTGTTTCACCCATTACTTCTTTCATTTCGCCACCTCTGCACTCAGGAAGGTATGTCTCCTGTATTATGGGCACATCTGCATTTTCAGTTGTCTGAGGCTCCCAATTCTTCAAAGGGGAACTACTTAATTCTTTTGATGGAGATTTAAACAATGACAGTGACAACTAGAAGAGGTTGTATAATAAAATATAGTGGAGTATCCCCGGTAGACTCTTTGTGATGGAACCTGGGTGCTACCACCTCCCAGGAAACGGTCGCCACCCTGGGCCTCCATATTTGCTTCACCCTGACATGCCCATTTCCATTCTGATCACATTCTCGCCTAAGGTTTTTAAATGGTTTATTAGAAGTTCCTGACATTATTTATTATTGCTTAACATTTATTGTTGTTTATTATTACTCCCACTTATTCAAAAATTTTGAGAAACTCTTGCACTTCTAAGATTACATGTAGATGCCAAATACCCTCAAGGAGCCAGTTAAAAAAAGATGGAATCTGAAGGGGGAGAGGCAGAGAATGGCAACAAAAAACATGGAAGAAAATAAAAGAATGAGATAAAAGAAAGAGACTCAAAGCTATGATGCCAAAGTATCCAGCTCAGGGCCTAGAACAGAGTAGGGAAGTGCTCAATAGTTTAAAAGTATATAACTATTCTTGTCCCATCGAGCTGCCCTAGCCTGTTTGCTTGTGAAATAGCTTCCAGACAAAATCAGTAGTTCTTAATATTTGAGTGAAGCTCTCTCCTCTTCACAGGCAAGCCTTTCAAATGCATTATCAACTCTTTACCCACTGCCCACATATTCCCACTATACTAATCTGACCTCCACACCAACCTCCCCACTATAGCTGCTCTCTTTCAAGATCACCAGTTGAATTATCCACTAGGTGCTTCCAGCTCCCACCACGCTGGCTTCCCTGAAATATTTGATGTGTTGACTGGCCTCTTCTTCTCAAAACCTTCTTCCCTTCCTTCTTCTCCTTCACAGTTTCCCTTTCTGGTCCCTCTTTCTTTGCCCACTGCTTTCAGTTGATGAGTTCAAACACCTGTCCTTGGCTTTAACTACCACTTACATATAAACAGCTTGCATGTTTTTCTTCTCATTTCTAAGCTATCTTTTGAGCATAAACCCAAATAGCCAAGTTCATGTTGGGCCTCTCCACTTGGGTATCCCACAGGCATCTCAAATTCAACATGCACAAAACTGAATTAGTTATCTTACACCCTCTTCTCCCCACATCATCTTATAACCACTCAAACCAACACCCTGGATGTCATCTTAGATTTTCCATTTTCCTTTAACTACTAACCCCACCCCACTCTCTACTACATGTTCTCCAAATTGTGGGAATTCTATGTTTCAAAAATGTCTCTGATCCTTTCACACTTTTACTGGCTTAGGTGCAACTCGAACATCTTTCTTGAATTATTTTTAATAGCCTCCAAAGAGTTTTCCTGCCTCTTATCTTGCCACCTTCAGACCCATTTTCCTCTCTGATACACAGTGACCTTTCTAAAATGAAAATCTAAGTCACCACCTTACCTAAAGTCTAGCCAGTGGCTCCCCTTTGCTTGTTTATGTAGTAGAATAAAAACCCCTTTGCAGCCTGCCCAGTGTGGTTCAGTGGTTGAGCATCAACCCATGAACCAGGAAGTCACAGTTCAGTCAATTTCTGGTCAGGGCACATGCCTAGGTTGCAGGTTAGATCCCCAGTAGGGGGCATGCAGGAGGAGCCGATCAATGACTCTCTCTCATCATTGATGTTTCTATCTCTCTCTCCCTCTCCCTTCCTCTCTCTGAAATCAATAAAAACATTTAAAAAAAAAACTTTGCAGAGGTTTTAACATGTCTAATAACCCTTTGCAAAAAGCCTACAAGAGGCTTTTTGACCTGGTTCCCATATTTCATCTCTACTCTTCCCTTTCCCAACTTATACCCTGACCATCAAAATTCTATATGTCCCCCCAAAGCATCATGCTGTTCTATGTATTTGAAAATGTGGATATGTATATATATTTTGCATTTGCTTCTCATTCCCACCCTTTCAAATGCCTATTTATTCACAAAAGCCTAGTCCAAGCATTATCTCTTAATCATCTCTAATATTACCACTCCCCCCTCCTTAGAGAGCTGACTACTTTCTCTGATGTGCCACAGTATATCTCTGTAAGGTATCTACCACACTTATTTACATGTCTGTCTCTCTGCTAGACTGAAACTCCTTAAGGTTGGGGATGGTGTCTTATTAGTCTTTACCCTCACCCCTGTACACAAGGCCTGCCATAAAATAGGCATTTGTTCTATGTGTAAGAGAACATAGCACCTCCTTATCCTTCAAGTCAACCGGAATTGAAAACCCAAGAAGCCACTCTTGACAATGTCAGTTTCAGGCTCAGATGCTCCATCTGGGCAGCTCAGTTTGGGAGCCCTTCACCAGTTCAGCAAGCATCCAACTTGCCATAAAGTGTGCTGATAGGGTGGCCTTTACCTCCTTGCACCCCAAGCCCACACCCTAAAGATTGAGCATCTTAAAGGTCATGTTCAGGGACGGTCCTTATCAATCAAAACATCAGTAGAGAGAAAAATTCCACTCGGAGATATGGTGAGACATGTTGGTTTCAAAACATTGCAGATTGTTAAATGAGTAATGTTAATGTGATCTCAGAATAGTAAACACACCCCCGCATGGAGAAATGATATTAGTTGCGTTATCTGGAAAGGAAAAAAAAAAAACTATTTGGTTGCAAGAATTATGAAGAGATGTCTGTATGGGTAATTCAAGTTCTTGTAGAGCAGGTAAGTTGCATTTTTCTAACTGCCTCCCCCCCATTTTGTGTACACACACTCCCAAATCAAATCTTTTCTCTGGGGTGAGGCCTGTGATTCAGGGGAAATGGAGGACTGGGGGAGGGGAGGAGCACACACATAGAGGAAGAAAACTCTGATTGGGAAAGAGTTTCTCAAGAATCGTGAATGTCCTGCACAGGAAGTAACACTTCATCACACGGCTAATAATCAGCCTGGGCTTGTCAGGGATTGGTTTTTCCCTCCTGTGGTGTGAGGATGGCCCCAAGCAAGCCTGAACACCTAACCAACCAGCCTGATAGTCATTTGAACGCATCCAGTACCCATCATCCAAAAAGTTTGAGTGCACTGGTCCCATTACCCGGAAGTCATGTGGAACACTCACAATGTCAGGCTGGAGAGGGGGAGGGATTCTTCTGCAGTTTCAAATGGTTTCCATGGAGCCAGACCAATGCCCTCCCCCAAATAGCCTTTTCTACTAAAGCAGAAAGCTCATGGCCTGCACCTGTATCAAGTAAAACAAAATGCACTTTTTTTCACCCACCAGCTCACTTGCCTTTGCCCCTTCTCTCCCTGATGCCCAGTTCTTCTTCCAGAATCCAACATCTTTAGAGCCGCTTATCTTTAAAGAAAACAATCCAATCAGCTAATTTACTCCAAAGTATTGGCAACTCAATATGACTAGTGTTTGCATTTTAAAAAAGTGATAAGTACTTTACCTAAAGGAATGATTCTTTAATGGTGAAGTTTCTGGCCCTTTCATGGGAGCTGGTGGGATGTTCCAGTGCCTCTCAACTCCTACTACATGGTGGCCACCGATGATGAGCACACCTAAGTATGACCCTCATGCCAGGGTTATACTTCATTCCCTGACAAGAAGCTGGTAGCTTTCTTCATGGTTATCAAGTTGCTTTTATGCAGTGCCTGTTATGGCTTTTTTTTCTCCCAGAAATATTAGGCAGAATAAGTTAAGTCCCAAAGTTCCTTACCTCTTAACCATAGATCCTTAATATATTGCCACTCTACCCTGAACTCCTTTGATAAAGAGGATACAGACTGAAGAGGGACAGGGAGGGTGTCATTACATGAGCCCTTAAATGTGTCCATTTTTTAAGGCTTAAGTCATATGTTAATCTTACAACAGATACATGAAGGTCCTCATCCATTTATTCAGTCATCACTCATTAAGCTCCCACTGTGTTCCAGCAATTGTTCCAGAGATACCTCAAAGAACAAAATCAAAGAAGTCCCTGCCCTAGTAGAGTAATCACTTTAAACTATTCCCATCTGTCTCTAGAAAGCAGAACTGGGACAAATGGGTAGGAGTGTCAGGGAAGCAGATTTCTGTTTCACATAACATACGACCAAATATGGAAGGGTAGTGAGCTCCATGTTACTGGAGGGGCCCGCGAAGAAGCTGCTTGACTGCTTGTTGCAGAGAGATTCATGCTGGGAGCTGGACTAGATCGGCTGTCTTCAACTGTTTCTTTCAGCAGCATGGATCTTTTCTCAAACAAAATCTTATCTTTAGTTCCAATATATTAGAAAGCAGAGTCACTATGATTGAAGGGGGAAATATGGCTCTAGAGGAGCTCCTGAATGTCCCTCTGTGCACTAAATTCGAGGTATCCACAAGCTACTGAGATGATCATGGAGTTCCTGGCCTGCCCCAGTGTCACGGGGATCTGTGAGTCCAAGGAGAGTGGCATGGGCTTCTCACCACAGTCTTTCCCTCCCTCATCCCCACTTGTACCTTTTCCTAGGAGAGAGTCTGGTTAAGCCAGAGGCTCTGGAATTTAATGAAACACTTAATGAATGCTCTCTGAGAATGTCAATATGAGTCAAGGACATTGCTTCATTTGAGTAGACCTGAGAATAACAGAATGGCTCCTCCAGTTCCAAAGTGGGCACATTGCCTGGGATCCTGAACCTTGAAGAAAAGCCAAAGAGCTCAGAAAGATGAAAAGAACCTTGGGGGAAGAGGGCAGAAGACCAGAGGGAGACTCACAGGCCACTCATTGAGACATGTAAGAACGCATTTGCACCATTCTCTGGTGATCACACATATTTATTATCCTCTAATGTAAGGTTTACTTTCTAGCAATGACTCTATCATCACACTCTCTCAGATGCAACAGGTATGACTAAGGGGCCGAGCATTATTCTGCAATCTGGAGCAGACAGCAGCTCAGAGGACTCCGGGCTGGCAGCTATTCACTGGCTGGGGCTGGTGATGGGATGTGGGAGAGGGGAATGTGGTACCTTGAATCAGAGCTTGGTCTTTTCAAGCATAGAGCTACCGTACAGAGCCTCAAGTTTGCCCAATCATAACCTTATCATCCAACCAGAATTCTCCTGAAGGTTCGTCAAAACTCGAGTCACATCTTCTAGCTTCAGAGTCTACAAAGTTGTGAGCTAAAGTGAATGAGTTAGCTGAGCTTTCCTTAAACCCATTTTTTTTTTCCGAAGTGTGTAATGTACAGTAAACATTACTTGGGGGAGATGTTAATAGGTGTTACTAGAATTCTGAAAACTTTGGGAAACTCTGCGTTAAAGGAAAATAAGCAAGTTTCTTTACTGCAGAACTTTTCACAACCTTGAAAATGCTAATGTGACTCTCCAAGAAGGAAATATAGTATATAGTTTTTCCTACTTTTATTTGAATTCTGAATAGGTTTTCTCACAGAGCACTGAAACATACTTTAGGAAATATATAAAAAGCCAAATAATATGAATTTAGTTTAATTTTTCACTAAAGTAAGCCAGTATTTCCAAAGTACACCAATTTCTTGTCCATCACCTTGAGAGATAAGACTGCAAGCACATAGATGAATTGTCTACATAACAGAAGCTTCAAACATCAAAACAAACCATTTTATCTGAAATCTTTCTAAGGTGTATTACACACATTTCTACTTTTGATTATGAAAAATGAAACAATTCTGAGTATAAAAGTAAACATATGCTTATTTTTAAAAGCTTGAGAATTTGGAAAAGAAAAAAATAAGACAAGAGTTACAAACCCATAATTCTCTTAACATTTTATGAAATTTCATCTTGTTCTGCATAAAATGGTTGCTGAAATATAAAAATAAATGCCATAATTCACTTAATATTTTCTATATCATTAAAAATTCTTTGAAAATATATTTCCATGCCTCTATTATAGTTTGTAATTTGTTTTGTGTGAACTTGGTTAAGGTAATACTGACTGTCATATTTGTGACAAATATTTTTTCACAACTTGCTATTTACCTTTTAATTTGGTTTATGATTTTTAATTTGTAAATATTAACATCTATTTACATTAAAATACAGATCCTTTTCATTTTTTGTTTCTTCCTTAGCTTTCCTGCGTTGAGAATCCTTTCTCATTCAGAAGTCAGATGAATATTCACTAGATTTTCTCTGGATGTTTCATGGCTTCATTTTTTAAACCCTTTCTTTAAAATATGGTATGCTGTTTGCTTTTTAAACTAAATAAAGCATTTTCTTAATGACTCGGGATCACGATTTTGAAGTGTTTAAAATTTTCTGCCATCAAACAGAACGCCCCCAGAAGCCACTGCAGTGAGTAGGGAGAACTCTCCTCATTCTACATGACCTCAGACTCCTGTGATTTGCTATCTCTGTGGCTGATTTTTGGTCTTAATCTCTTCTTTTGACGTTGGCTCCCAGCTCTCATTTCCTGTTACAGACAGTTGTCTATCACTCACAATGCCCCCTACTTTTGACAACTCATAAACCAAATAACCATATTTGCATTACTATGAACTAAGGACATATAGAGCATGAGTGTAGAAGACAATAATGGCCCCCAAAGATGTCCATGTCCTATCCCTGGAATTGACGAATATATAATGTTACATGCAAAGAGGAATTCAGGTTGCTGCTTAACTGACCTTGACATGTGGAGACTATTCTGGGTTACTGGGTGGGCCCACTGTAATCACAGGAGCCTTAGCAGCAAAAGAGGGAAGCAGGAGCGTCAATGTCAGAGGGATTCACTATGGGGAAGACTCGACCAGCCATTGCTGGCTTTGATGATGATGGCGGCCCGAAGCCAAGAAATTCAGACAGCAAGAAGCTTCTCTCTGAGAGCCACCAGAAAGAAATGCTGTCCTCCTGGCACTGTGATTTTAGTCCAGGGACACCCATTTCAAATTTCTGACCTCCAAAATTGTAAGACAATAAATTTGTGTTGTTTGAAGCTACTAAGTTTGGGCTGATTGGTTCAGCAGCGATAGGAAACTGCCACGCTGGGCCTGGAAGTCTGTTCACCAGAGAAAAGTGCATGGGCTTTAGTGGTTGGCCTTGGTGACTGCTATTTTGGCTGCTTTGCGGGTTTATTTCTCCCACTCACCCTCCCAATTATTTCCATGGTAATCTAACCTATATCAAGGTCACAGCCTAAGTAGGGCGTTATTATTTTACAAGAATTGGCCTTGACAAATTAAGTTGCAACCTTTGGGTCAAAGGGTGAAGTAAAAGGAAGCTACTGAGACAAAGTATTTTTAAAGTTTTTCAGAGAAATCACAAGGCTGGACCTTCTGCCCAGTCTGGAAGAAAGAATGTCCAACGGAGGGTCATGACCCCTGAACTGGGTGAGAGCATCACCGTTTAATTATCATCTGCTCTAGGTCAGATAACCATCACTGTCTCTAGGTAAAACCCCCTCTGTCTCTAAAAGACTGGGTCACTGACGGGCACAAGATACAAATAATCCACTTAACAAAAGGAGTCTTCTGGGGTTAGGGGCGAGGAGTTAAATGGATCCTCTGTCACCAAGTGCCTTGGATCCAGACCAAGTCGTAAAGCATGAACTAGTTCAATAAAAACTCTATAGTCCTCAAGATGAGTACACAAGTAAGAATATGGGAGGATCAGGAAAGAAGGTGCCAGCATCTGCCCCTAAAATGTATCGGGACATATGCCCAGTAGCCTAAGTGGAACCTGCACTTAGGTAATTTGTGTGATAGATGTAGAGGAGGAGTCTGAGGAGTACCCATAATCTCTGCTTCCCTAATGTCTACCAGTGTCCTGCATATAGTAAGTGCTCAATAAATTCCTGCATGAACAAATGTATGGATTTAATAATCCTCTGCCATCTTTAAATCGCTCTCTGGCTCTAGTAACATAGATATAATATCACTTCTTAATAAAAGTTTTCAACCTTAACATTAAAAGACTATTTCATTGGGCCCTAGCTCAAGTTAACTTAGGAAGCCAAAAAATCAATAAGGAAGTATTGTATTAACATTAGAATTCCTTTTTTCCAAAAGAAGAAAAAAACCCTCTTTCTTGGAGTTACAAGGTTTGAGGTGATAGTCGAGGAAGAAAAGCAAAATGGTTAGAGGTAACAGAGAACAATAATTACATCTGAATGTCATAATTTAATATGGAGGTATTTAGAGAACAGTGCCTGGTGGAAATGCACTCAATAGATGGAGGCTATCATATGACTCTTCAACATTTTTTTTAAAAATATATTTTATTGATTTTTTACAGAGAGGAAGGGAGAGGGATAGAGAGTTAGAAACATCGATCAGCTGCCTCCTGCACACCCCCCTACTGGGGATGTGCCCGCAACCAAGGTACATGCCCTTGACCGGAATCGAACCTGGGACCGGTTTCGGCCAACATTTTCATATGCTCTTAAATAATTAAAAAATAATACTCTAAAAAATAATAACTTAAATCATAACTTATAATAAAACCAAAGAATATGTTGGTTTGTTAAAGGAAAGTGATGGATGATGACAGGACAATCTTTATATGTATAGAGTGATATACAATACACAAAGTTATGCAAATGAGAGCATAGATTTAAATATATTATATTGACTGTGTTCATTACTTAAAGGGTAACATAGTGAATGTATACACACACACACACACACACACACAGATAGATATTCATTCAAATAGGGCACCTTAAGGTAAATAAGTCCAAAGAGGGGTTTCCCTCACGGTCTAAAATCATGAACATCAAGATGAAAGGTAACATAAAGAACAGAAGTATTGGGCCGTGTTAATTAAGCCATATCCTTAAGATAATAATATTCACTTCCAAAGGACTGACTGGGGCATTTAAAGACTCATAAGGAACTGACAGTCACCAAGATGTTAGACCCAAATGCAAAAAATAAAAAATCAACTCTTCTAAAAAAAATAAATAAATAACATAAAAACACATAAACCAATTTAAAAAACCCTCCCCTTCCAATTAGGAAGTGTGACTCCATGTTTGCTTTGATGGAGGAAGTGGGAGGTCAGATCTATTTGCTGTCATCAAGGAAGCAATAGGAAGGGTGTGAGTCTGAGGCTGCCAGTGTAGACTAGCTAAATGATCTACATTTAATAAATGATGGTGCAGCTTTCTCCTTTCATTACCAAAGAAAGGTGGTAAATGTACAACTTCAAGATCACTGCGTTAGAATTATTCCAACACTTTCTTCCCTCCAAAGTCCCTAGATATGCCAATAATGTGAGCTCATGTTCTTGAGAGAAATGCAATACGAAGACCTAAGTGACACCATTTGAGGCCCAAATTGATTTTACAATTAATTGGAGTGCCATTTTCCAGCTCACATTGGTGGAAACCTAGCAAGAAGACAATAGGTTCTTTCGTTTCTCCAAAAAAAAAAAAAAAAAAAAACACTTCTGAGGCCTTGGAAAAGAAGTTGCTATCATTTTCAGGTAGTATGGGTTCACTGTTAAAAGTTTATGCCAACCGCCCTAGCTGATTTGGCTCAGTGGATAGAGCATTGGCCTGTGGAATAAAAGGTCCCAGGTTCCATTCAGATCAAGGGCACATTCCTCCCCAGTCCAGGCCCTGGTCGGGACTCATGCAGGAGGCAAAGAATCGATGTGTTTCTCTCACATCAGATGTTTCTCTCTTTCTTCTCTCTTCCACTCTCCCTAAAAATCAATGAAAAAATATCCTCGGGCAAGGATTAATACCACCAACAACAAAAAGTTTATGTCAACCAATTGCGCTTTGTTTTTGTTGGGTTTCTAGAATGTTAAGTGAAGGGCAGCACAGACATTGTGTACCTTGATTTCGGCAAAGCATAATGTCCTTGTGGAAACTGTGACCTGAAGAGTAGTACAGCTGACAGATTGTCCTTTTAATGGCAAAAGAACACTGACCATGGGTCTGACCGGGAGAAAGTTTCTCCTTTTAATGCTTCAAGTTAACTAGACCTTGTCCTGTCCCAAAACCTTTATCAAAGATTTGGATAAGGCTTGGATTAGATTACTCAGCATGTTCACTACCATTGGGAAGAGTTAAAATTCATATTCCTCGTGACAACCCGGAGAAGGAAACAGACGATTTCCAAGCTACATTAGTAGTTTAGTAGTTTGGGTACTAGGAAGCTGTTCAAATATGGCTATGTGTCAGAAACACCTGGACCATGTTGAAACATATGGACACCCAGGCCTTATGCCAGGCCTGCTTAACTAAAATATCAAGGGGTACAGTCCTGGCATTTGTTTTTAATTACCCAGGTGATTGACAAGCAATCAGCCTAGCACCCCCACACACCCCTTTCAGAACCATTACCTGGTATATTAATGGAATTTCATATAGAGGTTCTTCTGGGTCAAAAACAGTCCTTATCTGTTAATCTAGAGATCTTCATGGGCTTCCAATTTATGAGAAAACCCTTCCCTACACTGGCTTCATCCAACCTTGACTCTTCCTCAAGTGGGAAGGGCAGGGCAGGGGAAAGGAGGAGCACAGCACCTGATAAAGAGAGCCCCAGCTTTGATATCGGCCAGACCTGGAGTCAAGCCCACCCTGCTTCTGGGACCTACCAGCTATGCTAGGGGATCTGTGCTGCCATTTCCTCATCTTAAACTGTGAGGATTTAGCAAGATGCATGTGTAAAGGTTTGCTCAGCACAGAGGTGGTCAATTAATGCCAGCTTTTACTTTTAGACTCTTCAGCAAACTCCCCAGTTCTGTGGATCTGGAGTCTGTAGTTTTATCAGAACATGCCTTTTCCTGCAGCTCTGCCCAGTAGAGGAAAGAAGCCACCATCTGCTGACCATCAGCTGTGTGCTGCACACTAGGTCCCTCTCAAATCTAATCTTATTTCCTTTCATTGTCACCAAAACCTACATTTTCACACATGAGGACCTTGAGGCTCAGAGAGGTTAAATGAGTTCCCACAAGTCACCCAGCTAGAAAAAGAGAGATGGACACCATGAACTTGACTAATAAACCTGCACTGAGGATTCCCCACCACACTTTTTAAATGGTTAATATAAAGAGTGGAGACAGCTTTGCCCTTTAAAAAATCTAAGGAGAGACATTTTGAAACTGCGAGGGAGGGGGAAAGTCACACCGCCTACACTCCCCATTACCTGAACACTCAGCAATTCGCCAAAGGAAAAGCCAGGAACTCAACTCATTGCTCTCTCTCTCTCTCTCTCTCTCTCTCTCACACACACACACACAACGGACTGCCTTATTTAAAATTATAATTTATAATAACACTCCCTCATAATACTCTTATTCCTTTGCCCTGCTTTATTTTTCTTCTTACTACTTAATCAGTATCTCACATACTATTTTAGTTATTTCTCTTGTTTATTATGACTCTTCCCCACTAGAATATTATTGCCTTAAGGGAAAGATTTTGGTCTATTTTTTTTTTTTAATTCTCCTATACACCTGCCTAGAACACCGTGGCACACACTGACAGTAAATATTTGTGGCATGAATAAATGAGTGAATCAATGGATGGATGGATGGATGGATGGATGGATGGATGGATGGATTAATAAATGAATGAATAGGAAAAGTCCTGAAAGGTATCAATCATAAATACTGAGAGTAATTATCTCTTTAAATAGCTGCATGTTCTGGTTTTTCTATTATAAATAAGGTCTTCAGAGAAGACCTCACCAGTACTGTGGGCATTGTATTGACATCATATTTGACACAAGTAACCTCTAAAGTCATGAACACATTCTGCTTGTGTTTAAAACTGTGGCCCAGGGCATTGTGGATACTGAATCCATGGTAATAACCAACCAATGTATTTTAACCAGCTCAATCACAACAAACCTTCAGTAATTAGATGAACAACTCCAATAGCTAAGTAATGCAGCTTCAGTTTGATCATCAAGTTGAAATCTCTATGACATTGGACACAGAAACAGACACCCGAGAGGAAAGATGCTATCCTATCTAATAAAGAGGGAATATGCTAATTGACCCTCACACCATCACAAAGAATGCAGCGCCCACACCCAATAAGGAGAGAATATGCTAATTGCTTGCCCACATATGGTGATGCCCGCAGCCAATAAGGAGGAAATATGCTAATTGACTGCCCCGCCCTCAAAGATGGCAGCACCCACAGCCACAAGATGGCGGCGTCCAGTCCCCTTAGCCCACCTCCGGAGTCCCCCAGTCCCCTCAGCCCCCCAGCCACCCAGGGCCTACCTGAGGTGCAGGCAAGCCTCAGATGGTGGCTCCCAGCCACCCAGGGCCACCTGAGGCTCAGGTAACCAGAGCCGGCCAAGGCTTGCACTGCCAGCAGTGGCAGCAGCAGAGGTGTGATGGGGCATCGCCTTCCCCTGATCGCTGGGTCGCCTCCTGCCCCTGAGGGCTCTTGGACTATGAGAGGGGGCAGGCTGGGCTGAAGGACACCCCTTTCAGTGCATGAATTTTCATGCACCGGGCCTCTAGTTATTAATAATAGCTTTTTAAAATGTAACCCCAACTGTCCAGGCTACTATTGCTTCGAAGATGAATAAGGACAAAGACAAAGCTGTGTTTATCTTCTAGAGAGCAAATGTGCTGGGTTTTTTCCCATGGGCCCCTCCAAATTCACTGTCCACCCTACTCACTCTACTCTGTGCCATGGGATATTGACCTCTTTGAACTTAACCAACAAGCTCTCTTGGCCCTTGGCTTCCAGTTGGGAAAGGAATGAGGCTGGGCTGCTGGTTCCCATTGCTGCAGAAGGGTTATGTCAGTCACTTCTTAATACCCATACCTCCCACTTGGTCCTATGACTACTCCCACTCTTGCCTCCCTCCGGCCTAAGGTGTAACCTTTTGCATGCCCAGAGTGTTCCATTCTCTTCTCTGATCACCTTAACTCTGTCTACACCTTTTAAATACCCCTTTATTACATTTTCCTCAATTTCCAGTTGTATGGGCCACCAGTTTCTTGCTGGGTGTCTGACTGAAACAGTACAAATTGGGGAAATGTGCTTATAGTTAGAAAATCTGGGTCCTAATTCCAGTTTCATCACAGGCTTGCTCAAGGCCAACCACCTTTCTGGACTCTGAAAACTAAGAGAATTCAGCAATACAAACTCTAACATTCTGTGATTTCAAGAATCCCTTTCCTTAGAGAACAAAGTGGTTACTTTCCCCATTGGCTAGAAAGCGTTAACCTGATCCAGAGTCTAAAAAGGGTCCAGTCTCCAGGAACTTACCCACAAGTGTTACAGATGTCCTATACACAATAAAGCTGAGCTTGGCAATAAAAAAGCCACTGAATCCCAGTCCTAACTTTGCCCTCAATCAGCTCAAGTCAGTAATTTCCAGGAAAATGGAGGTTACATTTTTTAAAAACTATTATTGCATAAAATAACATATGTTTATAATAGAAAAACCAGAATTTGCAGCCACTTAAAGGGATGTTAATTACTTTCAACATCTACAATTGATGCAACCTTTCCAGATATTTTTCTATTCACTCATTCATTCTACAAATACTTTTGAGTGCCAGTAGAGGCATGGTTGTTCTAGGCATGTGGATGTAGGAATAGTGTTGCATTATTATGAAGTACTCATGTTGCCAAATCAGAGCTCTGGGGGCAACCCCGATTCTCCACTTTGGCCAAGTATAATATGTGAAGAATTACATAATCTCTGCTCTTCTTCGGACAGTGTGTTCACAGGACACCTAAGTCCCTGGAAGGGTGAGGGGACGTTTTTGTTTTGTTTTTGTCTACAGGACAAAACCTTTGTCTCATCTGTCTTTGCTTCTCTTAGACACGGCCTCCAGCCTCTAGCGAGGAGGCTTTCTCTATTGCCACCTCTAAACGTCACCAATAAAAACGGATGGGGACCCTTCTGGGAAGTGGGAACTGTTTAACCAAATAACATTGGAGGTTTGGGAGTAATGTCTCTGGAAGTCAGAGCAGATTCAAGGCCGAGAACTCCTTCGTCTGGCGTGACTGGACAAATGGATCCGCCCAAGCAGACACCGTGGTTATTGGAGGAGCCACACATACAGCTGTGGCAGGAAGGGCTGTCTGACTCTACCTTCATTTCATCTCTCTCCATCCTCACACCAGTGAAGGAATGTTTTGTTTTGTTTTGAAAAATATTGCACCCACATTATGTTCTGAGAAGCATTAATCTCAGGAAGAAATACATTTGTCTACCTGACATTCTATTTTGAGGAATATCAAAGACCTAGGCTTACTTCCGGAAGAAACCAAGACTGATTATCACCTCATCTTTCCCACTCAAGGCTTGCTAAGAAGGCAAATATACTCACTGTTGGAGAAGTGTCTGTCACATAATAATGGCACATAAAATTTTGTGAATAGATTAATTATTGAACAAATGACTCAAACTATCTATAATAATAAAAGGGTAATATGCTAATTAGACCAGATGTCCTTCCAGACTAAGCCAGGGTCGGAGCAAAGCCCGGATCCGATGCAGGAGGGAAGCCGGTGCCAGCAGCCCAGGGAAGGAAGGCCTACTCTTGCACAAATTTTCGTGCATCGGGCCTCTTGAGGATTTTTTTTAGTTTTAGAGAGAGAGGAAAGGGGAGAGAGAGAGAGAGAGAGAGAGATATCAATTGGTTGCCTCCTGTTCATGCCCTGACCAGGGATCAAACCCACAACCTAGGTATGTGTCCTGACCAGGAATCGAACCTGCGACCTTTTGGTGTATGGGACAACACACAAACCAATTGAGCCACCCAGCCAGGGCTTAAGCCATATTTTAATATTTAATATTTAGCACTAATTAACATTTATCAAACAAAGTTTTGAATTCATAAGGTACAAACAAAATGGGAGTGGAAAAGGAGGAGAAGGGGGTCCCAGAGCCCAGCAAGTCAGACTGCATGACCACAGGGCAACCTGCTCTGTTTTGCACCAGAGTCATCTGTAAAATGAGATAACAGAACCTTCACCATAGGGTTGTTGTGTTAAATGAGTTAATGTATGTAAAATGCTTACAATGGGGCCTGGCACATGGTAAACAGTCAGTAAATGTTAGCTATTACCCTCCTCTCCTCCTCCTTCTCCAGCTTTTCTACTCTAAAAGCTCTCCTGATCTGCTCCTCAGAATTCCATCTTCCACTGGGAATCATCTGTGCCTGTGGTCCCCTCCGTATAGTACAAGATATGCTGCTGGTGTTTCACAGTCCCTACATTAGAGCTATTTGAAAATTTTAAATAAATTTGACACTGAAATTTACTTCAATCAGCAATGAGCCCACCTCAGACATTCCTCCTGTGCCAAATACCATCACTATGCAGAGAGTACAGTGAAACATGGTGACTGAAAGGTAATGTAGGTTCTTATTCCCATTCATCCAACAAATATTTATTAGGTGCCTATCATGTTCCAAGCCATGGCAGGGACATCAAAATAAATAAGATATTGATCATCTTCAAAGGAATTTCCATCAGAGAGTGGAGAAAAATCAGATACAGACTGTAAATACAGGTAGAAAGTGGTGTGGCCTTAGAGTCACAGCTAAAGTGCTACAGGTCTTCAGTGACAGGAGGAACTGATTCCTGTGGGGGAGTCAAGAGAAGAGAGGGCAGTTTCTACAAATGCAGGTCACCGATGCCTGCCATGGGTAGTGACTCAACTCATCTTAAGATCTTAAACGTAAGGATTTGGTCTTTGTCTAGGGAGTTTTGTTCACCAGAATTGGAATGCAGGCCAAGTTTGTCATGCCTTATGCCTTTATATCAGTACTCCCAACCACCACCACCACAACCCTCCCACCCATTGCAGTGATGAATCCAGACCTGGATCTTGACCTGGGCTCCTTAACATTCTTATCCCAATTGAAATGTCCCCATTTGGTGTCCCTTATTCTTCAGAGTCCCTGGGTGACAGAAGGCTTGTCCTCGGAGAAAACCTCACCAGTACCTTGGGCATCGTACTGACATCATATTTGACACAAGTAACCTCTAAAGTCAAGAACACATTCTGCTTGTGTTTAAAACTGTAGCCCAGGGCATTGTGGATACTTAATCCATGGTAATAATCAACCAATGGATTTTGACGAGCTCAATCACAACAAAACTTCAGTAATTAGCTGAGCAACTTTAATAGCTAAGTAACGCAGCTTCAGTTTGATCATCAAGTCAAAATCTCTATGAATGACTTTGGCTAGAACTGTGCTAAGTGCAATCTGCTCACCAAAATTTGAAGGCCCTGAGTGAGAAAGCCACAGGGCTTTAACACATGGACTTACCAGTCAAAAGAATAACTGTTTTTAGATAAAACATATCACAAAGAAACAATGCAAGTTGTTTTATATTTTAAGCGTGCCAATTGCAAAGACGCCTTCAGGTGGCTTTGTAAATATCTTTCTGAATTGCATCCATATCTTTGTCAATACAACATCACCTTACATTGGTATTATACTATGTGATTTGGGTAACACCTCAGTCTCTTAAAGGATGGTATTCTGAAAAGGTCAACACTGCGCCAACCTACCCACAACCTCTTTGGAGGGGATCCACCCTGCCCACACTTCCTGCTGAAAGGGCAGGCCCAGTCAGCCATGTTTAGTACCCAGTGCTCTAGCTCCTCTGTCCACAGATGACTGGCCCTGGCCCAGGCATCTGAGCCAATGGTACACAACCCATGGGCTTCATCGGGGAGGTACAGTCTGTCCTAAAAAATGAACTGGACCAGTAAATTTTCATGTAGGGCCTCGAACTTGAAGCAAACATAGCCATCAGTTAGCACTAGGACCAGAAGAAGTAGACATGTAGCATGTTACATTTAATCATAGAATCAAAGGCCCATGAGCTCTGCTGTTGAAGGCCTGGGAGCCTTTTTGAATCTAGAATCACCTTTGAAGTCTGGGCTCCTTGAGGCCAAGATTTAATACGGCTCCTGTTCTTGGATTTCTATGAACATTCCATTCTCATTTAAAAATAATGTGACTTAATACAATATGCTAAAATCCCTTGCCTTTCTGTTTCTTGCAAGAAAAAGAACCAGACTAAAACCAATGGGAAATTAAAACTTGGGTCCCAACTGAACTCCTGGGCCACACAAGACCTTCTAGAGAAATCATAAGAAGGCAAATTGGCAATGTCTTAGCCATTACTGGGAAGGCAATAGAAAAGAAAAAAGAAAAGAAAAAAGGGAACTGAAAGTCTTTAGAGATGATTTGGAAAGTTTGTGTGTGAGTACCTCTCTGCTGGGTATTCAATGATTTATGAACCAACACCATGAACGAAGAAGGCACAGCCTCACTGAGCTCTCTCTCATGAGCGAAACCTAGCATTTAAATAACCAAACCTAAAATAGACTATGAATGACTGCTGGTTATCAGACATGCTAGATGCTCAGGAATCACAAGTGTTTGAAGCCAATTCACATGAAAAACAGGATAATAATATTTGAGGCAGGTTCAAAAGCAGGTGCTTCATTTTGGGTGTGTCTATATAGCCTTGGTTTTTGTTTCCACTCAACTTTGGAAACTAAATAGCACTGTTCTCTATTTTAAAATGTAAATGTAAATGTATTGGTTCAGATAGACTGTGTCTAAAATAAAACACAATTTCTAAATATTCTCTCAATGATAACATTTCATAGCCAAAGATATTTCATAGTCTGGAGTTAAATGCAATTTGATCCCTATCTAAATATTCCAATTTATTTAGAAATTGAATTATTAGCATGTTTGATCCATGAAGACATTTAATGAGTTTTAAAACTAAGATTTGTAAATTGAAGTTTTCAGTACTTGAAAGGATATCATCTATGCCTGTATCATATAAATTATGTATTCTGCCCTAACCGGTTTGGCTCAGTGGATAGAGCGTCGGCCTGCGGACTGAAGGGTCCCAGGTTCGATTTTGGTCAAGGGCATGTACCTTGGTTACAGGCACATCCCCAGTAGGGGGTGTGCAGGAGGCAGCTGATCGATGTTTCTCTCTCATCAATGTTTCTAACTCTCTCTCCCTCTCCTTTCCTCTCTGTAAAAAAAAACAATAAAATATATATTTTTTAAAATTATGTCTTCTTGTGTTGGGGAAGCAGTGTGGTGAGGTGGTTAAGTTTTGGACTTTGCTTAAGATGGGCCTGAATGCAAACCCAGGCTCAATGGTTTTCTAGGCATATGGCCTGGGGCAAGTTATGTCTTTATTTCTTAAACCAGAATGATGATAATAATAGTACATACCTTATAAAATGTTGTAAGAATTAAATGAATTAAGGTACATAAAGTGCTTAAAGCAGTGCCTGGCCCATAGGAAACACTCTACAAATGTTTGCTATTACTTGTATTACTTTCATTGAACTTGAAAGTCTCATTGAATATATGCAAGTATTGTACTAGGCGTATATTTTTGTGAACTTTAAAACTCACAGTAGCAGGGTAGGAATTACTAGTATCATTCCAATTTTACAGTTGCAGAAATGAGGTGCAGAAAATGTTAACAAATTTGCTAAATGTTGTCTAGTTACTGAATAGGAGAGCTAGGATTCATTAATTCACTGATGAATTCATTCAACATGTTTTTATTGAGTACTGGCTACATACATACTATTCGATGTGCTAGAATACAGAGGGGAACCAAGCACACATAAATCCCTGTCCTCGTGGAACTAACCTTCAGCTAGGGGAGACAGTTTGAAAAATAAGAGGAGCCTGTAAAATGTATAGTAGACCAGATAGGGGAGTGTGCTGAGAAAACTTCAGCAGGGAAGGCAAGAGGGAGCATGTGTGTGCATTGGGAAGCGGAAGTTGGAGTTCAGAATGCAATTGCGGCTAGAACAGGTAATTAGGGAAGGTCTTGTGGAGAAGGGCATGTTTGAGGTAAAGCTTGAAAGCATGGGTGGGGTGGGGGAGGAGGTGTCTAGGGGGAAGGTTTCAGGCAGAAGAAAGAGCATGTGGAAAGGCCCTGAGGCAGCTGTTGCCTGTTGTCTTCCAAGAACAGTAAAAGCGCTGAAGTGTAGCTGAAGCAGAGAGAAGAGGGAGAACACTAGGAGATGAGGTCGAAGAGTGGAGGGCCTAGATCACATCGGTATTTGCTGAAGATAACCCCTCCCCATGTTCATGTTACCTAAAGCTCTGCCTCCACATCTTGAGAAGCCACTGATGGAAGGCCCTCCCCCTTGGAAAGCCCATCTCACCTCCCATGGGCTCCATCCTGTAGAGAGGAAAACCCAAACTTGGTGTGGACAGTCAGGTAGTGCATCGGAACTGGAAACCACTTCACCAGCCTCCCCTCCCCGCAACCCACTGGAAGCAACCATGACGACGGTGCTTGCAGCCCTTGCAGAGATGTGCTGTGGCCTCTGTGAGCGCATCACAGCAGCTTCCTATGCAAGAGTTTCAATTCAAGGTCATTTTTGGTTCCTTTTTGGTAGCAGACTCAGCATCATCTCTATTCAAGTGTAGGAACAGTGCAGACACATTAATAGCCAGACCCCAGTGGGCGTCTTATTTTCCATTTCCTTCTCCTCATATTTATTTGTTTCTTTATCTCCTCTGTGCGGTAAAGGTGAACTTGCATGATATTTTCAGATAAAACTTAAAAGGATGCCCTCTGCATTGGAGCTTGCTCTTCCCCAGACCATGTCAGGCTCTGCCAATTGGGCTGCCTGGGTTCAACTCCCCATTGCACTCCTTAGAAGCTGTGTGACCCTAGTCAAAATATTCAACCTCTCAGAGCCTCAGTTCCCCTGTTTTTAAGTTGAGGATGATGATGATATCTGCTTACAGGCTTACAGCAAGAACAAAATAAAATAATTTAATGTTATTTTAGAATTTAGCCGAAATTAGGGGCTGCCTCCCATTCCTAGGGTGCTTTTCATTGCAATGAGAAACTCATTTCAGGACACTCAGGGGCAGGGATCTAAATGATGTGGTTGTCTCCCATTTACACTCAAAGCAAGATTCAGATATTTTCAGTATGTGTCCATCTCTCTGCTGAATATTTTACTTTATGTTATTTTGGGTGGTCCCAGCCCCTTTACGGTGATGAGCATCTTGAGTTCTTAAAAGCAGACACAGGGAGGTCTAAGGAAACAACTGGTCCACTGCCTCAAATAGGGAAGGTGTTCTAACTGCACTTAGTCCCTCGCTGGGGACAGGCTCTGAGCTTTTCCTACCTCATGCAGGTCACTGAGGGAAATGTTTGCCGATTCTCCCACAAAAAAAATATGAAAAAAAACAAGACACACACACAAAAAAAACAACAAAAACAAAAAGAAAACCAAGCAGGTGTCCTTTCTAGACAAGGAAATTTTTAGCGAGAGAATCTGCAGGGATTACATTTTTCCTCCATCAGTGTAATTTACCTTTTGGATAAAGGTCACACAGAATTTGGTGAATGTTGCTTAATAGTTACAGCTTATTAACCCGATGTGTTCCTGAAGAAAGGAAAAATCACGACACAGTCTTGTTAGAAAGTCTCCACTGGCTGGGCTTAGCAAATAGTCAATATTACTATTGGCAGTAGCGTAAGTCAGCGAATAAATGACACATTAGGAGTAGTTACAGCATTTTATAGTAATAGCCAAAGCAATTCTCTTAGGGTCATTGTAATGGAGAAAATGTGTTCTAGAAATGCTTCTGTAGCTAAATGGTTTAGACAAATAGAATGTTTCCTATTGGCTCAGATTGCCACTTTTAAATGACTTATCATGGTTCCTAACTAAGCTTCAACAGTCAGAGCCCCTTCAGATTATGATTTTAAGTTGCTCATGCCTGCAATTGCATAGGCCCAAATGACCTTGATATTTGTATCAAATGACCTTGACACAGACTCCTGAAATGCCCCAGATAAAAAGTTTAGTGCCATGTGGATAATCACCCAACTAAACCTCAAATTGTAAGTTCTGACTGAGATGTGTCAGGATGTTTTGAAGGATATGCTATAGGATAGAAGATAGAGACCCACCAATTCCACTCCTTATTCTCGCCCCAGAGACATGTCCACCAAAGACATGTACAAGAGTGTTCACAGCAGCTTTATTCCTAATAGCCCAACATTGAAAGCAACTCAATGTCTGACAATATTAGGATAGATAAATTATAATAGATGCATTCAATATAATACTACTTAACAATTAAACAAAAAATTTTAAAAAGCTATTGCTATACACAGCAACTTGATTGGATCTCAAAACATGTTGAAGAAAGGAAGCCAGACAAAAAAACATATGCACTGTATGATTCCATTCACATGAAATTTTGAAGCAGACCAACTAATCTATGAGCTGGAGATCAAAAGAGAGATAACCTGGCCAGGATGGGAGTGTGGCAGGGGTTATGTAATTGGAGGGTACAGAGGAGCCTGCTGGATGCTGGGATACTCTTGATCTTGATTAGGGTGGTGATTTCATGGGTGTATACATATGAAACACTCACCATCTGGACACTTACTATTTGTGCAGTTTACTCTGTATAAGTTATGACTCAATTAAAAAATTAAAAACTAAAAAACAAAAAATGAAATATAGCAGTAAACAGGATCTGTGTTTTCTGAGTGGATTTTGTAAGACTCTGGGATCGAAAACCCAAGAACTACAAGTCCCCTGTGAGGAGAGAAAATGTGAATCCCATGTATAGACCTTTCCCAGGGTTACTCTGAGCACTATTGAGACCTGTGTGTGCAGGGCACAGCTAGCTCCTGGCAACAGAAGGGGAACAAGAGTGTGTAAGAGGAGACAACACTTCAGAAAGAAACTACACACATAATTCTATAATGTTGAAATGTAACATGCGTTACAATAAGAAAGTCATAGAAGAACTCTTATATGGGAAAGTTTAGTGCCATGTGGATAATCACCCAACTTAACCTCAAATTGTAAGTTCTGACTAAGCCTGATTTTATTCCATTAGGAAAGTCTCCCTGAGGAAATTACATATGAGCAAAGGTATGAAGGTTGGGTAGGCATAAACCAAAAGAATAGGGGGAGATGGGGAAGAGGAGAGGAGAGAAGAGGAGAGGGAGGGGCGGGAGGGAAGGGGAGGGGAAGGGAGAGGAGTAGAAGGGAGGGAAGGGAAGTAGAAGGGAGGGGAGTAGAAGGGAGGGAAGGAAGGGAAGGAAAGGTAGAGGAGGAGAGAAGCATGGGCAAAGGTCTAGAGTTCACTGATCCAAAATTCTGGGAAAACTCTAGTGTGGCTTAAATGTAGTGATTGAGGGTGGAGAAGAAGAAAATGAAGCTGAGGGAGGAGGGGTAGACTAGGGCCAGGATGTGGAGTGCTTCCAAGCCAAGATTAGAGTTTAGATCAAATATAATTCAAAGAGTCCAGTGCAATTCAAAGAGTCAAGGGGTAATAAGGGCTTTAGATAAGATGTGATTTACATTTTGAAAAGATCACTGATTTCTAAAAAGAAATAAACTAAGGCAATAACAAAGCTAAAAGGATCAGGTAAGATTATTGAAATAATTCAGGAGAGGGGGACAATTTAAATTAGCATGGTAACAATGGAAATAGAGAACGTAAGTAAAAATAAACTAGTTTTTCCAAACTTACTTATCTCCTCTTCTGGTGACCTTTCTCTCTTCTAAAAATATCCTATCTAATAAAAGAGTATTATGCAAATTAACCATCACCCCACTACACCCACAAGCCATGCCCACCAGCCAATCAGGAGCGAGTATGCAAATTAACCCAACCAAGATGGCTGCAGCCACAGAGAGAGCAGGAGGCTTGGGTTTCCCCGGCAATGGAGGAAGCCAAGCTTTCCACACACCCTGGCAGGCCCAAGCCTCCACTCAAGGCTACAAAGTTTCAATTATAGAAGATAAATAAATAAATAAAAAAATGGCGGCAGCCATGGAGCTGGAGAGAGCAGGAGGCTTGGGTTGCCCCCGGTGATGGAGGAAGCCAAGCTCTGTCAGCCCTGGCCTGCCTTGGACTCTGCTACAAAGTTTCAATTATAGAAGATAAATAAATCCCAACAAAAATGGCTGTGGCCATGGAGCGAGCAGGAGGCTTGGCTCCACTCAAGGCTACAAAGTTTCAATTATAGAAGATAAATAAATCCCAGATACCAGGGCCTCCGCTTGGGTCGCCGGGTGGCGTGGCCGGCCTGCAAACCACCACAGGCCCCTCACTCAGGCCTCCCCACGCCCCAAGGGAACCCCCACCCTGATCCGGGACACCCTTCAGGGCAAACCAGCTGGCCCCCACCCCTGCACCAGTCCTCTATCCTATCTAATAAAAGAGTAATGTGCAAATTGACCATCACTCCAACACAAAAGATGGCTGCCCCCATGTGGTCAAAGATGGCTGTCCCCATGTGGATACAAGATGGCCACCACAAGATGGCCAGCAGGGGAGGGCAGTTGGGAGGGACCGGGCCTGCAAGGAAGGACAGTTGGGGGCAATCAAGCCTGCAGGGAAGGGAAGTTAGGGGTGACCAGGCCAGCAGAGGAGGGAAGTTGGGGGCAACCGGGCCTGCAGGGAAGGGCAGTTGGGGGGACGCAGGCCTGCAGGGGAGAGCAGTTAGGGGGAACCAGGCCTGAAGGGGAGGGCAGTTAGGGGTGACCAGGCCTGCAGGGGAGGGTAGTTAGGGGTGACTAGGCATGCAGGGGAGGGCAGTTAGGGGTGACCAGGCTGGCAGGGGAGCAGTTAGGCATCAATCAGGCTGGCAGGGGAATGGTTAGGGGGTGATCAGGCTGTCAGGCAGAAGCAGTTAGGGGCAATCAGGAAGGCAGGCAGGCGAGCAGTTGGGAGCCAGCAGTCCTGGATTGTGAAAGGGATGTCCCAGATTGGAGAGGGTGCAGGCTGGGCTGAGGGAGACACACCCCCATGCATGAATTTCGTGCACCGGGCCTTTAGTCCTATATAATAAAACCCTAATATGCAAATCAACAGAACAACAGGTGGAACGGCCAGTAGCTATGATGAACACTGACCACCAGGGGGCAGACGCTCAAATGCAGGAGCTGTCCCCTGGTGGTCAATGCACTCCCACAGGGCTCCCAGAAGCCAGGCTCACAGCTGGCGAGCACAGTGGCGGTGCTGGGAACCTCTCCTGCCTCCACTGCAGGCAGGCAGTAAGGAGCCTGGGGTCCCAGCCTGTGAGAGCCCCAGATTGCGAGAGGAATGTCTGACTGTTGGCTTAGGCCAATCCCCAGGCAGACCGGGCCTAAACCAGCAGGCAGACATCCCCCGAGGGATCCCGGACTACGAGAGGGCTCAGGCTGGGCTGAGGGACACCCCCCCCCCCCTCAGTGCACGAATTTGATACACCGGGCCTCTAATATATATATATATTCCCTCCTACCCCATCAAAACACATATGCACATTTGTAGCAGACCCTTATCCATTCATCAACTGTGATGAGAATATAATAATGATGGTGCATACTTAGTGCCATACTAAGAATTCCAATGCATTATCAGTTCAAGAAAAGGAAATTAGGAGTAAATGCTCACATTTACTCAACATCATCTATGTGACAACCATTGTGCTGGGCACTTTCACGTTTGTTGGCTTGTATGCTGCTATAGATTGAATGTGTGTACTCCCCCGCCACCCAACTCATATGTTGAAATCTAAATCCCCAATGGATGGTATTAGGAGGCGGGGCCTCTGGGAGGTAATTAGGTTATAAAATTGGAGTCATGGGAATTAGTGCCCTTCATAAAGAGGTGCCAGAGAGCTCCTTCCCCCTTGTGAGGACACAACAAGAAAGTGGATTTACAAATCGAAAAGTAAATTCTCACCAGTCACCAAACTTGCCAGCACCTTGACCACGGACTTCCAGCTTCCAGGATTGTAAGAATAAATTTCTGTAGTGTATAAGCTGCTCACTCAGTCTATAATACTTTCATTGTAGCAGCCTGAATGGACTAAGATATATACAAAATTGGATATCATTATTCCCATTTTTATAAGTCAGAAAACTGAAGCTTGAAGAGGCCAAATAATTACTTTATTGTAGCATCACAGCTATTTTGAATAGCAGAAATAAAATTGAGTTCAAAGCTATATCATTCCAGAAACCATGTTTTTCCCACTGCACCATTTATTAAAGGTGTATGGCATTTTAATTACAAAGGTCAGGAAGAGTAATCCAAAGGAATGATTCTGTAATGGTAACGTTTCAGACTTTAAAACACCTGGATGAAGGCAGGTACCTTTCAGCATAAGTCTTCAGAGCCTCTGAGATCAAAGCACTTAGTACAGGCAACCCGTTAACCGAGTCTGACTGTGACTAATCACAGGCTCAGCTCCATGCACAGGAGATGGAGGCAGTGACATCTAAGAGCAACCACAAAGCCGGGGGGGGGGGGGGGGGGGGCGGTGGCACACAACCTCCAAAAGCAGTGACAGTAGAGTTCACCTCTGGTTTGCTTGGGCAGCAACTGCCTTGAATGACTCTGCAGCGTCTTACGTGGGGTTTCACTACCAGTCAGATCTGATCTACAGGCAGATCTGATCTAGCCCCAGCCTCCGAAAACAACACCACAGTCTTGTGGGGAGGGAAAGAGAAAGGGTATAAATGCCTCACCAATCCTGGGCTTCTTCTTGCTTTGACAGTGACTTTGCCCAATCACCATGAACAAATGTCTTTGGGGCAGTCACATGACCAAGGACACTATATCCTGGGGGCCCAGGGAAGAGGGATGTATCAGCTAGGGTTTGATCAGACAAGTAGAGCTGTTCTGAGTGATATGGAGGAAGGGATTTGTTATAAAGATTAGACTTTACACAGCTGGGAGCTGGCAGAGCCAATGGCAGGCTGTTGCCTCTGCATCCAGTGGGGACCTGAGGTTGCTGTGGGTCTAGCAGCTCTGGAATCAGGAAAGAACATGGGATCTAGAGTGGGGGAGCAACACAGGGCATGGAAACGCTGGAACTATGAGCACAGGCCAGGATTTGCTCTGAGCCTCCATTTCCTGTCTCACTTGGACAATGCAGGGCACCTGCAAAAGCTGGGCAAAGTCACTCCTGGCACACACAGCAAGCTGGCGGCTCAGAGAATCTAAAGGAAGAGGCTGGGCAGGACCTGGAGGAACTGCAGGAGCAAGGGCTGTTCTAGGCCAATAGGGCGAGCCATTAGATCAGCATGAGCGAAGGGGCCCACGTGGCACCCTCCACCAAGATGCAGAGTTGCTGCTGCTTTCCCTTTGCCTTTCCCAGTCTCAAGCAAGTTCCTCTGGTGGCCAGCCCCGATTGGAACCATACAGGCAAGAGGGTTCTGGGAAACACTGCCAGCTTAGCTAAGTTGACGCAGTGTACTATTTCGAGGGGAAAGCCCTGGAGGCAAGTAATTGGACAAACGAAAGGTTTTATGACATGGGCAGATTGCACTGTGGGTTTGAATCCCTATGCAAACCCACAGCACAACCCTGGTCAGGTCCTCCTACAAGAAACACTTGGAATTTAGGCATGGAGTGGGTTACAGCTCGGAATCAGTAAACTATTAGTGAGTGCTGCTGATGTGTTAGCACTGTTCTCAGCATCACTGGATAGGTACACAGAGTTTCAAGATAAGAGAGACACGGTGCCCCGCGCCCCCCAGGTGACTGAGGAGATTGTCAAAGGCTACCTGGTGCTTGGCTGGTAGAACTGGCTTTAGCATTGTTAGACCCAAGTTCATTTTTAGCATTGCCCTTGCTAGCTGTATGATTTGGGACAATTTATTTAATTGCTCTGAGCCTCCATTTCCTGATTTAAAAAATAGAGATAATAATAATTGTTTTATAAGTTGATTAATAGCAGAAAAGGAGATCATATATGTGAAGCACGGCACATAGTAGGTACTCAACAAATGGAAATGGTAGGCATTTTTATTGTTTTAATCATCATCATCATCATCACCACTGTTCTTTCTTAGACCCAAAGCCTAATGAGTAAACATGTGGCTTTAGTGTCACCCACTAATTTGCAAAATACATTTAAGGCCAATCACTTAAAGAATCAGTGGTATGAGTAAGCCAGTGTGTTTCACCTATTTATTTGCTTATTCAATAAATGATAAGGGCCTACTAGCACGCAAGACACTGGTGGCCAAAACATGTTATGAGCCTCAAATGACTAGTGAAAACAATGTTCCTAGAGAGCTTGAAAGGATGGAAATATCACTGTGGCTTTTAGTGGTCAAGGGAGGTTTCAGAGAGCAAGTGGCATTCAGGTTCAGCTTTGAATAAAGGGTGGGTGTTCACAGGAGGCAGGAGGGGTCAATTCCGGAGCAGGGCACAAGCTGGGCATTGGGCTGGAGGTGAAAAGCCCTGATGTGGTCAGAAGGGAGTGAGGAGAGCAGAGTGGCTCTGTCAGATAATAAATAGAACAAGAAGCAGTGCTCTGAATGCCAAGATCAAGGGTACAGATTCTGTCTCATGGGCATCAGAGAGTCACTGAAGGTCATACAGAGATGGCACACAATGAAAGCCAAGTTTCAGAAAAACTAACGTGGTGAACATCTATGGACTACATTGAATTGGGGAGAGATTGAAGAAAGAAAGGCCAGTTGGAAATCCTATCACAGAAATTCAGGAAGTACAGAGAGGTCTGAACTGAGATGATGAGAAGGCAAAGAGGAATGCCAGAAATATTTGAAGGAAAGAAGCCGTAGTTCTCGGTGCCTGCTTGCATGTAAAGAGCAAGGAGAGATGCTAAAGATGAGCCAATATCCCAAGCCTGAGCAGCATGAAGAGAAATAGGGAAGTTGAGGGTGAGGAGTGGGAGAGAAAGAGGCTGTGTTCCATGTGGGAAGTCTGAGACCAGAAACAAAGATCTGGGATAACCTCCCTGTGGGTTAGTTGAGAGCGGAGTGGATGAGTGTGAGAGAAGAGGTGACTGAACTTGGGCAAGGAGTGGTAGGAGGTATCAGAGAAAGAACAGGCACAGACTTAGCCACCCATGAACCTACAGAAAACGTCTCGTTTGTTCATGGGAAACAGCGAAGATCTCCAAATCCCTGTAATTGTTTGAGATCCAATGATGCTCATTTCTACAAGAGAAGAATCACTTTGCAGACCTATTTAATGGCTAAAGACAAAAGAAAACGCAGACCTTCACAAGCAAGAGAGGCAATTATTCACTCAGGAAACGTTCAGTTAGGGTCCACATTGTGGTCATGATGGCTATAGTCAGAGTCCCCAGAATCAGGTGAAGAGTGGCAATGAAGAGACTGTTTAAAGAGACAGGCATCAAGGATCAGCCACAGTGGTGACTGTTATCCTCCTCCACCTGAAGGAGAGGAGAGGGAATGATATTTATTACTCAGAGCCCACTGAGGACTACATGGGTGTAAGAGGCTTTCCCATCAGAGCTGTAGGAGAAGCCAGCTACTGCTTGACCTTCTAATGTCAAGAAGAAAACAAAGCATTAAACACCCCAACTTTTCTCTCCTCTCCTTCCCATTTCCTATCGGCAGGTCTCATTGGCCAAACCCAACCAGAAGCCACAAGATAAGGAAGCCTAGCTAATGCGATCTGGAGTTGGGAGCCTCTCAAAGCACAGAGCAGGGCAGAAGAGGGCAGAGAGTAGATCTTGGGGACAAAATTAAGAATAATCAGAATAGTAATCCATTATAGTACCTTAGTTCAATATCCTCCTCTGAGCAGAAGTAATCATGATTAGTTTTTATCAAAAGCACACATTTATATAGCATTTTATACTTCATAAAGTGTTTTCTTATAGATTGCCCATTGAGCTACAGAGGATCCTTGTGACATGTTATTTCTCTGTGATTCTGAACATGTTATTCAGGTCAATTTAACTTTGAAACCCAGAGAAATTGAATGATTTATCCAGTTAAGGTCACACGACAAGTGAATTGTGAAGTTCACATGAGAAATGAGGTCCTCTGACTCCTGATCCAGTGTTCCTCCTCAGGGTGAAATTAACATAGCTGGGAAGGCACCTTTACTGTGAAAGGCATTTGGACACAGCTGTCCGGAAGGTGGCATGCCTTGTGGCCCTGGCCTGGCTGGGTGTTCAGGGCTTTTCTGAGTTGTTTTCAATAAGCAAATATTCCTGACACTTCAATTATCCCAGTGCAAACAATGAACACACTGTGCAAGAAGCTTCATAAATTTCATTCAGTTGGATACAATGAGAATAATGTAAGTCAAAGCTTTGTGTGTATTCGCTAAAAAAAAAAAATCACCCAACAAAACAGAGATTGTTGTAATAAAACATCCAAACTAGAAAAAAGAGGCAACACAGGCCCTGTGTTTCATGAACCTGGCTCTGATTCTTTCATCACATCACCGTGTCTCACCGGAGAAAGCATCTTCCTCAGGAACCCCATGCCTCCTGTTCTCCTGCAAATCAAAGCAAGGCCCTCTGACATGTGGACAATGCCAAAATTGTTCTTGATAAGGTTTTTTTTTAAGTTTTCTATAATTGGTGTCATCATTTCTATATATACCCTCCCAAGCCACTTCCTCTACTCCACTGCTATGAATTAAATTGTGTCTCCCCAGAAAGACAGGTTGAAGCCCTAATCCCCAGGACCTCAGAATGTGGCCTTAATTGGAAATCAGGTCCATACACATGTAATCACATTAAAGTGATGTCATTAGGCTGGGCCCTAATCCAATGTGATTGGTGTCCTTAAAGGGGGGAAATTTGGACACAGAAACAGACACCCGAGAGGAAAGATGCTATGAAGAGACGGGAAGAAGACGGCTATCTACAAGTCAAGGAACACCTGAGGCCCAGAACAGATCCTTCCTTGGTGCTTTCAGAGTGTCTTCACATCCCTAAGATGTAGCCAGGAAAATGGCAGCTATATTCTTGGCAAAACTCAAGGTTTTATAGAAAAATGTCCAGAGTGTTAGAACATTTTATATAGATTAAATATTGCTCTTCTCTACCACCTCTGAATAGTTCTAGTGACATTAGTCACTAGATTAATGGATTAGTCCTAGTGACAGTGTCTGATGTGTTGATGCTTGACTTAATGAGGACACTTCTGGCTACAAGTAATAGAAAATCCATATCAAAGTGATTTAAACAATGAAGGTAACTTCTTGGCTCCCATATTTGAAAATGAAGCTGTAGCCTGGGCTTTAGGCATGTTTTGATCAAGACTTTAATTTCTCTGTGGTTCTCCCAATCTTGCCTCTTTCTTGTGTTGATGCTGTCCTCAGGCTGGTCTCTCTCATGGTAGCAAACAGACTGCAGTGGCTCCAGTGCGCATGTCTGAACCCAACACTTTCCAGAGGAAGAATGCTTTTTGCACCGCAGAATCCCCAGCAAAAGTCCTGGAAGTGGTGCTGATTACACCATCCCTAACCAGTACTAGGGAAAGCCAAGTGCTGACTGGCTTATGCTTGGCTTGTATGGACCCTGGGATTCCCTGATGGCTTAGACCACTCAGGGCCTATTTGTGGAGCTGGAGGTGATGATCAAACAACCAGGCCACTAGCAGATGGAAGACAAGTAAAATGGGTATCAAGGAAAATCCTAATTTGTGTATATTCACCTTAATATAAAATCTTACTATATCAACGCTGTATAAATCTGACTTTTAGAAAAACATGAGCTTGAGCTATGACCATCTGCTAGAATGTGGAATCCAGAATATGAAGGTTTCCTTTCATATCTTAGGAGGGGTTGTAGGTAGAAGAGGTAAGACTGTATTTATTTTCTTTATCAGGCATTGGTCCAGTTACTATGGCTACATAAGAAGTTATCTCAAACCGAGTGTCTTAAAATAACAATAATTACTTATTATCTCCCATGGTTTCTGCTGATCAGAAATTCGGATCCCGGGTAATTGAGCATGTCAGGCTCCAAGTCTCTCCTGTGGTTGCAGTTACTAGATGGCTGTGGCTGAGGCCATCACAAAGACTTCTTCACTCAGCCATGTGGCAACTGATCTGGGACAATCTGGAACAACCCAACAGCCCAGGCTCCTTGGCCATCCCTCTCTGTTCCTGTGTTCTCTTTTCCTATGATCTCTCCAGTGTAGTGGCTTCAGGGTAGGGCTCCCAAAGTGTGTGCGTGTGTGTGTGTGTGTGTGTGTGTGTGTGTGTGACTGTCTGTCTGTCTGCATATGTACATATTCATACATACAAAGAGAGAGAGACAGAGACAGGAAGACCAGTATCACCTTCTATGACCTAGCCCCAAAAGCCAGTAGCTATACCTTTGTATCATTGTGTTCAAGGCAGTCACAAAGTCCCACTGGGTTCAAGGGGAGAGGAAAGGGACCTCATCCCTCAATATAGAGTGGCAAGTTCTTGAAGAGCATACAAAACCAGAAAATTACTATGTCTGTGTGACAAATACTGCTACACTCAGAGCAGTTGTACACCACAGAGCAGCGATTTTCAACCAGTGTGTCATAGCCACTAGTGTGCCGCAGTAATTTTCAAAACATGCAATACCTGATGTTTAGTCAGGGGCCCTGACCTCTTTTCCCTTAGATTGTAAAAAATGACAACAGCCAACACAACCATAGCCATCCAATGTGAATGAATCAAAATTATACCTATTTTTTGTTAGATTGGCAAAAATTATAAAATATTTTTGGTTTGCCCTACTAATTATTTTAGTAATTAGTTTATGTGTGCCATGAGATGAAAAAGGTTGAAAATCACTGCCCTAGCGTCTTCTAAGTACATTACAGACATGAACTAATTTAATGAATTGGGTATCAGTCTTCCTTTTACAGATGGCAGAAGCTGTCTGTGTCTCACCCATATCTCCTTGGTCCTCACTATTTCAGGGTCTATTAGCTCAACTTCCAAATGTCAGAACTTGGCCTGAGAGCTTCTGCCGGCTGTTCTGGCACGCCAGATGTGTTGGGGAATAAATGTGCTCTAGGAGCAGCCATCAGCTCATAATTGACGGGAATTATAGAAACATCCTGGCTCTGTAGCCCTTGGTGGCAGGGTGGGGATTTATCTCTAGAGCACCTGTCTACTATGATCCCCAGAGGTCCCAGGGGGATTAAGCTCCAGTGGCCCACAACTTGATCAGCTGTCTTCCTTTCCCTGTCATTTCCCTGCCACCATACTGGTGTTTCCTGCACCTTCCAAATAAACTACTTGGATTTGAAGCGTTCTTAGGGAACTCAAACTAAGACTTTCAACTGGCTCAAGAGCACTAAGCCAGGAATTTGAACCCAGGTAACAACTACCTGATGGTAGCTTTGAGAAATCCTTTCTTAGCACCTCAAACTATGTGACAGTGGAGAAAAAGCAGTGCAGAATGAAATGAAGAGCTCTGGGAGAGGAGCTGGGATACCTTCATCCTAGACCTGGGATGCTCCAAGGTTATGTCACCAAATATTTATTGAGCTTCTCCTCTGAGCCAGGCATTGGGCTAACTGCCAGGGGACTTCAGTTCTCTAATTCTGGGATGGGCATAAAAATTCCTGGCCAAATTCTCTCTCAAGGCTGTGATGAAAATCACAGTGAGACTTTCAGGTAAGAAAGCCCTCTTCCAGTTAAGACTCATTTTGGTAGCACTCCTTCTGGGAGCTCAACCTGAACCATTAATGATGGGTTAGAGCAGTGATTTCAACCTTTTTCATCTCATGGCACACATAAACTAATTACTAAAGTTCTGCAGTATACAAAAAAATTTATAATTTTTGCTGATTTGACCAAAAAAATAGATATTTTGATTCATTCACACCCAACGGCTATTGTTGTGTTGGTTGTTGTCATTCTTTTATTTAACAATCTAATTTTTTATTTGACAATCATGGCATACCAATCGAAAATCTCTGGGTTAGAGTGACTATATTAGTTCATTGGGCGAATGCCACAGACTGGGTGGCTCAAACAACAGAAACGATTTTCTCACTGTTCTGGAGGTTGGAAATCGAATTCAGTTTCTGATGAGACCTCTATTCACTGCTTGTGTCTTTTCTTATAAAGATCAGGGCCCACTCCTTATGATTCTTTTTAACCTTAACTTCCTTCTTATAGGACCTATCTCCAAATACAGTCACATTATGAGACAGGGCTCCAACATTTGCATTTGGGAGAGACACAAATCAGTTCATAGCAGAGGTTCTGGTCCAGATTTCTTCAGGGGTACACACCTTTTAAAGCAGTTTTGTGTGTTTTGTTTTGTTTTGTTTTGTTTTGTTTTGTTTTGTTTTGTTGGCAGTCATTAGCCATGGCAAGTTGAAGGTGCAAGCACTTTGAACTACAAAGGCAGTTTTAAAATGTAAAGGGCATAAATACTGAGTGACTGGATGGCCCAGTACCCCATCTTAAAGAAGCCCTCTCAACAGAGGCCAATTCACACTGCCCCATTTGTGGGAGGGTACGGTCTCTGCATTAAGTGCCTTCATTAAATCATCCCCCACTTTTTCTCAGAACCTAGAGTTATTTTCCTAAAACATGTGTCTCTCTTGTTCTCTGACAGGGTGATACCTGTGTAATGAAAATGATCTAGATTAGAAGCGTGCTGCTTCAGCCAAACAGCTGGATTTTGTAGCAGCCAATACAACCAGCACAACCTTGGGCCTTAAAAAGAAACCCCAATTGATTAATTTAGTTTTTCTCTTTCTTCATAAGCAAATCATTAATCATTTCTTTTATATTGACTGAACACTTTTTAGGTATAGGGCACTGTGCCATCTGCTTTTCACAGGCAGCTAACAGAAATAAGAAGAAAAGTAGTGAAAAGACAATATGACCAGGCCATCATAGTGGACCTGTGGGCGCCCTGTCCATATTCACCTGAGTTCACCTGTGAGAGACCCTTTCTCACATTCCAACAGCTTTTTTCACTAAGCGATCTGCATCGCTCTTGCCCTCTCCCGAGGTTTTCTCTGGCATGTGGGATAAAATGCGCTTCCCATTCCAGCCAGAAAGAATGCTATATAAGCAGTCATCAAGAAAGACTTTAAGAGTTTGAGGCAGGAGAGTTAGATTAGGTGGGCTGGAGAGAAGAGAAGGTATTCATGGTGGTAAAACAAGTACTGGACCAACCAGCCAGCTGGCTTAGTTGGTTGTCATCCCATACACCAAAAAGGTTGTGGGCTCAATTCCCGGTCAGGGTACACACCTAGGTTGGGGTTTCAATCTCCCTTCAGGGCGTGTACAGGAGGCAACTGATAGATGTTTCTCTTCCACATCGATGTTTCTCTCTCTCTCTCTCTCTCTCTCTCTCTCTCTCTCTCTCTCTCTCTCATATAATTTTTTTTTAAATCCTTGGGTGAGAATTAAAAAAGGAAAAGAAAACAAAACTGGACCTTGAGGAATAGCATGACCCTTTTGTAGCTTCCTGGAGAATAGTGAGCAGCAGTGTGGATAGAAGGATGTACCAGATGTGTTCAGAGAGTATAAAATGAGGGCAGAGTTTATATGAGCTCTGGCAAGTGAAATATATTGAAGGATCTTGAGAATTTTTCCCTTGCAACAAAAACAAAAGTAGGTTTTAGTTTCTGGACTTCCTTGACCATGGTGACTTTGACCTTCACCCCAAATCATTCATTCGTCATCCTGCATCAAACTTTAAAACTGTCCCCTCCACAATCTTGAGCTCAGAACTTTGATTTTCTTTTTTTCTTCTCTGGGCTCTCTCCTTCAAAGCTATCATCTCCTCCTATCTACTCCCATAACGCTGGGCATAAATTATGAAGATGGCCCAGAAATGTCTGCCTATCCCTCATTTCAATCACCGGATGGATATTTCCAATTGGCTGTCTTGACCTGAAGAGTCAAACTCATCTTCACCCACAAAATAAGCTGATTTGCTGCTTCTCTGAACAGCACCAGCACTCCTCTGTCAACCACACTCTCAAAGCCCTGGAGGGAAGAAAAGGAAACTAATCTAAACAGGATGCCAGGCACTGAGCTGGGTATTTTCACACCTTGCCTCATTTAATCCTCATAACAGGCATGGAGGTAGACAAAATTCTCTCTGTTTTTAAATGAGGAAATGCAGGCTCAGAAGGGTTAAAGAATTTGCCTCAAGTTAGAAAGCAAAGCTAGAAGCAGCTAAAAAGCAGAGCTTGGATTTAAACTCAGGTGTGTTTGACTCCAAAATTTGTGCTCTCTTCATCCTTCACCTCTAATTATTTCTTGCATCTGCCTTTCCCTTCCATTCCCCCCTTTACCACTCCTGTCACCCAATGGGGCAGTCTCTAATAAGACTCCCTCCTTATAACAGTCAAAGGGGGCAGCTGTGCACAATACAGCAATAGGTGCTTGCTATGGGTTAACTGATGTGCAACCAGTCTAATGTATGGTCTCTGGCCTCAGAGGAATTCACACTTTAGCATAGGAAATAGGAAAGAGGTGGTGGGAGGAAGGTGAGAGAAAAGGGTGGGAGGTAGAGAGAGGGGAGGAGAAGAATTGGGTAGGCTGTGGAGGGAATCTGCCAATCTCATGGTTTGCCATGGAAACCTTTTGTCTGCTTGGCCCCCAGCCCACTCTCCTCACACACACACACCCCGGGCTATCTACACAGGTACAATGTGAGCAACCACGATTGTAGAATGTGGCTCTCCTCCCCTGACACCATCCTAAATGCAGAACCCAGATGCCTGAAGATGGGTTTCTAGGAGGTGAATGTTTGTAAACGTTGACTGTTTCTTTTCAATATTCCTAACTCACACTCTTCATTCCACTCTTACTAATGGGCCAGACTCTGTGCTTAGCACTTTCTAGGCATGACATTACTTAATCCTCACAACAATCACAATGCATTTTGTAGACAGGAAGTCAGGCTCACAGAAATGTGCCTGGGGTCCTAGGGTAGAGATGGGCAGAGCCAGACCTGATGCTGCCAGCTCTAGAGCCCCCTACAATTAATTCACCACTATATTAAACTGCCAACCTGTACATCCTTCAAAAACAAGGTTTCTTGTTACAAACATAACATACTCATACCGTGTGTGTGTGTGTGTGTGTGTCCACTGTAAAGTATAGATAAACAACAAAGAAGAAAATAAAAAATGCTGTTATCCCACTATCCAGAAATAATGACTGTTAACATGTTGGCATATGTGCTCTGAGACTTCTCTATGCCTATATGTACAATTCTTCTTTAATAAAAATAGGCTTATATTGTATATACAGTTTTGTGATTTTTGTTCATGAAAAATATGTTATGCATTTCTTTCCTTGTCATAAAATAGTCCCCTGTGATAAAGGAGGCTGAGCAGGGCTCCTTTATTCCTTTGAATGCATGCACAATAACTTATTTAACCAATTCTTTCTTGTTAGACATTTATGGGGTTGTTTTTGTTTTGTTTTTTTGGCATTTCACTCTTGTAAATAATTCTGTGATAAACATCTGTGTGGTTGCAGCTTTCCAACTGGGCTCCTCACAATCTCCTCCAAATCCTTTGTGGCATTGTAGCTGGAGAGCTCACGGCCTTGGCACATGACGCTTCATCTGCTTGGAGTGCCCCTCCTCACTCTCCATTCACCAGCGAACTCATACTGGCTCTCAGGTCTCAGCTGAAATGCAGCTTCCTACAGGAAGCCTTCATAGACTGCCCAGACTAGATCAGGCTCTTCGTTGTCTGTGTTTATAGACCCTACACAGCTCCTTCTTTGCATTTAACATATTTATACATAATTACTTGGTTATGTAATTATTTTTTCTAATGGCCTTCTTTCCCTCTAGACTATTCATTTCATGATGGCAGTGCTGTGACTCCATTTTCTACTATGCTACCCCCCAGAGATTAGCAAGGCCACACAGTAGGCACTTAAGAATTGTTTTTAAAGACATAAATGAATGACTCTTTGTGGATATCCTTAACTATTTTCTTAAGTAAAGCTAAAATATGGATCAAATAACATAAACATTTTCAAGACTTTTCATATATTGTTCAATTGGGCTCCAGAAAAGTAATAATGACCCATTCCCATTCCCATCACTAGTGTGCAGAAGGCAGGTCTCCCTTTGGTGCGTCTTCAGCCAAACCATCGCTTGCTTTTGAAATGGCAGTTTGTAAAACAATGGGCCGAGTTGCATCAATCAATGTTGCAGTTTCCCCCAAAATCAAGTTGTGTATAGACAGAACAGTAAATTATTGTTTTAAAAAATGTACTCTGAGTCCATAAAGCAGATCTTTCTGCTTTTGTATTTATCATTACTGCACAACTCTCAGATCCTAGGTTTCCTAATTATTACAACGATGACCATTGTCTGCTGGGGATCTACTGCATCAGTACACCATGCTGATGCTTCTCCTGCATTCTCTCATGTAATCCATGCACAGCCCTAATGGTAATTATCATGATTACTCTCAATTACAGAGGAATTGAGGCACAGTTAGGTGACTGGCCTAAAGCCACACAGCTAACCAGTAATGGAGCTGATGTTTGAATACACAGTCATGATTCTAGAGCCTGTACTCTTACCTACGGCTTCCAGGATCAACCAATAGCCCTGCCTTTTCAGATCCCACTTTCAAGCTGCCTTGAGTTTAAAAAAAAATCTTGCATCCAACACTATTTCAAATTTATTCTTCCAGAGATAGATAATTTAACTACCTACTATATGACTCACATCAACTCATTTTCAGTATTTTTATTTCAGAGTTATTATTATTGCCATTTTATAGATGACAAAATGAGGCTCACATTAAGTCATGTAATTTGCCCATACAGCTAGGAAGCAATAGAAACAAAATCTGAATTTATAAGCTAAAACTCTTTTCCACCTTCCCCAGCTGACTCCTAGCTATTACATGTTACTTATTCACTTAACAATTTCTTAAGACTTTTATAAAACAAATTTGCATGCCAGAAAAGTACTTGAATAAGAGATAAAGGATTCTAGTTCTAATGATGCCACTAACTAATTTTGTGATCTCGGGCACAGAGAAATCGTGAACTCTAAAGTCCCTTCCAATGCTAAATTCTGCGACTCTATGCATTGGGCAGTAGAATGAACATAAACTTTGACATTAGAAAGATCTGTTTTCAAAATGTGACCTGCCACTTTCTACCTGATGGATCTTGGTCATGGCAAACTTTCTGAAATTTCATTTCTTCCTCATTAAAATCAGGATGAAATCTTCCTTGCTCTATTATTATGAAAATTATAGCTAACATGTCGGCCAATCAACAAAAGAGAGAGATGCTGTGCTGGCTGTGCTGGGGGCATGACAGCCACTTCCTTCCATTGCCCATGTCAGCCTCAGTCTCACAGTAGGGCTCTGCACACACATTCACCTCTGAATAACACCTAAACCATGCTCACACCCTTGAATTTCCTGTCTGTGATACAGGCTTTTCAATTTTTCTTCAGGTGACCTTCATTTGTATGGAAAGTCTGAAAGTGTACAGTCAGTGTTGCGTAACTGTGAGTCTGGCCTATGACGGAAGCCACTCTTCCTTCTTCGATTTTTTTTTTTTCAGCAACTTGAGGCATTCCCCTTGTGGGCGTGTGATCTCCCCATCAGCAGCAATAGCTGCGGCAGCCACAACCACAGCCCTCAGCCGCTGCAAGTGAGCAAATGAGCACAGAGCACCTGCTGCCTGCCTGTGGCCCAGAGCTCTGCAGGAGTTCCACCTGGTGGCGGCAGAGAAAAGGCTGGCCGGCCACGCGGGCAGGCCTCTGGGCTTGCTCAGAGCAGTGAAAGCTTAGGATCTGGCTGTCCCTCCTTGGGCCAAAACTGACTCTAGGAGGACCGCGAGTCAAATCCCAAAAGCCAAGGACCCCAAAGATGCCAGGGGGACCAAGGCACTCAGATGACCTCTGCCCTGGTCTGTGGTCCAGGTAGGAAAGTGAAGTGCTGGCTGTGTCAGTGCAGGGTCATGTCACAGGCACAGCGACCATTTCAAAGAACAGGACCGGAGCTGCAGGAACTGGTGGTCCTTAGCCCAGCTCGCACTTTGATATCGCCAGGAAAGAAACACGCACAAAAGATGTGAGCAAATATTATGACAGCTAATCCTTACATCAAGTTCACTGTGTGCCCGCCAGGCATGTCCAAGCACTTAGCAATCTCCAAAACTCCAAAGGATAATATCATTATCCCCACTTCACACATTAGCAGTGGGGTAAAATAACTTGGCTAATGTCACCCAGCAAATAAGTGGCATAGACAGGGTTTGAATCCACATAGCTAACTGGTTTCAGACACCAAATTCTAAACCAGTATGCTTTACAAAAGGAAAAGTACAAATCAACATGTGAAAAGACGCTTAACCTCACCTGTGACCAGGGAGAAGGCAGGGGAAATAGACACGCTCAAATACCCTTGGTGTTTACATTGGCCTTTGAGAAAGGGAGTTTGTCAGTGTCTGTCAAATGTAAACGGAATTCCCCGTGACCCAGGATTTCACTTCCAGCCGTCTATACCACTGAAATACTCAAAAAGCTTTACGTACAAGGATGCTCACGTATGGCACCTTCTGTGCAAGACCCTCCAGCCATCTCTGTCCATGACGGACAGTAAAGCACCCACGCTCGTTAGGAGTGCACTCGTTAGGAGTGCCAGAACCACTTGCAGGAATATACAAATAATAAATATTTACTTAGCAAAAGACTGATGTGCTCGTCCAAGAACTTCAACATTGCTACTAACAATTCAGTAGTGCAAGTGTGTCCAGACCCGAGTTCTACAAAACTGAAAGAAATCAAAGAAGCTCTTCTCTTCCCAGCTCTGGGTGCCAGGAGGATGGCCACTACCCAGTGTGGCTTCCCGGCTCCCCTGCTCTGGGGCTTCGGATGGGGTTCAGCCATCGGAGACACCAGCAGATTAGAGGGTGGGAGGGAGAGGTCAGCGTGTTTATTCCCCCTCCTACCTCCATACCAGGTGGTGGTTTCCTCGGTGGCTGAAATTATTTGTGGCCCCAGCTCAGCCCCAGGTCTCTCTGAATAGCCCCTCTTTCCTGGTTATGACTCACCATGGGTTTGGTGACACCTTTCCTCCCCCTTCAGGTCTAGAGGAGGGGACAGTTTCCGATGTTAGTCTCTGGTTGCATCACCACCCCCGTCGATTCCACTCACCTGCCCTCACCTCTGTAAATAGTCTCTCCACTAACCAGGCTTCCGTGGAAGTCCTTGAGTGTTCCACCTGTTTTTGCCAGCACCCTACGTGATTCAACCTCAGATTTTTAAATTGTTGAGCACCTACTGTGTTCTGGGGTGCCAACCTGTTACTAGGGTTACCAGCATAAGGAACTCAGTTTCCCATGGGCCCATATGGAACCTTTCCCTCCAAATTTGGTCAGAGCTTGGCTCTTTTCTAGGTGAAAATGAATTAAGATGGTTTACACTTGTTAAATCAGTGCTTGTTCAGATGTAAGTATCAGATACATCTGAGCCCAGTTAAGACATCCATGTCACTAGAAAGCTCCTAAGAACATTACCCAGCAGGGCAGATGTGGTGAGTTCAAAAAGGCCAAGGGGGTGCTCAGTGCCAGTAAAGCTCAGAGAAGGGCACCATCAACCACTGGTGCCAAAGCCCTGGAATCTCCAGCTCCATCTCTAAACCTCTCTGATTCATGCTCTCCTACCATCCTCATTTGTTCTGCCTTGGTCCAGACCCTTCTTACCTTTTCTTGTCTGATTTGCAATTGTCATGAGGAGTGTATTGTGTCCTCACCTCTGACTTCCCAGCCTAGCACAGTGTCTGGCATAGAGTGGGCCCTCAATAAAGTTGATTGAATGAGTAAAAATCTATCACAGGAGCCTCCCACTTTCCCTCCCCCACCAGTCTATCATCCCTCCTACCCCATGATATCTTTCTAAATCAGAGATGTGTGTACATTATTGCTTAAAGTCCTTCGATGGTTAGCCAGGAGTTGACAAACTCTCTCTGTGTAAAGAAAGAGCAGGTATTTTAGGTTTTGTGAGCCATAGAGTCTGTTGCAACTATTTACCCCTGCTGTTGTCGTATGAAAGCAGACATGTATGATACATGATGAATGAGCTTGGTTGAACTCTAATAAAGCTTGATTTACAAAAACAAGGGGCAGACTAGATTTTGTCCATGGGCTGCAGTCTATCAACCTTGCTCCAAGCTGGTTGGCATGGTGTACAGGCCGTCCATGGCCTGGCTTTGCTTAGCTTTATCCCCGCACCTCTGACTTAACACTTTACTCCCCAGCAATGCCACACTTCTTACAATCCCTCAAATGCGCTATGCACTTTCAGTATCCGTCACTTTGCACGTGCTGCTCTCCCTTTCTAGAACCCCCATCTCCATCTACATGCCTATGGAACATTTGTCTTTCAAACTCCTAGGCTGAGCTTTGCCTAAGGGCCCTCCCCACGCCTGCCCCAGGGAATAATTTTGCTCTCCCTTTGTTGCCTTTGCACCTGCTTCCATTATTGCACTTAATGGAAGTGCAATATCTCTACCCTGTCATTAGTTATTGACATATTGGTGCTCAATGACGGAAGGGGACGGTGCCTGGTGCAGAGGTGCTTAGGACCAAGCGCCTAAATTAAATTGGGACCAAGATACCTTTCAGTACGTGATTCTAGGTTTGCCAGAGACAAGTCCAGTTTTTGCCTGTGGCCTGAACATAATTATTTTTTAAATATATTTTATTGATTTATTACAGTGAGGAAGAGAGAGGGATAGAGAGTTAGAAACATCGATGAGAGAGAAACATCGGCCAGCTGCCTCTTGCACATCCCCTACTGGGGATGTGCCCGCAACCAAGGTACATGCCCTTGACCGGAATCGAACCTGGGACCTTTCAGTCCGCAGGCCGACGCTCTATCCATTGAGCCAAACCGGTTTCGGCTGAACATAATTATTAATTAGTGCCCCTTTTCACTCAAATGGTACATTTGCCCTACCTTTTAGCATCCTTTGAACCATATGGCATCGGTGGCTTCCTGGTCAGCCTATCTGTGGGGCCAACCATAGATAGTGCTCAGGACCTCCCTTCCCAGTGTTGACCAGAGATAAGTGTTCCCAGCTTCCCCAGGACACGCCTGAACAGTGGTGGGGCCACAATGAGAGGCTGCCAATGCAGGTCCAGCTGTCTGTGTCCACGCAGCCCCAGGGGGCTAGAGCCAATCAAGGACCAAGCATGGTAACACTTTTGAGGAGGGTACAATCCCCATGGTGACCAGTAATCCCTGCCTGATCTATGACCCAGAACAACTCTGACGGAAGCCAGGGCATGAGGAGAGAACAACACAACCCCATGCTCAGTGCAGGAAATCCTTCAAATCCCGCCCCCATCAGGGACAGGCCATTCATGGTGCCTTCATGCATAAAGGGAGAGTCATTCATTTCAGTGACCATCCTTTATCAAGGGTCATAGGAGAGGCTCCTGGACAAGGTGCCCAGAAAAGAGAAAGAGAAACATTAAATGACCATTCCCCCCCCCCCCCGCCCCGACGCCTCCTCCACTCACTTGACAAGCAGTCTGGTTGCCCTAGACTCTTTCCTGAACTTCCTCCCTCCTCCCCCGTATCTCAGACACTTCCATCTCTGTTCCCTGGGCCCCTCTGAGGAATACGAAATGGCCACCCGGCAGCAGGGCTACATAAGGAGCCCTTGGTTCTTTGAAAGCCATTCTAAATCCATGAACAGTTCCCACAGCTCTCCCAGCTCTGAAGTCAAAATGAAAGGCAACTGAATGCCTTTACCCAACATGTGTCCCTCTGCATCTGAATCTGGGGTGTTATCTACACGACCATCTCCACAAAGCTGCCCTCCTAAAAGATCAGCCTTATTATTTCCAAGAGAATCTCAAGGCTCCTTCTAACCTCAAGGCTCTAACTTGTGACCCTGAATCTATACTCCTGACTTTTTCTTTAATTTAAAGTTGTTGCAGTAGTGTTTGGGTAATTTCCACTCCAACCACGGTTACATTTACACTTTCCAAAGAGACATGCCTCCCTTATTGTGTCTCAAGCAATGCCCTGCTTTAAAAATATATGCCAGTAAGCAAAAGTTCAGACTTAGAAAACCAAGTGATCCCTAGCCGCCACCCAAAAGCACTCTTTGCATGATGAGCACTCAGCACAGTTTCTTTACAAATTGAAAGTGCTCCTGAATTTAAGTGTCTATTTGTGACTCCTTAAAGCAAAGATTTCAGGAACCACTGTCAAATAAAGGTTGTCTCTCAAACTATAACAAAAGAAATACAGGAATCAATTTATTCCAGAAGTTTTAGAAACACTCCCTCCCCTTGACTTACACTACATAGAACATGGATGTATACTTGATATATAATCAAAAAAATAAAACCCAGCCCCAATGAATAAGGCAAAACAATTTGGTGGTAAAAGCTGTGAATTCTGAGACTCTTCAGCAAATTAGTGATGTATTGTCCACTGTCCATAAGATACTCCATGAGCTGAGACCAGGGTTCATTGCTGTAGAAGGAATACTCCCTGTTCTCAATGAGCTATCCATTTGGAGGATAAGTAAGAGGGAATACAAATAATATATATAAGTCAGAAAATGAGCGATGTGAACAATTTGTGTAACCTTACTAAGTCAGCTTTCTCAACTATCGAACAGAAAGTGCATATCTCATAGGTACAGTGCAGGGAAATGAAATAGATCATCGTCAGATGTCAGTTGTACTGCTCTTACAGTTATCATCATCATCCGCACATGCCTTACACAGTCATTTCAGAAAGTGCAAGAGATGGTTTATAGGAGAATCTAGAAGGTGGGATTTGAGCTGGATCTTAAAGAATGAGTGGGATTTCAGAAAGAAGAGACAGACTTGGGGAGGAGGATCCATGATAAGAGGAAGGACAGACAGGAGGAGTGTAGGTCAGGTTTGGAAGCCACGCACAGGTTTGGCTGGCGTGAAGGTTACAGGAAGTAAGGCTGGGAACAGAGGTTGAGATCCAATTATAAAGGAAGTGTTACCTTCCCAGCTGAGATATTTGAATGTTATCCTATAGGCAATAGGGAGCCACGGAAAGTTTTTGGGAAGAGGAATAATAATCTCTGAGTTATATTTGAGATACTTTTATTTCTGATAGCACTGTAGCAAATGGACAACAGTATAGAATATATATATCTTATATAATAAAAGGCTAATATGCAAATCGACCAAATGACGGAAGGACCAGTTGCTATGACGTGCATTGACCACCAGGGGGCAGATGCTCAATGCAGAAGCTGCCCCCTGGTGGTCAGTGCGCTCCCACAGGGGAAGTGCCACTCAGCCAGAAGCCAGGCTCACGCCTCCGTGGCAGCACTAAGGATGTCTGACTGACAGACATCCCCCAAGGACTCTTGGACTGCGAGAGGGCACAGGCTAGGCTGAGGGACTGCTCCCCCCACCCCGCCCCGCAGTGCATGAATTTCATGCACCAGGCCTCTAATATATATATAATTTCAGAGAGAAAGGCAGAGGGAGAGAGAGATAACAACATCAATGATGAGAAAGAATCATTGATTGGCTGCCTCCTACATGCCCTCTACTGGGGATGGAGCCCACAACCAGGCATGTGTCTTTGACTGAAATCTAACCCGGACCCTTCAGTCCTCAGGCTGACACTCTATCCACTGAGCCAAACCAGCTAGGGCTGGAAGTCAATTTTAATAGCCTGGGCAAGAGACAGTGAGGGCCTATCAAAACTCAGAGACTGTAGAATACAAATGAAGGGGACAGATGGGAAGAACATTTTGGAGGAAGATCAGCAGCACTACTTTAATAGAGAAGGAGATGTGGAATCATCTTTCAGTGACTCACAGATTTTGAACTTGGGTACAGATGCCATTAAATAAGTGAGGGAACACAAGAAGAGAAACCAGTTCAGGGTAAGGAGATGTGCAGTTGTGCCTATCTCTAAGCTTCCTACTGGCAAAAGGCCTTGGATGGAAATTAATTTTTGTTTCCTCATCTGTGAAATGGGGATATCTGAGTATATCTCAACTTCCCACAAATAGCTTCACTGATTTCTAAGTTTGGCCTTCTCAGGGGATGGAGTTTCTTTAGTCATGATTCACTGTAATTTGGGGAGTAAATGAATGAATCATCCACTGTAAGCCTATTTATATCTATTACTACTTAGCCAGGAAGCCTTAAATAGATTGACAAAGTCAACTATGGGCCCATTCTAAAAGCATCAACTTGGACACCAGAATATGGGTTTTATCTGTTTGGTAATTGTCAGTTTTGGGTGTTTAAAATTCCGAAAGTTGTTATTGAGGCTCTACAATTTTTTGGCAACTTGGATGAAAATTACAAAACTATATCAGTCGATGGCAGGCAGGGAAAGGAACCATAATAGGTATTTTAACAGACAGAATATCATGTAAGGATTTGGTTAAACAGTTGTAGAGGATTGAAAAAGCAAAATGAAAACATTGAATTAACAGTTAAGTAATAACTACAGGCAGTTGCCACCACCACTAAGGAGAACAAAGAGAAAAGAATGGTGTTAGCAGAACCTCCAAGCTGGGGCTCAGATCACAATGGAGGGACCACTGTCTGACTAGTGCTCTGATGGGTGGAAGGAGGCTGCCTCTGAACCTGCAGGAAGAAGCTGAATCAGAACCAATGCCCCTGCCAGAGAGGGGGGCAGGGAGGGTGGGGAGGGACATTCCTGGGGTCATGCAGACATGAACAGCCAAATAGGAAGGAATAAGTCCCCTCCCCCCTGCTCCTGCTCCCCTGCCCCCTATTGGAAGAAAACAACATGAAGCCATCTAGCAAAGGAGACATACAGTGTGCAGAGTTCCAGCATCTCAAAGACTATACATAGAAGGGTGGATTTGGAGCTGAGAACCAATAGAATAACTAGCATGAGGACTTTTACATAGCACATGACGTAAGAAATATCAGATTACTACATTTATTTTCTGAACAAGGAACCAAAAAATATAAAAACTGATTCAGATAATAGAGATCAGACAAGAAATATTAAGCTATTCTAGTGCAAACCTAAAAGAAACATGTGTGCACGTATACTAAAAGCGCTTGTAATAGTGGAATTGGCTGTGTATAGAGATTGAGGCAGACACACTCTAAGGTTACCCCATTGGTTTAAGCCCTTATTATAATCCTATTCCCCTGAGTGTGAGCAAAACTGGGAACTGCTTTTAACAGATAGAATACAGCAAAGGTGATGGGATGTCGCTCCCTGGGTTCCATTATGTTATCCAGACCCTGTTTTAGCCAGCTGCAGTGAGGAAGATTCTCCTGCCAGCCTTGAAGAAGCAAACGCTAATGCTGTGGATTGCTGGTGACCTCTAAGACCTGAGGGTGGCTGCCAGCCAACAGCCAGTGAGAAGCAAGGACTCTCACTCATTCAACCACAGAGAAATTAATTCTTTCAACAACCTCAATGAGCTTGGAAAAAGACAACCCCCAGAACCTCTAGGTGGGACTGCAATCCAGGTCAACACCTGGGGTACCGTGCTGAGACCCTGAGCAGAGGACCCAGCTAAGCTGTGCCCAGACTCCTGGTGTATGTAAACTGTATTAATATACACTGAGTGACCAGATTATTATGATCTCTGAACGCATAATAATCTGGCCACTTAGTGTATATCCTATATAATAAAAGGCTAATATGCAAATTGTCCCCTCAACCAGGAGTTTGACCAGCAGGCAGGCTGGCCAAGCGCCCATGTTCCCTCCCCCTGGCCAGGCTGGCCGGACCCCACCCATGCACGAATTCATGCACTGGGCCTCTAATATATATATATATATATATATATATATATATATATATATATATGTACTGAGTGGCCAGATTATTATGCGTTCTCTGAATAATCTGGCCACTCAGTGTATGTAGGTCGTTTTAAGCCGCCAAGCGTATGGTAATTTGTTATACAGCAATACAAAACTAATACAGGTATGCTCCTCATTTGTCTATCACCCATCTACTACCTTCAACCCTGAACTAATGGTTACTGAACATCTAACATGGGCCAGGTGTTTTCAGTCTTCAAGAAGCCAGTTTAGTGGAGAAAGCAGACCAGTAACCACACAATTCCAGCTCAGTGTGATGTGTTCACAATGCAGGTATGGCCAAGGGGCCACAGAGCCTGGAGGAGGGCAGCTGACCAGAACAGGGGTATGGAGGAAAGCTTAGTTAAAAGAAGGTTAACTAGTTAACTAGGAAACAGGGCTTTAGGCAGAGGTCCAAAAAAATTAGATTGTTCTTGATTGCTGATCAGTGTTCTCCAACTTCATACATGTAGCAGAAATCAGAAATGGCTCTTCCTTAAATTGTTTTTCTTCCCTCGAATTTACACTCATATTCCAGCATTCAATTGAAAACCCAGAATCCAGAAGAGTAAAAAAAAATGTGTGCTTGAACTTGAATATGTCTCCTGATAGAGATTAGATTAGCGATTGTTTGTCTTAATAACCAGCACTTCCTCTTGAAACTGTGCCCAAAACAACCTTAAAAAGCTCCAATTTCATGAAACGTGTCACTTCCTCTCCACTCACAGCCCCCTTTTTCCTTCCTTCCCCTGGGTCTCACTTTTTTTTTTTTTTTTAAATGTAATGCTTTAGTGTTTGAAATAATACCCCTCTCTGGCAGGCTGATATGATATAACTTCCATTTTTCTGGGGAGAGTTTTGATCTCGGCCAGGGTCACAGAAAGGGTTAGAAGCAACGGGAGCTGAGATTCAATGCCTCGCCCCAGGAGCTCGATGAACCCCATAGCAGTGTTCTTGTCATCCTCTGAACTTGGAACGGCCTCCCACCCACGCCGTCTTCTCAGGCGCCTCCTTCCCTTCCCATAACTTCACAGAGCCAGTCCTTCAGGATCCACATCCATGACCAGCTCAGCCATGCTGTCCATTTTCATGCTACTCAGGGGAACTTTGGGGAAGAACCATGATCATGGTGACAAGCCCCCCACCCAACTCAATTTGGTCCTGATCACACCAAACAAAGGAGTAAAGGACGAGCAAATGAAAGAACAGGGAAAAGATGACCACAATTAGCTTTCAGCAACACCGCAGTGACCAGTTGAGGGATTTCTTAAATGTTTGGGCAAGGACATAAGTCCCCATCCCCATTCCTGTCCATTTCAGATCAGGTTTCCAAACATTTGCTGATCAACTTCTTACCTGTCTGTTGCCATCATGAAAGCTGTTTGGGGAGGAACCCTGTCCTCTGTGAGTTCTCGAAAGTACCATGTACTCCTCCCACAAGGGCAATATAATTAGTAACAAAAACTCTGCAGGGCTACCATCTCCTTTAAGGTGGTCTATTAACTTTTCAGAGGGCGTGACGAGCTACCACTCTATTTTAAATAAAGCTAATGCCAAGGAACCCACATTTAAAGTTCTAAAACAGCAGCTACTCACCCACCACCACCCACAGACCCAGTGACTGAGTTTTTTTTTTTTCAGCTTGGCCTATTATTTATTTAGAATCAGAACTGATTTCTATCTGGGTGATGAAGTCATTCAAGCTGACATCTCAAAAGCATCCAGTAGCATGGATCCTCTCCCTTAAAAGAATTCCAGTGTAGTTCTATAACAGTGACCTCCATAGCTGTGGGTAGACTTGTCCCAAATACGATATAATCTTCCCCCTCAGGAACTGGCTGGAATCACCTGCTTCTCCCTACCTTCTTGAGACCCTGTTCAAACCGGAGACACATCAACTAAAGATGTCCAAAATGGAAGTAGAAGTGACAAATCCTTCCAAGGCGGTGAGGGCTCATTTCTGTTGGAGCTCTGGCCGTGGACATGTTGGTAGCCATCGGCAGTGCCTTTGAAGATAAAATTATGACTTAACTTGGTCCACTTTACCTTTTAATTTCTTAAGTGGAAATCTTGGAGAGGGAATGGGATGGGTAGAGGAAAAAGAAAAAATAGAGTTTCTTTTTTTAACAAATACAATTAGCTTAAAATTTTTAAATTAACATTTTAAGAAGCAGGCACTAAGAGAAAAGTTTCTTAAAGAACATCTTTGCTGTGTGTCAATTAGTGAGCCTGTACTTGCTGCAGGTTTTCTCTGCCGCCCCAGAGCCAAATCTTCAGCCTCCCACACAGATCTGTGAAATCAATTGTCTTCCCCAAACATGTGGTAACCACAGAGAAGTGAAATTAATAAAACTGCTCCCAATGATGATTTCTAAAGATGACATTCCTACTCCAGGTTTAGGCTTTCTTTCCTGCGGCCAAGTAGGGGGAGTAGGAGTGGTTTGGTGAGGATCTGGGGCCTTTTTAGTTTATGTTAGTTGCTTTTATTCAGGGGGGTGGGGGTTGGGCAGAAAAGAGTTAAGGGTAGAGGCCAAAAAAAACCCCAAAGCCAGTAATTATGGACAGATCAAGTGAGGCCTGTCATTCCTGACAGACACACATGTCAGAGCCAAGCAGGGCTGAGTCCTGCACTCAACGCCCCCTCAAACCTCTCTGTGTGTTTCTCCCAGCACCCCACTTTGGTTGAAGGCTACCACTGAGGGCAGCGTGGCCAACATACCCAACCTGCCACGGAATGAAGAAGGCCCGACCCAGCCCCAGCCCTAACAATGCCAGGAAGACAAGCAAAGGTCATCAGTCTCCATTAAGAAGACAGTATTTTCCTCCCATATTATCCCGTCTGTCATGTCCTCATAGGACTCCAAAGGCATTGCTGTCTCATACATCATCATCATTTTCTCCCCACAAAGATGGAGAGCCCCAGGGAGGGGTCCCTTTTGCCCTCATCCTGCCCAGGATGGCCAAGGGCCTTCCCCTGTGACAGGAGCAATGCTTAGCTACCGGGGGAGACATTTGCATCCCAATTAGCCCAGAGCTTTGAAGGGGAGGGGAGGGGAGGAGCGCATTCACAGCCAGTTTGTAAACCAGTTTAAACAAACGTCCACAATCTCTGGAGGCCTGGAGAGGGCACCTGTAACGTTGAGTGGGGAGAAGAGAAAAACCCAAAGCCTAGAGCTCAGGAATTCAGATACACTTTTTCTTGATGGAGCAAAAGCACTCTGTGAATCACTGAAAACTGGAATATTATTAATAGTAGTTAATTAAGCACTGAGTGTGCTATTTTATTGAATCTCACAACAGTCTCATTTTATATTTACAGCACATTTATCGGGGGGGGGGGGGGGGGATGAGGGGGATGAGGCTTATAGAGGATCAGCCAGAATGCGAAGAAACATATTTGTCTAATTCTAGATCTTGATGCTGACAGCGGTCGGCAACCAGTGGTCCGCAGACGACTGGTGGTCCGTGAGGTCCAAAAGGTTGGCGACCGCTGGACTAGAACACTCTAGAACTTTTGCATATGTCCTAAATAATAATGTTAAATATTTACTATTAATTTACTATAGTTAAATATTTACTATAGTTACTATTTAGAGACCTACTATGTGTCAGGCTCTATTCTGAACGCTTTACGTACATATTTTCATTTAATCCACACATTTAGTTCTGAAAGGCAGGTATGACTATTATCATTATTTACATTTCATAGCTGGGGAGATTGGGGTTTAGAGAAATTAGTAACTCACCAGGTCCCCCACTAGTGGTTGCCAGAGTTAGGGTTCAGACTCAGACTCCATTGTCTATGCGTAGCCAATATAAAACGGATTTACTGTCCAGAAGTATAGACTATCATGGCAGAAAGAATAACAATGATGTAGAAGTGGGTCATTCATCACTGGCTTCCTCACCAATGTGCATCTAGATGAAATCAGCTGAAAATGAACCTTACAGAAAGTCTTAACGGTAAAACACATGCCACCAAAGCAGATGAGGAAGACCCCTTGGTTTTGAGAGGGAAAGCTTATGGGCATATGGTAAGGATCATTTAAGTTGTTTCTTGACATCAGCTTTGAAGCCACTACTTGCTCTCCAGCAGGCAATGCCACTGGGCACATGAGGAGCCCCAGGGCACTGCTTGTCAAAAGCAGCGTATTAGGCTCCAGGTCCTGGGCCTGCCAGTCGGTTGGGGTAACCCAGCCTTTCAGCCCTGTCTCAGCTTAAAGGAGCCGCTAGAAATTCAACTGGATAATCCTGACACATGAAATTTTACCCAATTGCTTAGGGAAGGACTTCTATCATTCCCAGAGGTAAGGTGGCAACAACAGAACACAACCCAACTCAAAATGGTTGTAAGAGATCCTGTTGGTTTCCATCAGTCACTCCCCTGCAACTTCTGTTAATAGAACCCTGATGTTGGTTCATCTGCCCCCTCACGGTCCAATGTTTCACTACATCCACAAATGGTAACCCCATTTCCCTTGCCAGTGAGTGGCTAAGTAATGGACAAGTGACAATTCTGGCCAATCAGCTGTGAGGGGATGCATGCAGCGGGCTCTGGAAAGGTTTCTGCCCTGGATTTTTTTTTTTTAAGACAGAGAGAAAATAATAACCTTTTCTCTTTCTCTGGAAATTGTCAGGACAGGATGTGATGGCTGGAGCTACAGCAGGCATGTTGCTATCTCAGGTTATCTCCCCTAAGGACTGACCCAACACCCTGAGAAGGGCAGCCTAGAATGATGGAAAGAACATGGTTAAGTCACCAAATTAACCGATGCTAGAACTGTCTCTCCCTGGGCTTTTGATTATGTAAGATATTTTCCTTATGTATCAACAGAATGCGATGCAGGAACACTGGCTAAATGAAATTATATAAGATGATCTACACATAGCACTTTCAGCAGTGCTGCCATATGGAGAACTTCAGCTATTATTACATTTGTCATATGTGTGTGAAGCTCCCAGCTCTGTGTCTTACCCCACGATCCTTGAGTAAAAAGGCTAATGAAGGCAACTGGCCTGTATAACCCATTTCAGGTTTTTAAGAAGTCTCAAAAATGTTCAACCTCAAAACATGTAACTTGAACCATAGCAAAGCAAAGAAGTTCAGCTATTTGAGCTAAGACTACTGACTACAAAATCATAAAAACCCACAATAAAGAACATAGTTTAGAGCTCTGCTGTGAATTTCCTGGTCTTGTTTATCAACTGAATCAAAACTGAAAGTAGTATCTCTCCTCTTCCTTGTAAACTGTACATTTAGAAAGAAAAAGCAATAATATCCCAGCCAACATGTGCACATTATATAATAAATACATAGTATAGATACTTTGAAAAGGAAGTGATTTATAGTTGGATCCTAGCAGCTGCTTTGAAGCATTCAATTTTTCACTTAAGGCTAATTAGAAGATTTTTAATTAGCAAATGTTCCATCCACTAGATTAGACAAAGAAGATTTTTCACAAACACTGTAATATTTAGTTCTCCTTTCCCATCTTAACAAAACAAACTAGAAATAATTTATAAATAGTCTCTGTGCAAGGCCTATAAAGCTTATAACCAGGGGATGGTCAGAGAGAATTGAGATACATGGACTCTTTGTCCCATCCTTGCTTTGGGATATGGCTTGCTTTGGGATATGGAGCAAGTTACGTCCTTTCTGGTCTCAGTCTTCCCATCTGTGAAATGGGGAGGTAGAATTAGATCAGGGTTTCTCAACCTCAGCCCTACTGACATTTGGGGTAGGATAATTCTTTTGATATTTAGCAGCATCCCTGGCACCTACCTCCTAGACATCAGTAGAACCTCCATCCCCACCCCAGTTCTAACATCAAATATGTCTCCAGATATTGCCTAATATCCCCTGGAGGGGCTGAACAAAAATCACACTGCTGAGAACCACTGAATTAGATCAGGAGTTATAATGCCAACAAGGGTCAAGCTGCTATAAAAATGAGAGAAATAGGCCAGATGAAAGAAAGTCAAATTCAAGTGCATGTATCTATCAAAAGGGAAGAACACTCCTCATCTCCAGTAGACCCTCACCATGCTACAATTGTTCGAGATGCCATGAATTCCATGATTATGTAAAATCTCTTGACCTTTTGTTAATATTGGCAACTCACATCTTGCAGCAGTTATGAACTTGGTTCTAAAGCTAGATTGCCTGCATTCGATTCCTAGTTCTACCTCTTGCTAACTTCAATATTGGGCAAAATCTTTATCATCTCTATGCTTTGATTTTCTCATCTGTAAACTTAAGACAATAATAATACTCAACTAATGAGATTACTGTCAGGAATAAATAACACAATACATGTAAAGGGCCTGGGATAATGCACATAATAAGTGCTCAAAAAATATTAGCTATTATTATCCCTAAGATATAAAAAATGCCATAAATCAAACTAAATGTATCTGTAGTTCAGATTCAGCCAAGAAGCTTACACACAGGGTTTCAAGGGTCTGTTCAGGTTCCCTAAGGTTTTATGATTCCATTTTATGAAAGTAAGACACTGATTAGCCTCTGATGAACTCTATACAATTTAGTTGAGGAGAATGAACTCTGACCCTAGCAATGATAAGGTAGTCAGAGAAGAATTCAAGTCAACTGCCAAAGTATATGTTCTCAGAGATCAGAATGACAGCCTAAAGAGCCATCTGTGCTTTCCGTTTTAAAAAATATTGGGTTTTGTTTCTCTTATTAAAAAAAAATAAGTACATGAAAAGAAAAGAGCATCAAATTTGGAACCTGCCATCCTCAATTGTATCCTCCTAATAGATGCCATGACAATACAATGAGTTATTGTTGACTTTCTAGCTAAAATAAATCGACAATTATTAGTTGGTATCATTAGCACAATTGCTTTTCGGTGAGATAGCTGATAGAGGCAATAATAGATTGGTTTCTCCATCCTTATCCTCCCACTGGAAAACAACATATCCACTCCTGATCAATACTTTGATCTGAGTTACTTATAACACTGTCAAACGTGAGTATAGGCTTCACTCCATGGTAGAGAAATAAAATAGTTTTGCAAAATTTAGGTCAGACATTAAATTGTCTTGGATAAGCTGCTATTCTAGTCTACAGCCACATAACCAAACCAGCACTACAGAGGATTACCAGACACTAAAAGGACCTGAATAATGCTCCTATCTTTATTAAATCTATGTCTTTGATGGAATAGAATGAGGTCATGGTAGTCCATGTGTGTGAATTACATTTCAGAGCAATGATTTGGGAACCTGCCTTAAATTTTTTGAAATAAAAGTTCACACCATTTGACCCATAATTCCCCTTCCAGGAATCTGTCATAAGGAAGTTGTCAGAAGCTGGAACCAAAATGTATTCATACACATGTTCTATACAATGTTATGTATAATAGAAAAAGTAGGTTCCAACCTACCCGACCAATATTAGAAAAAATGTAAAAAAAATTAAGGACTAGCCCTTTGACGGACTATTATGCAACCAATTATAAATGGTGTTTCAAAGAGTATTTCACTACATAGGAACAAACTTAATATATAATGCTCTGTGATATGCAACATGGTAACAATTGTGTGTATATATGTATGTATGAAAATATTGTACATCAATATGTTATTTTGGGGTGTGATTATAAATCTCTGCATTTTCTAAGTCCTTTCGCTGACCTCAGGGTTGCCACATGCAGTTGTGTAGGTTGTACCCTACAGAAGGGAACCAAGCCCATGGGGCACTCCAAGTCACGCACCCATGCACTATCTCTGTTCAGAGAGAACGCCTTTTTAAATTCATAAAATGGCACCATGTACGATGCTGGTTACTTTTTGTTTTAATCCTCACCCAAAGATATTTTTTTCACTGATTTTTAGAGAGAGTGGAAGGAAGAGAGGAAGGTAGAGAGGCAGGGGAGAAATATCAGTGTTAGAGAGACACATTAATTGATTGCCTCGGGGGGAATGAGATCAAAACCCAGGTCCTTCGGTGCCAGGCTGAAACTCTAATAGCCATGCTACACCGGCCAGGGAAGGATTCTGGTTACATTTAAATTCATATAATAGTGCCACAAAGAATACTAATATATACCCTGGTATCCTATATAATAAAAGGCTAATATGCAAATCGACCAAACGGTGGGATGACCAGTTGCTATGACACGCACTGACCCGCACTGACCATCAGTGGGCAGATGCTCAATGCAGGAGCTGCCCCGGGTGGTCAGTGCACTCCCTCAGGGGGAATGCTGCTCAGCCAGAAGCCGGGCTCACAGCTGGCGAGTGCAGCAGAGGTGGGGGGAGCCTCTCCTGCCTCTGCGGCAGTGCTAAGGACTGCGAGAAGGCACAGGCCCCGCGCCCCGCCCCCCCTCCCCCAGTGCATGAATGTCGTGCACCGGGACTCTAGTATTTTTATAATCAGAAAAATGCCGAATATAAAAAATAAGAACTGTCTATACCAGGGGTGGAGAAGAGTCTATGTGGAGCCTGAGGTTATAACAATTTAGAGAGCATTCATTGTGAAAAGAATACAATTTTTTTAATTATAAAATTAGAGACAGATATGAATTTCAATTTAGAAAGAGAAAATAAATCACATACAAAATCTTTATAGGTTAGATCCTTTCTCTCTAGGTAATTTACCAGAAATGCTTATATGGAAATGCTTTCTGATTGCAACCTGACTCCCTCTCCCATGAGAACACTTTTCAACTCCCAGCAACCTCAGCTCTCTTAGGGGCCTGTGGAGGTGAAGGACCCTGGAGTTTACACTTTATTCACACCATAGCTAATTCTGACTCTGATCTTTAAGGAAAGGAAAAACTGGAGAAATTCAAAGCCAGGTGCTATTTTCATAGATAAATTTATCTAAATAATAAGATCCCAAATCAAAGAGTACAGAAAGTAACTTAGGTACCCAACACAACTAAAAGAACCATTTTATTTCAATTTAGTAAGAGCATTCAATAAATGCTCATTAGTATGTTTACTAAAATTTGGGAAATTGTCTGCTTTATATAGCCTTTTTAATATCGGATAGACGTTTTTTAAATTTCGACGTTTTTAAAAAGAGTCCATCTCAAAAGCCCTCTCCTATACTTGGAGTTCTCTACCCCATCAGGACAGTAAGGAAAACCTTCCTCAGGAGTCCAGACCAGCTTTGTCAGGGCGGAGAAATGGCCTAGGATTCAGAGCCACTGGGAATATTGGACTGGGCTCTTATCACAGAGAGGTGGCAGCAGAAGCGTGCTCCCTCAATTCAAACAAAACAAAACCTAACACAAATCCAAACAACAGTCAAAACAGATTTTCACATAAATATGATCATCAGAACCTAACCCTCAAAGTATCATCTAAACCGGTAATTTTTCAACAATGTTAGAAAGAGAATGTTTTTTAAACAAAATCTTAAACTGAACTCCAATATATAAATGAATAAGTACTTTCAGTAATCTATATAATAAAAATCCTAATATGCAAATTGACCGAGCAGCAGAACGACTGGTCGCTATAATGTGCACTGACCACCAGCGAGCAGATGCTCAACGCAGGAGCTGCCTGCTGATGGTCAGTGCACTCCCACAGGGGGAGTGTTGCTCAACCAGAAGCCGGGCTCACGGCTGGCAAGCACAGCAGTGGTAGCGGGAGCCTCTCCCGCCTCTGCTGCAGGAGGGTGGTAAAGAGCAAGGGGTCCCGGACTGCAAGAGCCCTGGACTGCAAGAGGGATGTCTGACTGCTGGCTTAGGCCCGATCCCTGGCAGGCGGACATCCCCTAAGGGGTCCTGGACTGCGAGAGTGCACAGGCCGGGTTGAGGGACTCCCCCACCTCCAGTGCACGAATCTCGTGCATGAGGCCTCTAGTAAAATACATATATATATATATATATATATATATATATATATATATATATCCAGAACTAAAACTACCTTCAGTATGTCATCACAACATGGCACATTATATGTTCATATCTCAATGGACTATTAAACTATTTTAAAATTGACAATGGCATAGGTTTGCTACCCAGTTTTACATGTTGGACCCTCACAAGCCTGCATTGCAAAAATAGAGCAGTACAGTGTTATAATATTCATATCCAGTGACATCTGTATAAGATATTCAAATTTGTGCACAGAATGGAAAAAGACACTACAAATAAGATTGAAAGACAAATGATATAGTCTGGGTGGAAATATCCACAACACATATAATAGACACACATATTAATTGGGATTCCAGAAAGAGAAGGGAGAAAAGGGCAGAAGAAATATTTGAAGAGATAGAGGCTGAAACTTTTCCAAATATATTGAAAGATATCAACCCACATACACAAGAGCAGCAAACTCCAAACAAACTAAAAACAGAGGAATCCACACTTTATTGTATTATAGTTAAATTGCTGAATACAAACAAAAAGGAAATGTTGAAAGCAAATGGGATAAGAGAGAGGACATATCTCAGACTGGGAAACAATAGTAAAAATGACAACTAACTTCTCATCAGAAATAGTGCCCAAAAATGACATTGGCATGACATCTTTAAGTGCTGAAAGAAGAAAAAAAAATCCCTGCCAGTTCCAAATTCTGTATCCAATGAATATGTCCTTCAAAAATGAAAGTGAAATAAAGACATTTTTAGACAGACAAAGCTGAAAGAATTTGTCTCCAGCAGACCTGAACTACATGAAATGCAAAGAGAAATTCTGTAGGCTGAAGAGAAATTGTATCAGATAAAAACCTAACTCTGCAGGAAGGAGTGAAGAATTCCAGAAAGTGAAAATATGTCAGTATATCAAACATTTTTTATTTTTTTCATATATGTGCATATATATATGAATTTCCTTTAAATACTTTAAGTTATTTAAAGTAAAAATAATAACAACACACTATGGTGTATATAGAATAGGTAGAAGTAAAATAAATGACAACAAGAACCCAGCTGAAGGGTGGTAATTGGAAGTTTATTGTTTAAAGACGAGAGTGGAAAGAATGGAAGGAAGGTAATGTTTAAAGAATTTATCGCCAAGAACCTTTCAGAACCAAAGAAAGATAAGCATCCTCAGATTGAATGAGTGCCACCATCAGAACCACTAAGTGTCCAAGTACTGAACAGGAAACTTTTTGAAGTTCAATATATAGACATCATAGTGAAATTTCAGAACCTCAAGAATACATAGAAAATACTAAAAGGAAAACTGCTTTTTCAGAGAGAAAATTTAAAGAGTACCTTCAGCCATTCAAGCCTCAGAAGTGTCAGCACCCAAAGATGATCTTCTAAAGAAATACGCAGAAGGTGCTCCAGCCAAAGGACAAATGAACACACAAGAGGGGCGTGGGCGGTAAGAAACACTTGGAAGCAAAAACTACAATAAACAAATTAATCCAAATAAGTAATTATTTGAAAGGACTGTATGTCATAGCAATTTGGAAGTAACATTCTGGATTACATGAACATTGAAAGTAGTGGAAGTACAAAAAGAATTGAAGGTTCTTGTTTTGGTCTAGAGAGGGATATAGGCTGATTAAGTCTTGTCTTTGTTATAAAAATATATGATCCTGTATACATAATAAAAACTGAAATGTAATAAAAGACTTAAGCAATAAAGATTAGGAATGGAGTATTTAAGTTTAAGCCGATAGAAGAAAAAAATGGAACAGAGCACTTATTAATTTTATGTTTGTAAAAACAAGAAATTAAATAGAAAGCTAAAGCCAAACTTATTCATGTATGTCTATATACATATACATATACATATATATCTGTATAAACTTTTATATATCTGTGTGTGTATTTGATGTATCTTTGAGAGTATGACTGGTGTGCATCTGTGTGTATATATGTGATATGTATATGGCTATAAAAACTGTTACATGTTATTTGTCTTCACAAAAGTGGGATCATACTGTACGGTTTTGCCTTTTCTACACAGCATGCCATAAATGCTATAGTCAACCAAACTGTCAAACAACCCTAAAGGGCACAAAGCCAGGAAGCTTGATCACCCTGGGACCTGAGGCTCACTATGAATGGCCCTGAAAAAACAAGGGAAGGGGGCAGGAATTCCCTCATTTTCCCCAAGGAACAGTGTTATAGATGGACTGCTAACATTGGGCACAAACTGGAACTAAAATATCACCACTTCTAGACCTTTCATGGGGAGCAGAGGCACTGGAAAAGCAAGTTCAAGTTCCCAAATCGTAATCCGCTGAGCAGTATAGTCTGAGAGTTCAGAGCATTGTCTCCAGAGATAGACTGCCTGGAATTCAAGAACCAACTCCATCGCTTCCCAACTTTGTGACTTTGGCAGGTCCCTTTATCTTTCTGTGCCTCTGCTTCCTCGTCTGTAGAACAGTAATAGTAACGGAGATTCCCTATTAGGGGGCATGGTAAGGATTAAATTAGCTAATACATATGTAGCCACTTGAATAAAAACGCCTGGCTCACATACAAAGCGTTCAGTAATGTATTGTCTAGAGTAGACAGAGGTGTGAATGAGCAGGACCAGCCTCAGACTGATGTTCGTTGGGCTAAGTAATGAGCACACAAGGTGCTACTTTTAGGGTCTATTCAAAGTCCCTGTAATAAATACACTTTGTAAAAAACACTCTGCAAATATTAGCTGTTATGATAGCAGGTGCCAAGGAAGAAGTATGGCTTCGCTAAGGTCACAATTTTGCTACAGTGAGAACGATAAGGTGTCAGCACACAAAGCAGCTGTGAGACACTGACACAATGTCATCGATTCTTGCTATAGGGTGTGATCTTAGAGGCTCTGTCAAGGTATTGACCCTCTTGCCCTGCCCCCACTGCCTAAAAATCTGTCTCTCGTGCATGCCAGCAATACTTTCATTAAAACCTCAGCTTACGTGTTGATAACCAAGTCAGAAAGGGATGTGGGGGGAGAAGAGTAGGAGGGAGCAGAACTGCATAGCTAAAGCAAGACTGCTATCATGGTCCTTATAAAACGCACTTACGTGTTGATTCTCCTCAGAGACTAGATTTTGATGGAAAGAAGGGGACAGAACATGAGAGGCAGGTGGGGTAGCAGAAGGGAGGGGACCCACATGGGGGAGCAAGCATCTCTGTGCAAATGGGCTTTGTGTCAGCCCGGAAGGAAGCACAAGACATTGTTGCAGAAAAGAGAAAAAGAGCCTTCTTCATTTCCCAACTCAAGGTGTGGTCCCAGACCAGCAGTCCCAGTATCGCCCGGGAGCTTGCAGGGCATGAATCTCAGCCCCACCCAGAGCTAGTGACATAGACTCTAACCTTTAACAAGGTCCCAGGTAATTCTCGTGCACATTAAAATGTGAGAATTACATTCAATGTAATCACCTAACCCAGGACCTAGACATGACTAGCTCATAGTAAATGTCTGAATAGATAGCTGTCTGAACCAGTGAAGAAATCAGTGTTAACCTTGCTTCTTTATTCAGCAACCCTGCTTTCGTTCTGCATCCACAGGGTGTATAGGATTGTATAAGGCTGTGGTTCTTTGGTTCTCAGGCCTGGTTGTAAGTTAGAATCACTCAGGGAGCTGCTAAAAACAGACATGCAGGTCCCATATCCAGAGGTTCTGATTCAGTTGGTCTGGAAGGGACTTAGTCTAGGATGGTGGTAGCTGAGTAAAAGGACTCCTGGAGAGGATCCAGGGACGAGCCATTAAGCCCACCCTTGCTGAAGACAAAGGCAGTGAAGGTGTCAGGAGTCAATGCCATAGAGGAAGGAAATATTTATCTCCAACTTGTATTGTCATTTTTCCTGCAGACGCCCCAGCATACTAGTACATGCACCTATAGCTGGTCGGTGTGGATGGATGAAGGGAAAGGATGTTGATGTGTCTGTAATGGGTTTTACACTGTTTGACCTTTGTCCAAATAGATTAACTTATTGCCTGAATCATGAAGATATGTTTCCTTTAGCCTCTTTCTCTTCCCTTACCTCCCTACCCAGATACACACATCAACAGGGACCAAAAATTATCACATAGAACCTGGGTAGCCTCGCCTTCTAGCGAGTCTCCTTTCTCTGGCTTCCTTGAGCTCAGGGAAGTTAAGCAGAGCAAAGCTGTTAATCCATCTGGAAGCTGTGCCTTATGAGGCTGTCTCTGAACCAATGTGTGGATTTTAATCAATCTTAGAGGCTGGGAATTACTTACTTCAGGAAGGAGGTGCCCTTTAGCATAAATGATCCAGTAGCATTCCTTAGCATCCACCACCAGGAAATTTACTAAAGTAATCATGTCCTCTGCCCCTCTCTTTAACTTGTCTTTAACTAAAATTATGCCCATTGCAGGATAAGGACAATGGGAAGGTGAACCTTGGGCCATGGCCTGTCTGTGCATTGTTTTCTCATTAAAAAAATTTTAGGGCAAAGCGCAAATGTCTTAACAATAACTCAGAATTCATCGAGGCAATTCAGACATCTCAATCCCCTTTCCTTTGTCTTCATGGGTCTCATTCAGGGAGAAGAGACACAGGAAAATGAATGATGAGTGAACAATCAAAGCTAAATCCAAGTTCAGAAGAGGTAAACTAATACATGAAAGGCACAACTTGTGATGAAGGAACGTGTGTAGGTGAAATTAGCTCTGATTTCTAAATGCTTTGATCAGCTTGAGAATTCGAAAACTTGAGGCATGAAATGCCTGTGCCGAGGTGGCGTCAGGGAAGGGAGAGAAGTGATTAAACTCCAGGCAGCCTGTCAGAGTGTTCCAGTCTCTCCTAACTTGTGATACTTCTATGGAGTTTTTGCATGAGAGCAGCCTGTCACGTTTGGGAAGAGACAGCACCCTCATGCTAACTCCTCCTCCCTTTGATGCCTGTAGAACTTGGCCATTAAAATCTGCCTTGGGCTAAAATTCAGCAGGCAACTTTCCAGTCCAGGAACGGCTTTGACAAAATTTTAATAAAATTAGAACCAGATTGGCATTTTGGGGTTTGAGTTAGAGAAAAGTTTATAGAGAGAGATAGACGTGTGAGGATGGCCAAACTCTCTCTCTCTGTGAAATGCTACATAGCACTCACTCTTGGCTTGTCGGCATTCGGTACACAACTACTAGTGAACTTGACCATGAATCACATATGGAGTTGCGAGTCCTCTGAGGCATTATTAAGGTATTTAAAAGGTCCTATGTCTGAGTGAATTTTGCTACCTTCAGTATTATTCTGTGCCAGCTGACTAAAGAGAGTAAAAGCATTAAGAATGGCAAAAGATATTTAAAATCATTTTTTTTAAGTGAGGGATTTGGTTATGTTTTATTATTATTATTACTAGAGGCCAGGTGCACGAAATTCGTGCACGGGGGGGGTGGGGGTGTCCCTCAGCCCAGCCTGCACCCTCTCCAATGTGGGACCCTTCAAGAGATGTCTGACTGCCCGTTTAGGCCCGATCCCAGACATCCCTCTCACAGTCCTGGACTACTGGCTCCCAACTGCTCACCTGCCTGCCTGCCTGATTGCCCCTAACTGATTCTGCCTGCCAGCTTGATCACCCCCTAACCACTCCCCTGACAGCCTGATTGATGCCTAACTACTCCCCTGCTGGTCCAATTGCCCCCCAACTGCCATCCCCTGCTGGCCCGATTGCCCCCAACTGCCCTCCCCTGCAGGCCTGGTTGCCCCCAACTGCCCTCCCCTGCAGTCCTGGTTCCCCCAACTCCCCTCCCCTGCAGGCCTGGTCACCCCAAACTGTCCTCTCCTGCAGGCCTGGTTCCCTGCAACTGCCCTCCCTTTCAGGCTTGGTTCCCCCCAACTGCCCTTCCCTGCAGGCTTGTTGCTCACAAGTACCCTCCCCTGCTGGCCCAGCCACCCTTAACTGCCCTCCCCTGCTGGCCTGGTCACCCCCAACTGCCCTCCCCTGCAGGCCTGGGTCCCCTCCCAACTGTCCTCCCCTTCAGGCTTGGTCCCCCCCCCCCAACTTCCCTCCCCTGCTGGCCTGGTCACCCCTAACTGCCCTCCCCTGCAGGCCTGATCACCCACAACTGCCCTCCCATGCAGGCCTGGTCACCCCTAACTGCTCTCCCCTGCAGTCCTGGTTCTCCCAACTCCCCTCCCCTGCAGGCCTGGTCACCTCCAACTGCCCTCCACTGCAGGCCTGGTGACCCCCAACTGCCCTCCCCTGCTGGCCTGGTCACCCCTAACTGCCCTCCCCTGCAGGCTTGATCGCCCACAACTGCCCTCCCCTGCCGGCCATCTTGTGGCAGCCATCTTGTGTCCACATGGGGGTACCATCTTGTGTATTAGAGTGATGGTCAATTTGCATATTACCTCTTTATTAGATAAGACTATTATTATTATTATTACTATTATTATTATTAACTAGAGGCCCAGTGCATAAAAATTCATGCACTGGAGGTGGGGGGATCCCTCAGCCCAGCCTGCCCCCTCTCACAATTCGGGAGCCCTCAGGGGCGGGAGGCGACCTGGTGATCAGGGGAAAGGTGACACCCCCATCACACCTCTGCTGCTGCCACTACTGGCAGAGCAAGCCTCGGCCGGCCCTGGTTACCTGAGCCTCAGGTGGCCCTGGGTGGCTGGGCAGCTGCCATCCAAGGCTTGCCTGCGCCTCGGGCCCTCCCTGGGCAGCTAGGCAACTGACATCCGAGGCTTGCCTGTACCTCGGGGTGGCCCTGGGTGGCTGGGGGGCTGAGAGGACTGGGGGACTCCCGAGGCAGGCGCACGGAGTGGCCGGACCTACCTGGGGGTGGACCCGGCCATGCCGTGCCTGCCGTCCTGGTGGGACTGAGGGGACTGGGCGCCACCATCTTGTGGCTGTGGGCACCACCATCTTTGAGGGCGTGGAAGTCAATTAGCATATTCCCTCCTTATTGGCTGTGGGCGCCACCATCTTTGTGAGGGCATGATGATCAATTAGCATATCCCCTCTTTATTAGATAGGATAGAATAATTACTTTGTTTGAAAACACATCCAAAGTGCTTTCTTTTGAAAATTTTGTAATATTTAACCTTTCTCTAAGAATCTTGGTACTTTACACAAAGAAGACTAGCTTACTCCTGAATATGGGCAGCACCCATACCTCTATGCTTATTGTAAGAAATGTAGTGGTAGTTGCACTTCATTCAAAAACACAGGAAATAAAGATCAGAGAACCTCAAAATGTTAATCAATCCATCCAATTCCTTTTGCCACTGTCCTACCGCAGGCCTATGCCACAAGGAGAACTGGAAATTGTCATGCTATCACTTACCATTTATTGGGAACTGTAGCTACTCATAGTGACGAAATATTTCCATCACTCTGAGTTCTGTCCTATGTGCTCAATGTTATCGACACCTTACGGAGAAGCATTGGGAGCTTCTTCTCTAACAACTTAGCCTTGTCTAAAAGGTGATTAACCAGAGAAGCAACCACTTGACTATACAATATCCTCCAAGTTACTTTTTCAAGTGTGTCCTATAGTATACGTGCATTATGCCCGCTAAGACTGAATGATCCCCACAAAAATGCCTCATTTGTATCCTGCTCCCTTTAGCTCAGTTGTTGAGTTTATAAAGGTCCAAGAGAGATCATGTTCTAAGAATGTTTCACAAATTACCTAAAATGAGTATGAAACTATTTTCACCCTGCCCACCCCTATTCTACTGATGCTAAAAAAAAACACCAAAAAAAAAACAAACCCAGATGCTAAAAAGTATACATCAGAGACTATAAGCAACATGGCTTCTATAGATGCCTATAACCTAGTACCAATGAAGAAAATATATTTGCTAAATGCTCTTTGTTTCATAACTAGAATCACTCAACTACTATTTGATCCTTTTTGGATTCAAACTGGCATAATAACATTAAAATATTTTTGTTTGGTTGGTTTTATTTTTTTAACACACATAGAAGTCAATTTTATTGCCTTGGTTTAATCTACCATTTCTTGCAACACTAGCAGATTGGTTTTGTATATTTATGTATTTTATTCCCTTTTTTTGATATCATAGATACAGGGAGGATGCTTAATCTCTAACACACACTGTGAGACTAGGGCTAAATGGCAGTGAAAGGCTACCAGGATAAGCTTTCCTAAAAGCACACCCTCGCTTTCTAGGTCAGCTCTTCTCTTTAAAAGTGTGTACTACTAACTCCTAACAGAAAATGTATGTTTAATATTTCCTGGGTTTTGTCTCCAGGAGATCCTTTTGCATGAATGCAGTCACTGCTTTGGCCTAGGGTCAGGAAAATTCTCATCCTGAGCCTTCTGAGCTTTCATATCTTGGGTGTATTTTCAGAGCTGGCTAGTTGGCCTGCCTTGACAAAAATCTATCAGTCAGTTGCTATTTTTCATTGTATTTTGGACAAGAACCCTCAAGATCTCATGTGCCCGTTACTCCTTGCATGGGACCCAAGGTCAGATGACTTCTCACAGAGCCAAATATGGAGAAAACAAAATAAAACAGAACTCACTGAGTCCTATGGCAGGAGGAAGAAGAGGGATGATGTTCCACTTTCAGAGCAGCTTACACTTGATTGTGTTCCCATGATGCTGTAGGAACCCCTCCTACATTATTATGTACATGTTCAAAAGGGCTAAGGCGGGTGATATTTTGCCATGGGTATGCTCAAGCAGGTGGCCTGTAGTAGATAATGTATGAACCCTAGTCTCAGATTGCTTTCAATCTAATGGAGGGAATAAGCTATAGACACATAAAATGACTAGTAAGTTGCTGGCAAATAGGTGCGAAGATATGTGTCTGAGAACCAGTTAATAAAACATAGCAAATCTATTTTTCCAAAAACCTCCCAGTTCATAATGCTTCATCATGCAGCTATCTACATGGCATCCTTAATAACATCCTTTGTTCCAATTTTAATTCAACAAGTTTAGACACCATTAATTTCTTATTAACCCCCTAGTCAATGAGATCCTGATATAAACTGACTGAATGACATTTATAAAGATAAAATGGTAGGACCCAAAAAAATACTATAAGCCATTAGTATACTGTCTTCTAGTTATGACCTAGAGATGACTATTATGACTCAAAAAATCTATTATTGGAATCAAGGCTTTAAAAAAAAAAAAAGTATTGTTGTAACTAAGTAAAACCCACAAATCCCAAAAGTCAGGTGACCATAGTATCACGAGGTGGCGAAATGTCAGCCACAGATGTCCACCAAAAAACACACTGTAATGTTCACTTACACAATCAAAATAAACCTTTATTAAGTGCTTATGCTATGCCTACACCAAAGTGTGCAAAGATGAATTTTAAAAATTAGTTAAGAAATATACAAAGGAACACATCAATAAAATGTAATGTGATAATTACTGTTAGCAAAAGAATCTGGAAAATATTATGGGAGCAATTATAGAAAAGAAAAAAAAGCTCTCTTAGAGAGAATCCAAAAGGTACCACAGAGACGGTTACTTTTGATGTGGGTCTTGAAAAATGACTGGGAGTAATGAATATGAGTAACAGGGATAGCATATACACATAAGGAACTATATTTACCCTTTACCAGTTTAGACGTATGAAAACACATTTCCAAGTGAGTGGCTTGCCATAGCTGGAAAAGAGTATATGAGGAAGGCACAGGGGCCAAGGTTAGAACAAAATAGTGGCAGGATTGTGAGGGGCCTTGTTAAAGAGCAAGGAAGGGAACTACTAAATGCTTTCTAAATAGGAGAATGATGTGATTTATAAGTAAAGGATCTAAAAAAGGAGAGATATGAGGTGGGCAAGGAAGTCAGGGAAAGAGGGGATGAAAACGTGATGATTGATATATTTGTTTTCCAATTCATTCCAGAGAAAATTGAAGGTAGTATCCAAGGATACATAAAATATAAAGTGGCATAAAATAAATGTAGAACCAAAGAAGAACAAAAAACAAGAGACAACGACTGCATTTGAGATGGAGCCACAAGTCAAGAGTTAAAAATAAATGCTCTACATATTTGTTACCAATTACAAAAGAGAAGTACAACTCACTCTTCTTCTTTTTTTAAAGAGAACATTTATTGGGTAAATCACAGAGGTAGAAAAAGTAATTCCTAGAAGAAATGAGCTTAAAAAACAAGTTATAGAGGTAAAGGAAGGTCCCTTGGAGTTTGGGATTGAGGAAGCTAATGGTAATATGCCTTGGGGTATGAGGGTGAGGGGGAGAGGAAGGGAGAAGGGAAAAGAAAAGGGTGGGCATGCTCCCAGGAGGGAGAGCACCACAACTTACTCTTCTTGACAAGAGACAGGAATGTCTCCTGAGTGAAAGAAGGGCTCAGAGAAGTCATCAACAAAACCCTTGGTAATCTTTTTTCAGCTAACTCTCTGCAGATCTGGTTTGATACAGGGTGAAATTTGACCTGGAGGTATACCTTAAGCCATCCTTTCTTCATAATGCATTGATAGGCTGAGCTTTTGGTAAAAACTACATGGTCCAAAGGTAGAAAGGGCCCAACTAACAAGAGCCAGAAGCTACTCTGTGCTGCCATTGATTACAGGGTCCTTTTGTCTTAGTAGATGACCAAGTTAGAGAAAGACTGATATCTCTTATGAAAGTTGGGAGAAGCTCTTCTTAAGGATGGGGGAAACCTAAAGAGAAGCTTTCTCCACTGGAAGTGAGCCAAGAAAGAGAATATAGGAAGGGAAGGTTTTGAATAGAGGCAGAAGTGATGAGGATGGAGAAGAGAAGAGAAGAGAAGAGAAGAGAAGAGAAGAGAAGAGAAGAGAAGAGAAGAGAAGAGAAGAGAAGAGAAGAGAAGAGAAGAGAGGAGTTAGTTGAGAAATATTTCCAAGGCACCATTATTAGGGCTATTTACCAACTGGATGTGAAAAATGTTGGAAAGAAAAAGTAGAGTTGAAATTGCTTTCAAAGTTCATTGCTTGGGCACTTGGGTGAATGGTGGTGATAGAAGCAACAAAATAGGAAATAATAGCTAAGATTTCTGGAAAGGGTGATTAGATCCAGTTTTGGTAATGCAATGTGTGAAGAAAGGTGTTCTGGAAACAGTTAAAAATAGAAATCTAAAACTCTAGTGAAAGGTCTGGAATAAAACTATAAATTTATAAATTACTGACCTCTTGGTAGAGACCTAGTAATGTATAAAATCATCCTGGGGAAATGTGGAGTGTGAAAGAAAAGAAGACAGGTTGGGGGTGGGTTGTGAGACTAGAGGGGAGAGGACCAAGGGGAACACACTGGATAAAAAATAGTAAAAGTTAAGAAGATGACAAAAAGTTATGAAGATGACAAGAAAAGGATCAAGATAATAATTCAGAAGTTCAGAACTTCTACTAGGAAAGATTAGTATTGCAGAAGCCCATGAAGGAAGAGAAGGAGCAAAAGGCCAATTGAGCCATCCCTACAAAGATTTCAAGAGGGATGAAGACCAAAAAAGATGCCACGGAGTCATCAGTAATCTTAGTTATGACAGTTGCCATAGCAGTTATGTAGAAATCAACTCTAGGGGTCTGATACATGGTGGAAGGTCAAGGCATGGAGAAAGCATGAGTGGGTTACTCATACAAGAAATAGGATAGCAAAGTGATGAGAATAAGGCAGTAACTTAAAAAGTAAAGTTGAGAGCCCGGCCATTGTGGCTCAGTGGTTGGTTGGATTCCAGGAGGTCATGGTTCCCTTCTGTCAGGGCAAATGCCTGGGTTTTGGGCTCGATCCCCAGTAGGGGGCGTGCAGGAGGAAGAAGATGGATGACTCTCTCTCATCATTGATGTTTCTCTCTCTCTTTCCCTCTCCCTTCCTCTCTCTGAAATCAATCCAAACATATTTATTAAAAAGAAGAAGTAAAGTTGAGTAAACTGTTGTGGTTGACAGATGTATCACAATAAGCTTACTCACAAATAAGTCTGTGAAATTACCTCTTAAATCCAACTGACTAGCATTTCTATTTTCATGAGAAAGTAGCTGTGTGTGTTAGAGTAGCAATAAGTTACAAGTAACAAAAATCCAAAACAATGTGCTGGCATCAAGGAAGAGGGATTTATTTGTCGCACGGGACAAGAATTACAGAAGTAGACATTGAGAACTGGATCTAGACTTTTACTATCTTTCTGTTCTTCCACCCTGAGTGTATAGCCATACTTGGTGCTTCAGACTTGTCACTCATGGTTACAACATGATTGTGGCACCTTGAGGCTGCCCATCTGCTTTGGAGAAAGGAAAAGAAGTAGGAAGAACAAAGGGTTAAAGGGAAATGACTACTGCGTCTGTCTCTTTTTCTCAGGAAAAGAAAACCTTTCTCAGAAACCTCACTCAATTACTTCTCCCTATATTCATTGGCCAGAATGGTGTCACATAATCACTGCTAGCTAGAAGGTGACTAGGCAAAATGGAGCTATGGATGAAAGTTAGGTCAACCCTCACCTTTACTCACAATAGTGTCTGCCACCCAAAGAATGATGGAAAAATGTGAACCACCAAAATAAAGACAAAAAACTGTAACATCTGCCTAAAATAAAAATAAAAATACAAGGGTAATTATCTGCTTCCTCCACCTTCCTACTTAATGAACTAAGTTTCCAGAGAAGGAGTTGAGAAGAATTTGTGTTAAAGATCATTGTCATTGCCTTGACCCTGGCAGACAGAAGATCACTAGCCCAGCCCCCAACTTTAAATCTTATGCTCTTGGACTTTACCTCATACTCTTCTACTTGTTCATATTTTTTGAAGATTTAATCTCCAGGCTTAATTACTATCATTGTCAACATTACTCCTGACCTAATTCTTAGTGGTTTCCGTATCCAAGTAGATGATCCTTCCAGGAAGCTGGCCTCTAGGTTCCTTGACTGCCTTCCCTCTAATGATCCTACTCTTCACTATAACTCTGCTCATCTTTCTCATGGCCACACTTGAACCTATTACTTACCAGTCACCACATCCCCTCCATAATCTCTGTTTTAACCATCCTAGTCTTGGTCCCCCACTTCCTATCTTTCCAGTTCTCTCCTTCTAATGCCTTGACCCTGGAAACTGTTCTACTGTATCAGAACCTACAATCCACTAGGTTCTATTACATTCATGGCCACATTCCTTTACTTAAATTCCAGTTAATCAATTATTCCTTTGGGTCTACCTCAGTTCTCTTGCTCTGTCCTCCCTTCAACTGGCAAAACTCAATCCTGATTGAATCTAATTCTACTCATCTATTCTGCCCTCCCACCTGTTACTATGGGTAAATTCTTTCAGGCCGTTTAAAGTGAATGCCTCTGCTCTTTTACTAGTTACCACTCATCTCTTGTCTATTCAAGAACATTGCTTCAACCATGGTCTCTATCTTACCTGAATTATCTGTAAGATCTCTTTTTAAAACCATTTTCTATCAGCATTCAAATATGCTGACATTCCCGCCCCCCCCCCCATCTTAAAAAAAATCATTTGATCCTCATATTTGCCTCCAACTAAATTTTCTATTTTCTTTTGAGGAAAATTTCTGAAAGGAATTTCCTGTCCCCATTGCCTCCAACTTCTCCCTCCTTATTTTTTCTTGAATATATTCCAATTGGACGTTTGTCCCAGTCCTTTGGCCAAAACTCTCTAGTAGGTCACCAATGACTTCCAAGTTGCTAAATCCATAGTCAATTCTCAGACCTCATCATACTTGACCTACAGGCTGCATGTAACAGATTGTCACTCCTCCTCTTTGAAACACTTTCTTCCCTTGGGTTCAGGGACATTAAACCCTCCTGGTTTCCTCTTAAATCATTGGCTGCTCTCCATGGCTGATTCCTTCTCCTCCTCACAAATCCTAAACATTAGGTTGCCCCAGTCACATCCATCAAAACTCATCTCTTCTTTATGCCACTCTTCAGGATGACAATCTCATCTGGTCACACAGCTTTAATACCAGGTATAGGTCAATCTTTCCCAATGTATTTCCAGCCCAGACTGCTCCCCACACCTCCAGACTTATATCTCCAGCTGCCTGTATAACATTTCCACTTGGATATGTAATCGTCATTTCAAGCATAAGGTGTCCAAAAACTAAAACTGATCTTTCCCATAACTCACTGCCCCTCCCCGCCCAAACCCCGCCCCGACCGCGCCCCCCCCCCCCCCCCAATACTTCTCTACCTCAGAGGAAAGCAACTTCATCTTTCCAGTGGTTCAGGCCAAAAATTTCATGTCACCCTTGACTCCTTTTCCCTCTAAGCCCCTATCCAATCCATCAGAAAATCCTGTTGTCCCTACCTTTTCAATGTCTTCAGGATTTGGCCTCTTCTTACTACCTCCACTGCTACTACTCTAGTTCAAGCCACCACCACCCTTGCCTAAATTATCGCCATAACTTCTTATCTGGTCTCCCTGCTCCCACCCTTGTTCCTCTTTAGTCAACAAGGCAGCCAGAGTGATTGCTTATTATCTCACTCAGAGTAAAAGCTAAAGTTCTGCAATGGCTTATAGGCCCTAATAAGGAATTCTTCATTTTCTTTGTGATGTGAATCTTTTTGGCAAACTGTTGAAGTCTATAGATTCTTTCTCAGAATAACATTTTTATTTTATTTTTTAAACCTTATTGTTACTATTTTTTAATTAAAATTTCAATTATAGCTGATATTAGTTTCAGGTGTACAACATAATGATTAGACATTTTTATAACTTACAAAGTGATCACCCATTAAGTCTAGTACCCATCTGACACCAAACATAGTTATTGCAATATTATTAATTATATTCCCTATGCTGTCCTTTACATCCCTGTGACTATTTTTATAACTTGCAATTTGTGCATCTTAATCCCTCCCTATTTTTACCCATCCCCCAACCGCCCTCCCACCTGGCAACCATCAATCTGTTCTCGGTATCTAGAAGTTTGTTTCTATTTTGTCAGAATAATATTTTTAAATGTATAAAATAAAACACATGGAATTAAAAGAAGAGCAAAATGTATGAAATGCATTGAAAAAAATTAAGCCCAAACTTGTGACATATTAATATATGAGCTCCTTTATTACATTAAATAACAATATCCAGTAGGCCCCAAGTAAGAGATTTTGCTCTGAACAATCTAGTCCCTTTCACCTCAGACTTTAGCGTCTAGCACACTCTTCTCCAATCATTTGGCTTGGGTCATCTTGGCCTCTTTGCTGGTCCCTCAAAATGCTTCTGCCAAGGACTTGGCATTTGTTGTTTCCCCAAATATATGCATGAGTTATTCATGTAGCTCCTTCAAGTCTCTGATCAAATGTCACCTTGCCAGAGATGTCTTCTCTGGCCACTCTGCTTAAAATGACAACTCTTCTCCCACACACATACCCTAGCACAATCTTTCCTGCTTTTTCTCCATAATATTTATCACTATCTGACAGATAAATAGACAGATAAATAGATAATTCCCTGGTTAATTTTAAAAACTGTCTGTCTACACACACATGAATATAATTTCTGTAAGTGCAGGGGATTTTCTCAATTTTTTTTTTAATTGCTGTGCTTATATCACCTGTCACACTATTGGTACTTAACAAATATTTATTGAAAGCACAAATGAATAAAGTTAATTCCTCCTCCCAGATGAGTGAGTCCGAGGGCCATCTTCTTCTGAGTCAGGAGTCAGGGAAGGGACTGCCAACTTTACCTAAGGTTATGCAAGATCAAAATACCCACTGTCATGCAGTGACCCAAATGAGATTGATCAGTTTGATAGCCACACTGGGGGTAGGAGAGGACAGGCACTAGACTAAGTCCTTGACTTGGGTGTTTGACCATTTGGCCACTTTCCTCAGTGCCAAGGAGAATGGCCTGGCCTAGGCCATTCTTTCTCGTGTCAGGGCCTTTTAAATAAAGTTCCACTCCAGAGACCAAATATGAAAGGAGAGGAAAGAATACGTGGTGATAGATAAGATACAAGAGACTGTCAGACTCTTCTCAGCAGAATAAAATAATGCTCGTAGTACTGTCGACGAACACAATCATGAAAGAGCACACCATTTTCTTAACCGGGGCGCCATCCAATCTATGTCCTGTGGCACAACATATTTCTCCTCCAGAGATGCCAATTTCAGACTCTATTGATCTCTATCTAAGCCTGAAAAGTAATGGTCCCAAAGAGAAAAAGTGACATTGAATCGTTGGAGAATTTCAGACAATAAAAATAAAACTACAAGGATTGTGGCAAGGTCTGGGCTTGATGAGTGTGAGTGTCACCGTTTTAATCCATCGTGTCTAGTGTAACATAGAGAATCAGAACTGATGGGCTTTGTTTGTTTTAGTTTAGTGGAGTTTGGGTTTTTGTTTTACTCTGAACCACTTTCCATTTGAAGACTTCATGGAGCCACTTTGTTCTTCAATGTACCTTTTAGTGATTAAAGGTGAGGGGGCAAGAAATGAGAAGAAGAAAAAGGAAAAGAATGAATCTCCATAGGGAACTGTTTACTCTCAGGGAAGCATATGTTAGTGTGATGGGGGTGTGGGTCACTGGGAAAGGAGGTCACTTCCAGCAGATGGTGGTAGGATTATCCAGGAATACAATATCACTAAGGGAAAGATTTTAGTTCTTTTCTCTCTGCAAGCCAAAGGCCTGCAAGATTCAAGTTTCCCTTCTGTGATGTCTTCTGTCCCCACAAGGTTTCCTTTGATATTTATTTAAATGTGATCTAACACATTAGCATGATAGAATTTACCCCACATCCCATAGGCTCTGGGCAGGTCTTACACAGGTATACATGTGACATAAGGTGTGAAATATTATTTGAGGCTCCTTTGTGCTCCCCCAGGTCACCAGTCTGTCAGTCCCTGATCCAGGCCCAAGCAGAAGCTATGGGAGTTACTGTAAACAGAGGTCAGATCCACCTAATCCCCATCAAGGTGTGAGCAAGGCAGAACTAGTTTGGCAGCTCTTCCACCTGGAAAATAAAAGCATCTGGGAAGGTAGAGGAGTTTCCAGCCCTTCATCCTCCCTCCCAGCACACCAGGCAGTGGAATGGGAAGTTGCAATTCCTGGACATTTCTCCCCTGAATTTGGGTGGTTTTCTAAGTATAGGGACTGGAAGCAGTTACTCATCTAGTGTTTCCTGGGTGGCACAGCGGCACAGAGAGTGTGAGCTGGCAAAGATCACCCTTGCAATTCCCATAGCGCCAAGGTGGGTGTGGAAGGGATTCCTAAGGTTCCCATTGATCTAGGCCACAATGGGCCTACAGAAACAGAAAAACAGAAGCTACTTAGGTATTTACTAGAGAAGGAATTTAGGGCAAGAAATTGGTTATACAGGAGATAAAGGAGCCACGAACCAAACAAGCAATGGTGAGACAACCTGAAATTAGCAAAGTAGGAATGAATACTAGCTCTCAGATGGAGAGACAAAGGATGAAGATAGTTCAGGGACCGGGGACCATGGAGCACCCATCCAGGAAGAACTGGAGGGCACCTGTGGTCACCAGCAATGCCACCTACAACTTCTAATCTTCTGAAAACCCTTCCATTTGCTGAATCTGGACAAAATCCAGCTCGGAACCTGGGTAACACAGCCTGTAGGATCAGCCCCTGTGATAACAGAAGGTAGCAGGGGAAGAATGAAAAATGAGCCCAAGAGTAAAATGCCCGAGACTGACACAGGATGGCAGAGCAAAGGTAGCCAGCTAGCCAGGACCCAGAGACTGCCATTGTTGGGGCGGCGGGGAGTATGGTCGGACCCAGGGGGGCTGTTCTCCAAGAGTGAGGAAAAAGAAACAGTGCCACCTGATGGCACCCTGACACTTTCAGGCTAGTGTGATAGTCAAACAACTGATGACCATCCAACATGCCCCAGAAGAAAGCAGCAGCTGGTACCACCCGAGCTAAGAGACCCACCTGTCATGAAGCTGGTGTCATCAGCCCTGAGAGCAGACCAGCAAGAAACCAGTAGCTGGGCCCTGATAAAAAAGACTTGACTTCATCCCAGCTGATCGATTTCCTCTCCATCATGGCCACTCACCTGCAGGAGCACTTCCTCCCGTCCCCTCCCTGCAATGGAAGTGCAAGCCCAAGGTCTCGGGAAAGGGGAAGGAGGACTCCTTGAGAAATGAACAGGGACCATGAAATCAGTGTTTTGAACTAGACAATGGCTAAGTATAAAAACACCTGATTTGGATTGAATATTTACTTGACATGGCACCATTGTAAACCATGAGTGACTTAAAATTGTCAGGATCTCACCTGATTTCACAGTTTGGATAAAATTTAGTATCCTCTCTTCCAAGAGGGAATGGGAACTTGTCGAAGGAATGTAAGTGCTTTCATTAAAAAAAAATGAAGTATTGTTTGCACATAGCTGAGAGATGACATTTCCGTCAGTCTCAGTACACCGAATACACGGAACACCTACGCCGCAAAGGAAGCACAGCGGGAAGAGAAGCCGGTCCGTCACTGTGAATGTTGGCAGGGAAGGCTGGGGGGCGGTGTGCAGCACGATGGACAAGGACAACCCTCCTCTCTGCTCTGGTCAGCCCAGGGGGATCTCATGAGGGAAATGGATATCTGGATTTTTCATGTTTAGGAATAATGACTCCGCAGGTTTGGGGAATGGAAATTCTGGGCAAAGGGGCTCCTTATGGAACGTAGTGAGTGTGAGTGGTGGAGGGAACTTAGTCAGAGGTGTGTGTTTACTAAGCGCTTGTGTCTCAGCTGCAATCCACTCCTCCGCACTCCACTCCGTAAAGCTGGGGTTGGGGCTCTGCAAACCATACTTCCCTTTTGCCAGCTGGATCCTTTTAGGTGCGCTCACGGGGGCAGAAGGAAACACGAGGGGAAGGGAGAAGGGACTTCTCATTCCTGTATGCTTTCTCTTAATTTTGTTTCTGTTCTATGGCCTTTATCTTAGCAGTAGTTGTTGGTTCCAGTTTCCAGAGTTTTTTCTACACTCCCAGAATCCCCACATGGCTTTGATCTTAGCTCTATGTATCCCGTTCTGCAAGCTTCTAGGCCCTTAATCACTCCAACCTCTTCCCCCTGTTTCCTTAGCTACTTTCTGTAGCCAAGTATTCCCTTTGGTATATTTTCAGTCCTTCAATACCTGTTTAATTAGTTCCTTATTCTATTAAGTGAGAGAAGATGGACTGTGCTTGCCTTCAATTGATGACAAAACATCTGCACATCAAAGTTCAAAATATAAACATGGTTCTATAGCACGTTCACAATGGGACAGAGGGCCATAAACAGATTTGTGTGTCCAGCACTGTTGTTGGATGACCATTAGGCAGAAGTCAAACCATTTGTTAAAATCTCGAGATTTACTATGGAGCTTGTATGGTGGAATTCCTGCATATTAGACACACAGGGGCAAGTGGAACTGCTCAGGGTCCTGATATGTCATTAACACAGTCATCAACCCCATATGGGACACTTAGGAACTCCTAGAAATGATCAGAAAAACCTTAGAAATGCCCTGGAAGAGAAGACAGCCCAGCAGCGATGCTACTGCTTTTGGAGAGGATACTGAGCATCAAGAAGTGGCCCATTGGATACAGCCTCATGGAGACCAGAAAGAGGCACAGAGAGGAATTTCCATGTGGGTTCAGGAGGGAGAGGATCTTCAGCGATCTTAGTAAGTGTGGTCTCTGTGAAGCGGGGGTGGCAGAGGCTGCTGTGGACAGACTCCAGTAGTTAGTCAGGGTAGCTTCGTGATGCATCATTTCGTTAGTGCTTGGGAGTCACTGCTAGGCAGGTGGAGAGCCACATGGTGTCTGCTAATGCCGACCTCCAGCACTCCCGCTGGCACTGATTGCAGTTTGCCCACAAACTGGTTCATGAACCAGATCTCTGAAATCATGTTCTTCTCCACTCAAAATGAGACTTCAAATAGACTCTAAAGCATTCTTCCCTCCACTCCCAGTGGCCCAGATACAACTGATGCTCCAGAGTGTTGAATACTATTCTCCCTTCCCCACTGAAAGGGGCATAAAAATGCATCCTGACACCACCGAGGTGTCATCTCTGTTGCTCTCTCATGGAAGGGAGATGGGTTTTCCCAGTTGCGTAATTTCACAGAGAATGGGAGAGAGGATGGAGCATGGTGGCCAATGGTGGGAGCTCTGAGGGCAAATAGGATGGAGCTTGAATCCTGGCTGGGTCCAGACACTTACTGAACCTCTCTGACCCGCAGTTTCTTCATCTGGATTGGAAAAGCGATGATGGCATTTTCTCCGGTGGGCTGTGGTGGGAAATAATTAACCACACATCCAGTACCAGCCTTGGCATCGAGTACATCATTGGTCAATGGGAGTTCAAGTTAGTTGTTTTCAGGGGCCTATTTAAAAATCATTAGATAGCATAAGTTCCTTCAGAGAAAATACATTTGTGAACTCTCTTTTATATTCTCTGGGGAAGTTTGCAAGTAATTGGAAGAACTCTTCTGTCAGGATTACATGTCAGTTCCTTCTTCCTCACACCCTTACCGCAGGGCTATGGCTGTGGCTGCCCCTCCATGGATGTCTGGACTTAGAGGAATTTAAGACTCTTTGGATTTAACTAGAAGAAATTAAGGCAGCACCTCAGGACAGAGGTCCCATTCCCTCTGCCATCCATCCTTAGGGTCTTCAGACTATACTTCGAGGTGCCCCAGACTGGAAAGAGGTGTAATGGGCATTTGACATTTTTGTCTCCAGCAACTATTCCTCTTTTCTCCTGCAAAGGTGCTGATTTCTTTGGTTTGTTTGTTGGTTGGTTTGCTTTGGTGAGCCATCCTCCTTGACTCTCAGTCCCCCAGGGTGTGAGATTCCACCCTTACCTTGTACTTCAGCCAATGGGATCATGGCCCTTCCCTGGACACAGGTTTTTGTTCAGGGGTGGGCATGTGACTTAAATTGGTCTAATCTGGTGAATTTCAGGGATATGCCAAAATGTTTGGTCCAATCTGGGTCAAAATGTTTGCTTTCTGATGGGTTTGGCCCTGTGATAGGATAAACCTGGAGCGTCTGGGATATGAGGTAGAACCTGGAAATGAACCTGGCACAGGAAAAAGCAGAGTCTAAAGGAGAGAGACTTGAACTCCAAATCAAGTAAAAGCCAAACCAGCATCTTGAGTTTTCAATGATCAGAGACAGTAACTCTCTATTGCGCTTAAGCCAGTTCAAGCCCAGGTTTTTGTCACTGGCAAGAGTTGTGCCTGACACTAGAGGCAACTTGAGAGTATTTGAGTAAATACTCACTAGAAGAGAGAAAATCCTGATTCTCCGAGAGCTGTTACACTATTTTGATTGCTTTCTTTTAGACACTGCATTCAATATACCTAGCAAAGGAATCCTCCTTCGGCTGCCTCCAACAGAGAAATGGAAAAGAAAGCAGAAATTTAAGTGAAAAGAATTCACATAAATTCATAAGGTACTTCCCTGTAGACTAAACTGCCACGGCCCTTTTGCAGATTAATTCTGATAATAGCAATATACACAATTCTAAAAATAACAATAAAGCCTTGTAACTGGCAATAATATTCCAGGGGGTGTCAGAGCCCAAGTATTTGCAATGAGACGCCCCATCTACCAAGAGGGGCACCCTTCCCGCATTCCTGCACTGAGCAAAGCCTGTTCCTTCATAAATTGGAGTCTCCAGCTTTCGGAGGGCAGCAAATGATACCACTCTGCAACCTCAAAAGGGTTTCCTTGGTGGCAGTCCAGACGCTAACTGCCTTAGAGAGTAAGTGAGTCATAATTTGTACCAGAGTTGTTGCTATAATTACAATACAATGAAAAAGCCAAAGCTCTTAATTGTTCCCGCTGTAATAATAGACCTTGAGCTTGTGGGCTTGAAGCTAAGAAGCTCAGCCAGCAGCAGCCTCAAAATCTGACATTCTAGGCTCTTTGTCTGCACACTTCTGCCCTAAGGGCCAGCCAGGTAAACTGTCTCCAAGGGCAGAGCGGTCCCTGGTGGATTCCTGCTGGGTTCTCAAACCATTTCTTTTCTTCTGCATGCTGTGTGTAACACTCTTCTGTGGAAGGAGAGACAGAGGCTGGCCAATGGCAGGTTACATGAAGCCAGTGGGATCCGCCACCCCCAGCAGTTCTCTCTCTCTCTCTCTCTCTCTCTCTCTCTCTCTCTCTCTCTCTCCTCTCTCTTTTTAATCTCTCTTTTCTTTCTTTTCCTTTTCCTTATCTCTCTTTTATTTTTAATATCTGAAGGGTTTGGAAATTCTTCTCAAGTTGCTCAGGCAGATAGAGAGTAAACTTCCTAAACTTGTAATTATAGCTTCCACGGTTGATTTTTTTTTTTTTCTGGTAACAGTTAGGGTTTCCCCATAGCAAGCTATAGATACTGATTCTGGATAACAAATAAAAGAAGATTTTGTTGTAAAGATATGAGATAGCTCACAGAATTGAAGGGGAAACTAAGGTATCAGGCATGAACGCATTGAGAACCAGAACAGGTCTGGATCCAGACTCAGCAGTAGGAATCATGAGCATTCTTTTCAGGCTCTGCAACAACTAGTTTCCTTCTTTGCAACACCTGGGCGGAAGAGTCACATTCCTAGGCAAGGTTGGCTCAGCTGCCTGAGCTTGGGTCTCAGGGCCCCATGACCGACAGCTCCATCTAGACAGCTCCAAGTAGACGAAGGGGAAGTTCTCCAAGGAGTTATCAGGAAAAGGAAAATGGCATATTAGTGGACAATAAAACAATAGATGCCATTTACCCTACCTTTAATCAGGCTGCCTCCTCTTCCTGAAATGCCTTTCCCTATTGAAGACCCTACTCAGCCTCTGAGACCAGCTCAGATACCCTCTCCTCCAGGAAGCCTTCCCTGACCTGAACACACACACTCACCAACTGCTGAGTTAGGCATCCCACAGTCTCCAGGGTTCCCTTCTCTTACTGTCCTTAAAACATTGGGGTGTAATTATCTGAGTGTCTGACTTCCATGAGAAAAGAAACAATTTATTATTCAATCTTTTATCCTTAGTACCTAGCACATGGTGGGTACCCAACAGATGTACCAGTGAATGAATCTGATACTTTATAGAATCTGGACTATCCTGACTTTGAGTTATACCTATATGTTTATATAGAGAGAAGGAACCAATTATAATGTATTGATCAAATGAGTATCATCTTTGGGGCAACATTATTACAAATTTCTTAAAATATCTGTTGCGGCTATGGGGACATAGAATATAAACATCTTTATTTTATACTCAATAGCTCATTTTTCATTTGCTGTTTTCTGATGCTCAGAGAAATATATAATGAGGGAAGGTAATCATTCTCATTCTCCTAAGCCAGGTAATAAATATGAAGATGTGCTATGTCTTTAAGTACCACTGATATATTGGCTTCCTGAAGATTATCTTATGCTCTGGCCTACATAATACCTAATCCAAAGCAGATGCTAGGTAAACACACCAGATGGAATAAATCAAATCTGAACGATTTGCCTCAAATTGTTGCTGACACCTCAGTTTGCCTTCTCAGTTAGGGTCTAACTCATCATATATCCATCAATCATGCTTTCCTATTCAAGGTCATCACAAAATGACCACACATTTATAAAAGAAAATTTATAAAAGAATTCACCAGGAAGTCTTCATGAGGGTGCTTCTTGGTCAGTGAGACCTGTGTTACTCCCATGTGCTGTAGATTTAGAGAATTCTGAATGAACAGGTGACTGGCTAAGAGGAGCTGAGGGAGGGACTATAGACGAATTGGATCCTCCTCCACCCTCTGTCTGTCTGTTCCAGGCAAGGTAAGCATGTTTTCAACCTTATTCTCAATGATTCGGTAAATACCTACCCAACAGAACAGGGAAGCCCTTGTGTCCTAGGCCAAGTCTGCTTTTCTGCTAGACTGTGCCTTCGTGCCAATAGAAAAGGGCACTGCCTGCTCCATGTGCAAAACAGAAACAAGACTCTTCCCTAGGCACCTGGATTATCAAAAGGTACCCACGCTGGTTGGATGCAGCCCTGCAAGGGGTGCCCACTCTGGTTGGATGCAGTCCTTTCCAGGAAGCAAAAAAAAACCAATATCTTCAATTACTCAACTTTTTTCCAGGCTTGGTCCTGAATCTAAATATATTTGCCCACAAATATGGTATTTCAATATGTAAATGTGCCCCCAGAGGATTCTCTACTAACTCTTACCATAAAAGCATAATCAGAATCAGAGCTTACATTTAGTGAAACATGGGCTAAACACTTGATAAGCATTACTTTATTAAATCCCATAACATGGGTAATTTCCTTGAAATATACATGAGAAAATTGAAACTCAGAGAAGGGAAGTGACTTGTCCAAGATCACATAGTATAGCTGGTGGCAAACTCAGCTTACATTCCCTGCTACTAGATTATCCTGCCCTCCATGTTGGGTATGTGATACTGTTATAATCAATACTAGTTATTAATAATCAAAAAGAAGCAAAGAGAAGGTCAGACATTATAGGCATGTCATTTGGGCAGCTTCACTTTCACACTCCCCAGGGAACCATCTACCCATTCCTCTGATACAGATCATTAGGGGAAGGGGTCCAACAGAGGAGAGATAGATACATGCACAGTGAAGTTGGGGTGATTAGGGGAGGTGTCTGTCAGTCACACCTGGGAACAGAGGTCATTGGCCAGAATGGGTGTGGCCACTGCAAACCCATGAAAATTTGGGAATGCATAATCCTTTAAACAAAGGGATTCTCTCTCTTGACTCCTGGCTCTTGGCTTGTGGGGCTCCCTCGTTCCTGCTTCTTTGCATTTGCCTGTGTTTCCTCCAGAGCCATGCGGTCCTGCACACCCCACACATAACGGACTGATGGACTGTAACAGGAAACACAAACTAAGCTAGGCGGATGCAGGATTGGGCTATGCCCTAACATGGAGAGGAAACTCGGGACACTGGCTTGTATTTCAGCCCTACTGAAGCCACAGACACACTTCTTCCTTGGCAGGACAAAAGGAAATGGGACCTCAAAGGTGTAACTCCACAGAACTAAAGCTTTCTACGATGTCTCATCCTCCCATGTGAGTCTCAGAAAATTCCTTTTCTTGGGATATCACAAGAATTCCTCTCCCACAAGCAACAGGAGGGGACAGGGACCTCTCCATGCCGGTAACGCATGTAGAATGGGATTGTCTACTTTTGAGGAGAGACAGTGAATAGTATTTTACCATTACATCCTCAACCCGAGCACTGTGTTAGTCACACAATGGGCTCACAATCAATATTTGTAGATAAGAATGAATAGATGCATTTTGGCTGTGGGGACTGTGGTTTCTGAGTCATGAAAGCCAGAGTGGTTTACTTAGTAGGTTGAGAGAGAAGAACCATCACCTCACTTCCTCTGAGAGCCACGCCAAACCTCTTTCCTTCTTACTCTCAAACGATGAGCTGAGTTACGAACAGATAGCTATGTACTTCTTCCTATAGATACAAGGAATGTAGAAATAGGGTTGAGGATGGGGGCACAAAAAGGTCAGTTCCTGCCACACTCACAGTTTGGACATTTGCTTCCAACCTCTAGAAATAATTTTCCCATTTCCCAGATATTTCAGCATCACTGGTTTTGTTTCTCATCAGAGGCAACACAGCTTTGCCTCCTCACAAAGCTGTGTGCTAAATCTGAAAAGTACTAGCTGGCAGCTCAGCCCCACAAAGACGGCTGCTGCTGGTGCTGGTGCTGCTGCTGTGGGGATTCCCAGCCAGCACAGAGGCCCCTGCTGCTGAGTGGAGTTCCCCAACACGAGAAGTGAGTGGGCCATAGAGCTCGTTGGTCTCTGGGGGACCACCAGCATCGTGACCTCTCCCCTGCAGAGTTGTGTTTTGGGAGGAGCATCTGAGAGGGGGGATGGTTATAGTGTGCTGGGAGTTGGTTTTGGAAGACATAGGTCTCTCTCCAGGCTCCACAGAATTCAATGGATTGATCAATGATGGCTTCATAGCAGGTAGAATTCGATCTCCAATTTCCATGGATTAACCAGTTACCATCTCTGAATCTGAAGTGAGCTCAACTTCAGATCCTACTCAGGCCTTACGAGGTGGCCCCTGTTCCAGCCATAAACATTTAGGAGGCTTTCCATCTGAGATAGAAAGTGCCTCAATGTTAACTTCCGTGTGTTTGGAACTCACAGATGCAGTCATGATCATTCACTTGGATTCCAACATTGACTCACAATTCCCTGGAAGCTCTGTACTTCCTCACTGCTCCCTTGCTTTGTGGTTTCTGCACTGGCCCTACCACCAGCTGGCTGGTTCTGGCCTCAGGCCCCACACTTCTTGTTTGTTTGTTTGTTTGTTTGTTTGTTAATCCTCACCCGAGGATATTTTTCCCAATTGATTTTTTTTTTAGAGAGAGTGAAAGGGAGGGAGGGATGGAGGGAGAAACATCAATGTGAAAGAGACACATCAATTGGCTGCCTCCCTTACGTGCCTCAGTCTGGGGCCAGGGACAGAACTTACAACCCAGGAACATGCCCTTGACTGAGAACCGAACGACGCTTTTACCACTGAACCACAACGGCCAGGGCAGGCCCCACACTTCTTGCCATGGATTCCCACCTCGTGTCCACGTGCACCGCTGTCTTGACCCTCCACATGACCTGACATGCAACCCCACAGCCTAGAGAAGACCCCTGATTTTCTACAGTCCATCATCCATTTGACAAATATTTCCTAATGTGTTCTAAGAACTCTTCTAGATATTAAAACAATAAACAGGTAAAAGTCCTTGCCCTCAAAGACTTACATTCTAGGGCAGAAGAGAGAAAATCTACACATGAATGAAGAATTACTTCACATACTATCCAGTAATCATGAGCAGGGCCATGAAAAAAAAAATAAAAGTTAGAGAATAGGGAGTAACATGGGAGGGGTTGCCACTTCAAATTAAGGGGCCAAGGAAGAAGGTAATATTTGGAGGAGACCTGGATGTGTGAGGGAGAGAGCCACAGGAAAATCCAAGGACGAAAACAACTGGCAAAGGGGCCAAAGTGGAAATGAACTTGGCAAGATGGACGAACAGAAGGGAGGCAGGGTGGCTGAGAGAGGAAGAGTGGAGGAGTTAAGGCCCAAGAGACAGGCAGGGACCACATCATAGACGGTGTGGATATCTGAGGCCAGGGAGAGGCATTCTGATTGGACTCCAAGTGTGCTGGAAAGCCACTGGAGGGTTTTTAGCAGGGGAATTATATAACCCGATTTACCTCTTTAAAAAGTGTTTAGCACAGATTGCAGGGGGCCAGATAGGCATCTATGACAGCAGACCAAAAGAAAGATGGTGTGGTGGCAGTCGGGTGGTGAGAAGCAGTCATATCAGCATATTCTGTCTGGTAAACTGTCTGGAGAATGTGAGGGTAAGAGAGGAGTCAAGAACGACCCCAAGGGCCTCTCCCAGTCCTGGCCTAGTTTAGAGGTGTGAAATGAGAAAGCAAGCATAAGAAAATGTGCCCCTCATCAGTACTCGCTTTGGAGACCAAGCCTCTTGGCCCATTAAACCTCAGTCTAAATCCCCACCTGCCATCTAATTCAAATTATAGACTTACTCATAGGAAGAAGTGAGCAGTTTCAAGCATATAGACTCCTTATAAACTGATCCAGTGACAGTCAACTCCCAGGAGAGCAGGACTTGGGATTCCTCAAGCCAGTCTAGGGCTCCTTGAGCCTTCAGAAACTACATTTTGATTATGGATTAAAGCAGAAAAGGTCCGTACTCGGCCTGACAAACAGGTGGCACATGTGTCCCCTCTTCTTACCTCCAAATCCAATCCCATGAGCCACTGCTAATCTACGTCATTGTTATTCACTGAGACTAGACGCTGCCTCACATTCCTTATCAACACACTTCCCTCTGTCACTAACAATTAATCAGAGTCAGCCTGACAGATGATTGCCAGTCTGGCTCCTGGTTTATCATAATGGTTTTGTTCTTCAAGATCAGACACACCCTTAGGTAGCCTGTGACTACCATCTGGGATCACTTTCAGCTGCATTATGAATGGAACAGGAAGAGAAATATACTGTATTTATTAAGCTTTGACCCGAACGCTCTACATAGCCTGTATTGTCATGTTTTGACATAGTTCATCTTAATCACACCCAGACACACGCAGGCATCCAATGCTTTCTGTAGTCACCGTTACAACGGTGCTGCCCCTAACAGGCCTGCCGTTCCCACGTGATTCCGGAAGCGTCACACCTTTTCTTATCTCCTTCCCAAGCAGGACTCCCATTTTTCCATTCTCCCTGCAAGTGAAACTAGGTGGTAATAGGTTAATCCTGCCAAGATGTCAACCAGCTGACATGTAATGTCCTTTGCCCACAAATGATGCCTTAGCCCAGTAAAATGGACCACTCTGATATACCCTTAAGGTATCATGTTAATAATGGGAATTTCTGGAATTGTGACAGAACCTCTAGGAACAAAGGTATGTCAGGGTCCAGGGGAGGAGAGGCATTTGGCACTCTTACAAGCATTACACTGACAGGCAAGTGTCCAGGTGACTTGCCATTGCTGCTGCCATAGAAAGCCAGTCCTCTGCCTAGGCCCAAATAGGGAGTCCTGCACAAGAGCCATTTTTTTATCATTTTTGGAGCAGAAGAAAAATAATGTGCATCCTGATTCTTCCAAAAACGTTTTTACTAATTCTGCACACAAAGTATCTCAATCTCCAGGTATTGGGATTGATTTCATCCACACCAGACTACAGGATGAAGAGGCTCAGAAGGGAAATTTCTTAACCGTGTATGGTACTCTGACCACATCCTGCCCAGAAAGGAGGGGCTGAGCTGTGGGTCACTGCCCAAGGCATCTAAATGCACAGGGCTTTTTAAATTTTTTTTGGTTGTTTATTTTATCTGGGGCTGTGCACTTGGACTTTTGAGAAAATTCTCTGTCACCATTATCAAGACAATCTTAAACTTTGGGGAGTTTAACTAACCCCACCCACACAAATAGAATGACTCACCCCAGAGGGGTCTGAGTTGGTGTCTGGTAAGGCAGGGAGATTAAACAACTGCTTTAAAAAGCAATGTCCTAAATTATCCCTGTAAGCAACTGCCTCTAAGAAGAAAGGCCCAGAGTGAGGGCATCCAGATACTATTTCATAGCTCCATCAGACAAAGTCCCAGCAGAAAAGAATGGCACTCAAATTGTGTAATAGGAGGAGAGCTTATGATAAAGGGACTCTTTTCAGAGAAGTGGTCAGGTTCGGGGAAACAAGAACCAGTGCAGGATCTGGGCTAGCAACAGCCATACTCCCCTTACTCTCCCTAGACCTGACAGGAAATGGAGAGAGAGAATTGTGAGGAGAGGGTCCCTAACAGGAGGCAGGAGTTGTGACCTCACAGTATTGGGGCCCAGATAGCTCACACTGTCCCCACAGGAAGCCATTCAGCAGAAGAAATACCCCAATTTCATTCCTATCTGGTAGCCAAATCTCCTGCTGGTGCCTCCAACTGACCAATTCCTACAAGAAGCCCAGGGCAAGTCCACAGGTCAGCCTCCCAGGGCACAGAGCTGGGTAAAGATGGGTGGACACTGGATCTAGAGAGATAATCAGCAGATATGCTACAGATAAGGTACATCTATGCATATTCAAGTAACTCAAGTCCAAGAAAATTAAGGCATCTCTTTAAGTCTTCAATAGCTCTAAAATTCTGTAACTCTAAATATATTTCATTTTATTAGATAACTTGATATTTTTCTTTCCAGATTACCCAAGAACTCCCTTAGGAGAATATGTCTAAATCCAGAGTAGGACATGGGCTTTATCTCACACCAATCAATGGGTTGCACTGTTGAGCTGAGGACTGGGAGGTCCCACTGGGCCCAGCAGGAGTAAGTGCTGTGTTGATGAGTAATGCCCACCACGACTCCTCCGCAAGTTGAAGGTCCTCAGAGTAATAGTTAACGAATCAAAGCAAAAGGAAGAATTGAGATAATTATCCTTTTCATCTGGTTTAAAACAAATGAATCCAAAATATTTCCTTTAATGGTGTGTATGCTTATGTGTTTGTGTATAACTTTAATTTACCTGCTTTCTCCTGGACAAAATAACATTTTTTTATTATAGCATATACCATATCATGTCAGTTTTGGGGAGTACGAACCATTGATACTTCTGATTTTATTCTACTGATGGCTTTATGTTCACAGGTCCCGATGGTATTGATGATCTTACAAAATGACTTGTTATATTTATGTTTACTCTCTAGATCTACACAGCCCAATATGATAGCCATGAGCCATATGTGGCCATTTAAATTTAATTAAAATTAAATTAAAAATTCAGCTTCTCAATCACACTAACCACATTTCAAGTATTCAATAGGCACATGTTGGAAAGCACAAATATAGATCAGTTCCATTGCTGCAGAAAGGTCTTTTGGAAGATGGTGCTCTAGAGCTCAAGGTTGGACACAATGAAAATGATGTGACTGGAAGCATCACTTAGGCATTTCAATAATCCTATTATGTACCAGGCAACAAGCTAAGTGATTTATGACATTATCTTGTTTAATGTTTGTTTGTTTTTCTTTCTTTTTTTTTTTTTTTTTGGTGTGTGTGTGTGTGTGTGTGTGTGTGTGTGTGTGTGTGTGTGTGTTGAGAATACTTAATGTCTACTCTTAGGGAATTTCAAGTATACAATATGGTATTATTAATGAAGAGTCAGCATTCAGATTCTCAGAATTGATTCTTCTTATAACTGAAAATTTTACCCTTTGACTTACATCTCCCTGTTTTGCCCTCCTCCAGTCCCTGGCAACCACTATTCTCTCTGTTTCTATGAGACTTGGCTTTTTGTTGTTGTTGTTTTAGATTCCACTTATAAGTGATACCATACAATACCTGTCTTTCTTTGTCTGGCTTATTTCTCTTAATGTAATGCCCTCCAGATTTATCCATGTTGTTGAAAATGGCAGTATCTCCTTTCCTTTTTTATGGTTGGATAATATTCCTGTGTGTGTGTGTTTTATATAGTACATCTTCATCCATTGATCTATTGACAAGTTATTTCCATATCTTGGCTACATAGATAGTGCTGCAATAAATATGGGAGGGCAGGTAAGTCTCTTCAAGATCCTAATTTCATTTTCTTTGGGTATATGCCCAGGAGTGAGATTGCTTGATAATATGGTAGTTGTATTTTTAATGTTTTGCAGAATCTCCATACTGTTTTCCATGGCAGGCTGTACCAATTTACATTCCTACCAACAGTGCACAAGAGTTCCCTTTTCTTCATTTCCTCATCAACATTTGTCATCTCTTGTCTTTTTTATAACAGTCATCCTAACAAGAGTAAGGTGATATCTATCATGGCTTTGATTTGAATTTTCCTGATGATTAGTGATGCTAAGCACCTTTTTATGTATCTATTGACCATTTGTATCTCTTTTTTGGAAAATGTCTAGTAAGGCCTGTGACCTTACTAGACATTTAATCTTCACAACCACCCTGTAAGTAATTACCATTCTCGTATTATAAATAGGCTAAGAGAGGTAAAATAATTTGTCCCATAACCACAAGGTAGTAATTAAAAGTGCTCATATTCAAAACTAGATCTTTGTGACATCAAAGCTCATGTTCTTTACCATTATATCTACATCTGCAAAAGAAATAGCATGTCTACTTCATAATTCACTTGGTTTTGATTTTTTAACAACTGTGACTCCCTAGAGATATATTTTTAAAATTTTTATTTTATTGTTTAAAGTATTACAAATAGTAGTACATATGTCTCCTTTTTTTTCCCCATTGACCTTCCCCCGGCCTCCCTCACCCTCCGGCACATGCCTTCACACACACACCCCCCACCCACCTCCCATCGCCCTCATCCCTAGAGATTATAACTAAGTTGAAATACTATTTATTTTCAAAACCATCATATTTCCTTACATAATACATTGTCATCTATTGTTCAAATGTATGATAAAGTGACGTATGAGATGTCCTTGAATTAACCCTTTCTCTATCTTGAGTATTAAGAATATGAATAATAAGCAAATAAATGATGGTTGTCATACTTGTTCCATCTGTATCAATAAGGGCCCCATCAACAAACAAATGGCACACTCAACTGAGTAAGTGAGGAGAGTTAATAAAGTGACCACTATCAGGGTATAGACAGTGCTTAGGAAAACCAACAAGGAAGTAAGCAAGAGTGAGGGGGCATTATCACCTAAAACCTGTAGGAGAGGAATAAGAGAAGGGAGCACTTACTGATACCAGAGAGGGCAGCTGTATGGAAATGGCACCTGATGGAAGCTGAGGACACAGGGAACTTCAAGTGATTCAATAGGGAAAGAGCCACCTCACTCACCATTGAGACAGTCCACACAGTGCAGCCTCCTGGGCTGCCGAGCAAGAAGAGTAGAGAAGGGAGATACACAGAAGACACCTTGCATATGATCTGTTGTTATTTGGGGGGAAAACTAAGGATAGCATTGCAGGAAGTTAATGTTAATGGAGATAAGGTTGACCATCAACAGTTTTCTTTACATCACAGTCACTTATGGCCAATTAGAGGCTCAAGGTAGGAGAAATGCCCAACCTCAGGCCCAGGTAGGCTATGGATTTCTTCCCATTACCCGTTTAAGTACAGTAACTGGAATGTTGGACTTCACCGTGGGATTTCTTTTATACCTTGGCAAAGGACATGACAATGATATCATGGGGCTAACCCAAAGCAAACAGAAGCTTACCAAGAGCATGTACTTGTTTGTAAAGACTGCTAGGCTAGTGGCCCTAGAATTGGCACTTAGAATCACAGTATTCAGAGCAAGGATCATGGGAAGTCTTAATTCCAGGGCCACTTCTATGGAGCTGCTGAATTTAGTATGGGAGACTATTTTTGAGTCACTTTTTATCAAGTGCCTACTACATCCCAGATACAGTGCACCAGTCACCTAGCTCCGTGGTCGGCAAACTGCGGCTCGCGAACCACATGCGGCTCTTTGGCCCCTTGAGTGTGGCTCTTCCACAAAATACCACGGCCTGGGCAAGTCTATTTTGAAGAAGTGGTGTTAGAAGAAGTTTAAGTTTAAAAAATTTGGCTCTCAAAAGAAATTTCAATCGTACTGTTGATATTTGGCTCTGTTGACTAATGAATTTGCCGACCACTGACTTAGCTCATCTCGTCATTCCTGGGCATGCCATTTCCTTATCTTTAGTTACTAGAGGCCCGGTGCACGAATTCGTGCACAGGTGGGGTCCCTCAGCTGGACCAGCAATTGAGGCCTATCAGGGGGCTGGCCAGCTGGGGGGAGGGATCCCAGGAGGTTGGCTGGCCGGCAGGGGGCGAGGGCCATGGAAGGTTGGCAGGCCAGGGGGGTGGGGCTGCGGGATCATGGGGGTCAGCCAGCAGGAGGGGAGGGAAGGAAAAGAATTAAGGAGGTTGGCTGGCAGGGGGGAGGGGCCATGGGAGGTTGGCTGTGGGAGCACACTGACCACCAGGGAGCAGCTCCTGCGTTGATTATCTGTCCTCTGGTGGTCGTGCACATCATAGCGACTGGTCAACCGGTTGTTCCTGTTGTTCCGGTCATTCTGGTCGTTCAGTCATAAGGGTTGCTTAGACTTTTATATATATAGATGACTTGGCATATGCTACTCTCTCTCCCTGATCTTCCCTCCCAGCCCTAGTCTGGTAAACTCCTACCCTTACTTCAAAACACACTTTGGGAATTACAACCTCTGGGAAACCTTTCAAATTGATATCCTGAAGGCTGAGATTCCCACAATTCTTAGGTTATCCTGCTGTTAGAGCAAGTATCAGAATATGGTGCAATGAATCTATTTACATGTCTGTCTCCTCAGGTTGGTGGAAGCTAGTACTTACCCTGAAAGAGGTTGGCTTACATTAAATTTTAGTATAGGACATAGATATCTTTGAAAGGCAGAGTGTTAAGTGCTGTGGGACTGTGGGAATGATGGTGCCATAGGAGGAAGGTAGATAAATAAAGACTAAATAAAGTCCCTGGCCCCAAATAAAGACTAAATAAAGTCCCTGGCCCCTGCCCTCAGAAGAAGGATAATCAGAAAAAAATGCAAGAGACCCAGTTACGGTAAATTTGAATTTCAGATAAGCAACAAATAATTTTCAATATAACTTTTTAAACATATCTCAGGTAAATAAATTCAAATATTGCACAGAACACACATACCCTAAAAATGTTTCTGTTTATCTGAAATTAAAATTTAACTGGGCAGCTTGTATTTTAACGTGCTATATCTGAAAACCCTATTCAAAGGACTTACGGTATATCCAGTTTATGAAATAAGAAGTGACGATGGGCTGTTAGCACTACCAGGCAGAGCATGCTAAAAACAGAGAGTGGCACAGTTAGGGAGTGCTATGGGAAACCCTGGTGGCACAAACCCAGAATGTGCCCTCTCTTTGTTTTCAGTACAGAAGAAAAGGAGGGAAGCCATATTTCTTGGTTCCCCTGGCAGTAAGCCCGTCAATATGGCTTCTCACTGGCTCCCCTCGCTTGCAAATACATGGTGTGCTTGAAAGAGAAGATCTGGGCTTCAGTTGCATGCAGACCACTGACCAGCTGTGTGGCTTTCAGAAAATCACTAAACTTCTCTGTGTCATTTTCCTTTCCCATAATTGAAAAACTCAGAACCAATTTAAATAAATAGTCCTTTTACATACTTAGGAAATCATATAAGATCCACTCTGAGAAAAATTAGAATCTTCCTGTAGCTTCATCCACTGCCCCACCCCTTTCTTCCTCCCAGGGCTGACTGGCCTCTAGGCATGAGCCAAAAAATTAACACTTATTCCATGCCTCATTTCCCAGAATCTTCTATATCAGGGGTCAGCAAGTTTTTTCTGTAAAGGGCCCTACAGTAAATATTTTAGGCTTTTCAGGCCATCTACTTTACAAATTATAAACTATTTTAGGCTTTCTGAGTTTCTATTGCAACCACTCAACTCTTCCATTGTAGCGTGACAGCAGCCAAAGATAATACATAAACAAACAAGTGTGGCTGTGATTCAATACAACTGTATTTATGAACACGAAAGTTGAATTTCATGTAACTTTCGTGTGTCCTGAAATGTTATTCTCCTTTTCGTTTTGACAATAGTGTGATAAAGGCCTGGGTTGGGACAGGGGCTGGGAGGAGGGGGATAAAAAGGGTGAGGATTGGGGACATCTGTAATACTGTCAACAATAGAATAAAATAAAATAAGATTTTAAATGCATATGGGGAAAAAATCTTACAAAATGCTAATAACCATTCTTAGCTCAAGGGCCATAAGAAAAAAAGGCAGCAGGCCAGATTTGACCCCCAGCTATGGTTTACCCACCCGGTGCTACATGCCTGAATTGTTACCTCCAATAAACTCTTCACCCTGGGTGGCTGGCTCATCTACTGTTCGTACTCTAGGACAGAGACAGGAAAAGAGCTGGTCTGAGTTCTTCCCTCTGAATCCAGGGAAAGTATCGCTACTTCCTGTGTCATCCTTCATCTGTTTAAAAAAAGGATGCGGGGTGAGGGGCATTATATTTAGCAAGCTGCTAAATAAAGTGGTTGAGAAATACAAATGAGGACAGACACTTAGCAGGGACGATGCAAGTGTTGAGTAATATTGAAAATCATATGGCCAGGGAAATAGAGAAATAAGAATGTTTTCCTTATTAATTTTCCACCATGATTATGTTACTTCATGGAAAGCAGAGTAATGTGTGAGGTCATTTTTCCTTCACACACAATTCACTTTCATGTAGTTAAAAAAAAAAAAAATAAGGGGGAAGTTTCTCTCAACAGAGAAGCCCCAATGCCCAAGGGTACATCTTCTCACGAAGGTCCTTTCTGCCCCTCCCCACCCCGCCCCTCTCTTTCTACACTGCTCTTCAGCCCCATGTAGGCTACTCTCAGCATAACCCACTTCTCCCAGTTATATAGTTTCCAGCTTTATTCTTTTCTCCTGCAGGACAAGGGTGCTAATAAGTACCAGGCATATTACCAAGCCAGGAACCCAACACACACTACAGTGCTTAGAAATCATTGTTGTTTGAATAAGATAATATCAGAAAGGTAGAAAAAAATGAAAGAAAACCCTTAAAACTTATGAAAGTAAAAATATCAGGTAAACAATGATACAGAAAACCCAAGCATAGAGAAGGTCCTTGTTTCAATAACTCGGGAATCTTTTGCTGGTGAGACATGGCGACCAATTTTCAATGGCAATCCTAGACAGTTTAGAAAAAGGGCCCCCCCAGATGACACTCGGGGAGCAGATCAGGTTTTGATAGAAGTAGAAAACACCCACCAGAACTGAATGATAATTAGAGATGCTTAGAGCTCAGTCAAGGTGCCAGGATACTGGTGACTACCCAGCAAGTTACAGTAGAATTGAAGTTCGTTTTTAAAATCTTTGAGAGTGGCATTTTTATTTGTTGGCTGATGAATCTTTCATGAACAATCTCAGTGCATTAACAGAGCATTTTAGTTCAACCAAGGTCAAAGAAACTAAGAAGGTATATTCTCCTTATAAAGTGTTCTCTGGAAAATATAACAAGAATTACTATATAATCGCAGATACTTAAGCAAGTGCTTAAGAGAAGCATCGTGGAGCACGAAAGAAACACCTGAATTCAAGGCCTAGTCCTACCCTTTTTGAGCCAAGTGAATGTGAGTGCATGACACTCTTTGAGCCTAATCCCTTCGTCTGTAGAATGGGGACAATGCTCTGCTCTACTCACCACACAGCTCTGTTGTGAAGCTCAAACATGACACATAAACAGGGTTTTGCAAATTATAAAAATAGAAGTGCTTTCTATGATGACTCTTATTATTGAAGAAGGAATAGTTGCTCAGGTTAATCGCTAAGTCATTGAACACTGCTCCAGTTACTTGAACAGATGATTTGCAAGGGTTAATAAGCACATGTCTCAGTCACCACTTTAGGCCTGGTGAGTCAGAGCTCAAGAGCACGAGGCCCAGGTCATGGGCTCCATGGGACCAGCTCATCTGACTTGGACAGCAGGAGCTTCCAAGTTAAAGAAATCTGGACTTGAATCCCATCACTGCCCCTGACTCACTAGGCAAGTCCCTTATCCTACCCAAGCCTCAGTTTCCCCACCCCTAAAATTGGGACATTAATATTACCTTACAGGATTGTTGTGAGGCTCAGAGATAACATACATAATCCCTGATACATGGTAGGTTTTTCACAAATAGAAACAAATACTGTAAAGGGAAGAGGTGATGGCTTTAATCCTGACCACCTATTTTGCAAATGTATGCGGAGATTGATTATGTGGACAATCTTCTCAAATCTATTCCTATTTCTTGAAAAATAAAATCCAAAAGACAAGGCCCACTCATGATGGGATTTGCATCTAAAAAATGACAGGACATTCTATACCAACTTCTTTCCATTACATTTCTTATTATAATAAGATGCACCCCCAAAAAAATTGTTGATAATTTGACCTAAACTGGTCATATGCCTGCCCCACGCTCAAAACTGTTGATCTTCCCCTCCCCCAACCCTGCCCCTTTGTCTACCATAGTGAATCCTTTCCAAATGTCTGCCTCACATTCAATCCAAACCCCTAGCCAAACTGGATGTCTCGTTATATCCAAAGTCACTCTCTGCCTGGAAAGCCTGACACTGTCCTAAGTCAGGCATCTTGGAAACAGATACTGAGATACTAAGATTTGGTGCAGGAGGATTATTGGGGAGCTCTCAGGAAGACCTGACAGGGAGAGAGGGACGAAGGGATGGGCAAAGAAAAAAGTTGTACCACGATGCATCCAAAACTGAGGCCTCAGCAGATCCCCTGTGAAACTCTGGAGCTGAGGTGGCTCCTCAGGGAAGTCATAAATTGTGTCCAGGGGCTATGCACTGTACCCCACATTGACCAGTCATTGGAGGTGGGTCCCCCCACCCCAGGGAGGGATCATAACCTTTGGCAAAGGGAATTTCTTAGAGAGGGACTCAGTTGAGAATTGTCAGCAATTAACCCTCTGTGCAGCTGAGCAATGTGTATCTCCTCCTGAAGGGCATCTGGGAAGCACCTCACCACATCCACTACTTCAATTTCCAAATCACTGTCCAGACCTCAAGGTCCATATTCACCACCGCCTCACCATGAAGCCCATTCTGACCATGTATTCTCTCCTTCTTCATACTTGAGATATGGGTTCCACACCTACAAGATACTTCCAGGTGCATCTTACATTGTCACTGAATTCAGAGGTCACAAAGTTCAAAATATATTCTCGTTGGTACCACTTCTCAAAATTCCAGTGAATGTAGAGAATGAGAAAGTCATACACCCTTAAAGGCACACAACGGTATGTGTTTTTCTTATAGTTAAAATTTCCAAGACCTCAGCGTATTTAAGCATACTTAATACTTTCAAGTCTGGTTCCTCATTTTGTTTATAGGAAAGAATATTTCCTGGGTAAAGATACAATTCTATTCTTGCACAATATTCATTGGGGTTTTCGTTTCCTTTATTTGCTAAAAATTTTTTCTTTATAAAGTATTCCCTTGAAAATATAACAAGAAGTACTATATACTGAAAAAAAAAAGTCAGACTACACAAGCAGGATCAAATTAATAAGAAATCTTCCAAGTTACACAAATTACAGAAAGTATCAGCCATAAAGAAAATACTATTGTAGAAAAAAAACACACACAGTATTCAATATGAGTATCCCTATCCAGCTTCCTTAAGAGATGAATATTAATGTCATATTAGTGTTGTCATATTGAAATGACTTATTGAATCAAAAACATGAAAATGATTGCTTTGCAATAAATAGGTTACATGAATGAAACAACTTGAGTAAAACAAATGAAGCCAAATTCTTCTACCAAATGGAAGATCTATGTGTGAAATATGTGTGTGTGTGTGTTTATACATGTTTAGAAAATATATAAAATAAATTATGTGCATATATTATTTTATGTGCATTCATATATAAATATGTGTATGTGCTCATGTGTGTGCATTAGGGAAATACTTCACTGACAGATCATTGCAAAGTGAAGGGCTAAAGTATCTTCATCTCTAAATCAACAGTATAAACTTCTACATATGAACCCTCCAATGCTCCCAAATCTATAATACAACACTCCATACAGTACCACGCTTAGATCCATGCAAGCAGTCCAGCCCCAACCACAGCTGAGGGTACCTGCGCTCCGGAGGTCTTGAACAAATTGTTCTAAGCCTTCCTCAGGTACCTGGGATCAACCAGGGTTAACAGTGTCATCCAGGTCAGGCACCTCCATCCCAGCCCAGGACTTACATGGGCCCTGGCCCCACTTATCCTTTTCAGGAAACTTTACAACCCTCTGCCTCAGGGTAGGTTGACCAGATGCCCAAGAAACTCCTGACCTCATGCCTCATGGTTGTCGGGGGTCAGTGACTGAACCCTGTCTAGGAGGTTGACCTGGCAAATGGGTCACTGCCACTAGCCAGCATGGTGTTTCTTCAATTACGATTGAGCTGCCAGAATGGTGCTGGCATACTGATTTGGGATGACTCATTCATGTTGGACATAGGATCATTCAGGGCTATGGGTTCACTGTCCCCTTTTAGGTTTGAGCCTGGTGTTTGTGAGGCGGTCAGTGCTCCCACTGCAGGGCTGCCTCTAGTCACCCTGTCTGATCCCTTCCCTCATTGCTGACTCCAGAGTAACCATCACTTTCACACATGCTCCTTGCCACATGTCAGATAGTCGTTGGGAGTGATCTCACTTATCTCCTCCAAGGATTTTGGAGACTGTTACTCCACAAAGCAAATGGCCATAGACCCTTGCAAAAGACATCCCTTCATCTTTAATCAATGTAGTGACACTGCATCTTCCCAGGTCTTTTTGTGGGAATGGGACCACCCTTCTTATCGGGCCCAAAGGACCCTCTCCCATCATCAACACTGAAACATATCACTAGGAATGCAGTAATTACAGCCTAAAGCATTCAAGAGAACACATGGTTGAAAAAAGTATAATTCTACATTATACTATAAAATTGCAAACTTTTATAGTATACTAGAGGCCCGGTGCACGAAATCCATGCACGGGGGGGGGGGGAGGGGTGTTTCCCTCAGCCCAGCCTGCACCTTTTCCAATCTGGGACCCCTCGAGGGATGTCCAACTGCCTGTTTAGGCCCGATCCTACCATCGGGCCTAAACAGGCAGTTGGACATCCCTCTCACAATCCAGGACTGCTGGCTCCCAACTACTTGCCTGCCTGCCTTCCTGATTGCCCCTAACCACTTCTGCCTGCCAGCCTGATCACCCCCTAACCACTCCCCTGCCAGCCTGGTTGATGCCTAATTGCTCCCCTGCCAGTCTGATTGCCCCTAACTGCCCTCCCCTGCAGGCCTGGTTCCCCCCAACTGCTTTCCCCTGCAGGCCTGGGTCCCTCCCTGCTGGCCTGATCGCCCACAACTGCCCTCCCTTGCAGACCTGGTCTCTCCCAACTGCCCTCCCCTGCTGGCCATCTTGTGGTGGCCATCTTGTGTCCACATGGGGGCAGCCATCTTGTGTTGGAGTGATGGTCAATGTGCATATTACTCTTTTATTAGATAGGATGGGTCCATTAATTTTATGATTTTTAACCAAGTTGTTTATACAGAGAGGGGCCCTGCAAACAAATACTTCCCCAAGGCCCTGTACAGCCTAGAGGTGGCCCTGATTCCATGTGACTTTAAAACCACCACACTGAAACCTAGAAATACCGAGTGAACAGTAACTTTCATAAGCCCTTTTTAGTGCAGCAAATTCTCTAACACTTTCCAGATGGTAATAAATGTAATTATTAGTCCATAATGATACTTTGTAGCAATCCAATGGAACTTTTGAAAAATATATTGACTCTTAAAATCAAAATAAATGTTAAGACCAATGTCAGTCATATTTACCTATTTTTGTTATCCATTATTTAAATTGAAATAACTTCTATAATTATTTCAAATTTCAAATGAAGGTAATTCATGTTTAGAGACAATCTAGTTTAGCATTGACCCAAGATGCTCACTACATCTGACCCAGCTGCTTCACCTTCTTCTTCTCTCCTCTCACCTTGAAGTCGTATAAAATTCTAGGCCAATGAAAATATTTCCTTCTTTTCATATCCTCCCGAGAAGAGATTTCTTCACTCTGTTTAATCACCCATTCCAATGTCTAACAATATTCACAGTGCTTTCATATGTGCCACTCATCTTTGATCTGCTGAACATATCATGGATTGATAGTCCATGTACCTGGGATCCTAACCAAAGACATCCAATGACCCCATCCCAATCTATCTAGGCAAATTAAAACATTTTTAATAAAGACCATACCTGAAATGCCTCTGAATTTATCTGCTGCTTTCAAATATAAACTCAAAATATTTCTTATAACTTTAAAAAAATTCACTCTGACATGCTAATAAATCCCTGTCCTGGAAAACATTTAAACCCCTTTGATTAACTCTGTGATAAGCTATGTACATCAATCTGTTTCCTTTCTAGTATTTTGTGTTGGTTTTTACTCTTCTTCCAGTTGCTGTTTTTCTGATTTGAAATTAAGGTCTCCTGATTTTAACCCATGTTAAAGAAACATATTGTTCAGCTTCTTATATTGTGGGGTTTGCTTAACAGATTTTCTAAATCCCTACAAACAAGAAAGGTAAATTTCCACTATGTCAGCTTGTAAGTCCAACTCCACTGTGGTAAAACGCCATAACTAAACCCTTCTTCCCACTCCCTAAAATTGCAGAAGGACACGTTTCCCCTTAGATGCCCCCCCTCTGTCCCACCAAGCTAATGCCTGATGGCTTTAGAGTACATTTGACATCTAGATGTGAGAAGCAAAAGGTAGAATGTAGTGATTCATACTTGTAGCATTTATGAATTTTACATGTTTAAAAACTAGAGCTCTCATTTAGTCACTGTAAAAGAACTTAAATTGATTTACAAATTGATAGTGGAAAACTTATGCATGATCAAAACTTTAGTCAGTGGTTCATTCTAGTCTCCTTGGGAGGGAATCACCTATCACTTCAGGATGCTTTCTTCCATTTCTTTTTTCCTTATCTCTATGGGGTGATCCAAGTTCGAGAATGGGGCTTTGAAGTTATCAGTAAGTTTAATACTCAAAATATTTAAAAAGCAATAGGGTATAGGCACCAACCAATCAGAACAGACACCAGTGGACACAACTGAGAGAGCCTTGCTAGTTAGTACCAGGCGATGTCAACCCTGCCCATCACTGACTTCCAATGGAATTTGTTCTTTATCCTTGGGACCGATCACTACAGTAACTGTGGTCAAAACACCTGCACACTGTTCTGTTCCCAGGTTGATGGGTCCTCGAAGGTCATCAGATGACTCCAGAGACTATTGAATTCTTTGACACCTAGACACAAGAAAGGAAAATTAGACTGCAATGATTCATATTTGTGGCAGTTACAAATTTTATGTACTAAAAAAAAATAGTAAACACAAAAGGCCACTCTTACACACTCATCTCTGGCATCTTCTGGGGCTGCAGAATCTGGGGTGCTGCATTAGACTTTCTCTGCCTAGATCTTCCTGCTCCCATGTATATTTTGCTGCTATAGAGGCATGCTGGAATGGCAGACTTACTTACAAGAATTGCTGTCTTTCTCCTGCTTGACCCTGAAAACAACCTATGCAGTAGGGTTAGGCATATATTATCGTACCGTGTCTCATGTAAGGTCACATCCTATATAATAAAGAGCTAATATGCTAATTAGACTGAACAGCAGAACAACCGTCTGGATGACCTTCTGGACTACCTTCCACCCAAAGCCGGGGCTGCGAGGGCCAAGCCCCTTGCACGAATTTTGTGCATCAGGCCTCTAGTAGCTAATAAATGATGAGCTAAGACAAATACAAATCCAGGAATTCTGATTTCAAATCCCATTTTCTTTTCACCAAAACACAATGGCATTCCCAATTAAATGCATGGAGATTTGGGAGCTGTGACAATTCCCCTGTGAGACCACTTCCACCTACAAGAACAATGTTGTCTTCTTTTACTTATCTATTAAAGCCTATAGCTGAGAATGCTGCTACTCACATGTTTCTTCTTTTAGCAAAGAGGAGACACAGAAATTTCTCAGCCTTTTGGGTGAAGCAAATGAAGTTACAGCAAGTGGACTATGGGCAAATGCGATGCATATAGTCTCTTTGATCACTCTCACAATCCATCCACCATGTCTTTTTTCTTATACCATTGGCTGTCCAGGTGCAAAGGAACCAGTGGAGAAGACTAGATGGAAGGAGTGAAGGTCTCTGAATGATTGCATGGGGCAGCAATGGCCTTTGACATGTATGGAAAAGAAACCTTTAATATGAAAGCCGCTGACATAGTGGGGCTCTTTGTTGTAGCACTAATGATATTTCCTGACTAATACAAAGAGTGAAAAATTATATTTTAATGCCTCTCTTATATGTGACAGTGAAAAATTTTAATGACTGACTGGTTCAGGAAGATCCAGAACAAATGAGTTTCTCTCTCTCTCTCTCTCTCTCTCTCTCTCTCTCTCTCTCTCTCTCTCTCTCTCTCATACACACACACGTGCGCGCACACACACAATTTTGCTTTATATTACATCAATATTCTTGAATATGGTAGATTCTGGCTTTTAAAGAACAGAAATTTATATAATAGTGGAGGTTTTCTTAAAGAACACAAATTACAAATAAAATTAGGATCAAAAGTAAGTATTTATTGAGAATTAGAAAATAACTTAAAATAAATTGAAAATTTTAAAAGCTGACAAATACCATGCATCACAAAATCCAAAAACATTAATATATTTTTATTAAATAACTGCCTGATAGACCTATATAATATTTATTCTTAATTTTTTTGGCTGCATACTCTTTTATTACCCTTGTTATGACTTTATATTGTTTAAATAGAAAGGATGGGAATATAAATGTCTTCTAACATAATGGGTAAATATTTGTTTTTATTATTGATGGTAATAAATATTCACATGCATATTTAGGATTATTGTAAAATTTGGGACAATCTCTATCAAATTTCTGCCATATATAAGCTGTAAGGTTTAGAAGAATTATCCAGGGACTGGCTTTCAACTCTGTATATTTCAAATTATGTTTCTCCTCTTCAATCACATGCTTCCAGTGCTGGGGACCATCAGACACATTAATACCAAGACAGAACCATCCAGCCAGTGTGGTTCAGTGGTTGAACATCAACCCATGAACCAGGAGGTCATGGTTTGATTCCCAGTTAGGGCACATGCCCGGGTTGTGGGCCAGTAGGGGGTGTGCAGGAGGCAGGCAATTAATGTTTCTCTCTTATTGATATTTTTCTTGTTTGTTTGTTGTTGTTGTTTAAATATATTTTTATTGATTTCAGAGAGGAAGAGAGAGGGAGAGACAGACAGAAACATCAATGATGAGAGAGCCTCATTGATCAGCTGCTTCCCGCATGCCCCCCCACTGGGGATCGAGCCCCAACCCAGGTATGTGCCCTTGACTGGAATCAAACCTGCGACCCTTCAGTCCACAGGCCAATGCTCTATCCACTGAGCAAAACCGGCCAGGGCTCTCATTGATATTTTATTTCTTTCTCCCTCTCCCTTCCTCTCTCTCCAAAATCAATAAAAATATTTAAAAAAGAAAGAAAGAAAGAAAGAAAGAAAGAAAGAAAGAAAGAAAGAAAGAAAGAAAGAAAGAAAGAAAGAAAGAACCTCTGTCCTGAATCTCTGTGTCATGATGTCAGGTCAGTTGGCAGGGCAATAGAAATTTTTCTGAAAGACATGTGTATACCAGGATAACCAGCCATAACATGAATATGACTGAAACCATATACTAGTAAAAATATCCTACTAAACCTATACTAAGTGCATCCCAAATTATACTTTCTCTAAGTTATATTTTTAAACATATAAAAACTATGGCTTTCCCTATGCCACCTGACATAAGGAGAATATAACATGAGGAGAAATGAGAAAGTTGGAGATGGAAGAGTAAGCTTAACTGATGACAATTAAAATTTCTAGAAATTTTCCCTAGAGGTGAATGTTTTAATAAAGCTAGGTTGATGTCCAAAGCTAGCATCACCCATGGCTTTGGGGATTAAATGTTCCACTCCCAAATTGCAAATGTCATTCAGGAAATCCTAAATCAGCTTCATTACCACATCTGTTGAAAATTAAACTTTCTTAATATTTTCATCAAGTAAAATAAAATAAAATAGAATTTCTTTTTTAAGTGGGTCCTCTCATGCCCCAGGTATCTCGCTCTCTCATTGCAATATAGATAGTCTAGCTGTTACATTGAATTATGTGATAACTCACAGGAGGAAAGACCAAGGTTCTAAAGATAGATATGACCTATTGCCACATAAAGGTTTTGAAGCAGTCATGTTAGCTAAAATATGACCCTTTGAATATTTTTTATTGAAATGGGAGGTAGGTTGAGATTACCAGGGTGATTAGAAGTTAGAAGTTGTGTTGAATTGATCTGAGAAAGCTCCTTGCGGGAGATGTATAATTTGGGGCAGAATGGAATAGTGGTTAAGTTTCATGAGGATATGGATTTCATCTGCTGTGTTCACTGCCATCTCCAGTGCCCTTAATACTGCTCAGAACAATAAAGTGATCAACTAACATTTTTTACTTGGAGGGAAGGAAAGAAGGAGGGAGGGAAGGAAAGAAGAAAAGGAGAAAAGAAGGGGAATAGGGGTGAGTGGAAGGAAAGGAGGAGGAAGGAAAGAAGAAGGGAAAAGAAGGGGTGGGAAGAGGAAGGAAGGGGAGTGGTGGGGAGAAATGAGGAGAGCAGAAAAGGTTGAGAGAAAGGAAAAGAATGAAGAGAGGGAGGGATAGAAGGAGAAAGGGAAAGAGAAAGGCTTTTGCCTTAGGTAAATCACAAATCAGTATGTCTCAATTTACTCACCTATACATGAAGATGAAAGCAATCCTATGAAGTTGTTGTAAGGATTAAATTAGCTAATACACATAAATCACTTACAAGCGGGCCTGGTACTCAGTAAACCTTAGTTACTACAGTGAATATTTGATCTTTACTTAGTTCCTCTGAGCTATTATTCAAGGCAACCAACAAGAGAGGATATTGTTAGTGATTGGCACAGAGAGAAGGGAGCTGAGTTAGAAGAATAGTCAATGAAAAAAAGATAGTCAATGGAAAATCTGTCAAGAGGCCTGAAATGTCTATTTTAAAAAGTCATGATCTCATGAAAGAGTCTGGAAGATTTGGGATTTGATTCTCAGGCAGGATTGGCAAGAACAGCGTGCCCTGTGCTGTGACAGGAAGACTCATCTGAAGCCCCAACTGGGTAAATGCAATCAATAACATCCTGTCGGGAACTTTTTGTGGTCTCGTGTAAATATAGGCTACCTGAATAAAAGATAAAAACTGTCATTTCCTCTCTCATGTTGTAGCATGATGATTTATCTATTCCTTTGAAAGAACTGAACCAAAGCAAACAATTGCTTAAACTTTCCTGGCTATATCTATCCTTTGTGAAATGTGGGGGGGGGGGGGGGGGAATACAAGATGGTAGGGATATGTTTAGGACAATTGCAGAGAGGAACACTAGAAAAGAAGTAGGAATAATTAGCTCAATCCAATGGGCAAGTTATTATAATTACACCTCAAACAGTCTATAAGGGAAAATGTGTCATGGGCTGTTTAATCAACCCTGAACTGTGGGGGTGACTAGTTATAATTTAGGTGTTTTCCAATTAGCTAATGCAAAACAGTAATAAATGGCCAGCTGCATTCTTAACACAGTGCTTCCATACCCTTCAAGAGAGATTTTTTAAAACTTTGAACTTGACTAAGGATGTTTATAAATAATTTTATTTCTCAAATTATTATTTATTGTTTATTTATCAAACACATGATCTTCAAAGAAATTTAGGTTCACAAAGGCAATATGAAAAATTACTGAAGCAGGAAGTAGGGGCTATTTGAACATGCAGGCATGGGCAAAAGTAGGTCTACAGTTGTGAGTACGTGAAACACAGGGTTTATTCTTGTATTATTGTTTACTAGAGGCCCAGTGCACAAAATTCATGTACTGGGGGAGGGGTGTCCCTCAGCCCAGCCTACACCCTTTCCAATCTGGGACACCTCAGGGGATGTCTGACTACACCGGCAGTTGGACATTCCTCTCACAATCCGGAATGCTGGCTCCCAACTGCTCGCCTGCCTGATTGCCCCTAACCACTTCTGCCTGCCAGCCTGATCACCCCCTAACCACTCCCCTGCCAGCCTGCTCGACGCCTAACTTCTCCCCTGCTAGCCTGATTGCCCCAACTGCCCTCCCCTTCTGGCCCAGTCATGGCCAACTGCCCTCCCTACTGGCCTGGTCACCCCCAAATGCCCTCCTCTGCTGACCTGGTCACACCCAACTGCCCTCCCCTGCTGGCCTGGTTGCCCCTAACTGCCCTCCCCTGCCAGCCTGGTTGCCCCTAACTGCCCTCCCCTGCAGGCCTGATTCCCCCTAACTGCACTCCCCTGCAAAACTGGTCCCCCCTAACTGCTCTCCCCATGGTCCCCCCTAACTGCCCTCCCCTGCAGGCCTGGTCATCCCCAACTGCCCTCTCCTGCAGGCCTGGTTGTCCCCAACTGCCCTCCCCTGAAGGCTTGGTCCCCCTCAACTGCCCTTCCCTGCCAGCCTGGTTGTCCCTAACTTCCCTCCCCTGCAGGCCGGGTCACCCCCAACTGCCCTGTCCTGCAGGCCTGGTCGCCCCCAACTGCCCTCCCATGCAGGCTTGGTCCCCCTCAACTGCCCTCCCCTGCTGGCCTGGTCACCCCTAACTGTCCTCCCCTGCTGGCCTGATTGCCCACAACTACCTTCCCCTGCTGGCCATCTTGTGGCAGCCATCTTGTGTCCACATGGGGGCGGCCATCTTTGACCACATGGGGTTGGCCATCTTGTGTGAGGGTGTGAGGGTCAATTTGCATATTACCTCTTTATTATATAGGATTGATTATTGTATTATTTGTTTGTATTACTATTTTAAACCTACACAACTGTAAACCTACTTTTGCCCACCCCTGTATAGACAAATCATTATGAATGATGAATCTTTAAATGGGGACAAGGTTGAGGTCCAGGAATAAAGGACCAAGTCACAACTTATCTCCCATCATTTACAACCTGCTCTTACTATGAAGGGCAGGAGTGTCATACTCAACTCTGTCCACACTGAAAGCTCATGGCAGAGAGCTCGGTGTTTCAGATTCTTCCCCCTCCCTATGACCCCATGGTGCACATGCCTGGGTTGTGGGCTAGATCCCCAGTGTGGGGCGTGCAAGAGGCAGCCAATCAATGATTCTCTCTCATCATTGATGTTTCTCTCTCCCTCTCCCTTCCTCTCTCTAAAATCAATAAAAAATATATTTTTAAAAAATGAAAGTAAAATCATATCCACTCAAATCCCAATAACTAATGAGAAAGAAGCATGGGAAAAAGAAAACTTGACCTTAAAAGCCTGGCAAACCTAGTGTAAGACCTCAACTTCTCAGAAGTAGGACCTGGAATATATTACCTGACCTGGATGAATCTGAGCTTCCTCAACTATAAATGGAATTGAGAAGCCTCAGTTTATAAGGCAGCTGTGAGAAACAGTATATGTGCCAAAGAAATAGAAAAAAATTCTCATTATTATTGTTATGATCAACATGAAGATTTTATGGTAATTCAACAGAGACAGCATTAGTAGATCCAATCTCCACCCCTGAAGGCCCAAAGCTTAGCTACAGAGTAGAAAAATCAATCAAGTTCAGTTTCCTTTGCCTTAAATGAAATCCTTATATAGTATATAATTTTAATGATAAAAATAAAAATGTAAGAATCCTTAAAAGTTAAAATCACTATATAAAGTAATAATGTAATTGCCGAATCTGTTAGAATGGCCAAATATCCTTTGTGGTTTTGTTTTTGCTGCTATCTCTGTCCAATTTCCACTCAAATGACTATGTTTATCTAGTTTGATTCTGTCAGTATGGTGGGGCAGCACCAAAAAACTTTTGCTGCTTATCTGGTTGGTATGATATTTTTCCAAATTGAAATTCAACAATTCTAGACAGGATTTGGTGGTTACTATTGAGTATAAGGAGTTTGAAGCAATTTCTCCTTCTGGAAATGCTTAGGAGGAATCCTCAGTGATAGATCCTCCCTTCACCCAACTGATGGACGGAGTATGACGTAAACTGTACCTGCAGCCTGGACATTCCTGAGCACCTAACCAGGCACCTTATATGGACTGTACATTGAACCACCAATCAGCACCTGCCAAATACCCTAAGCCCCCGATTCCTAAGTACCTAAGTGCCTAATCATGTGCCTTATATGAAACCACCAATCAGCGCGTGCCGAGTACCCTAAGCCCCATCCCTTCCCTTTCTTCCCCTCAAAAGGCACCTTCACCCCTGCACATGTGCTCTCTTCCTTTGCAAGGCGGCCCGGCAGGGTCCTTCTCCTCTAATAAAGCCTGTAGTCCTGGTTTTCGGCCCTCTGTCTCATCTTTCACTCAGGTACTGGGCAGGGTTTTCATGGTCTGGGACACCTTCCTCATCCTACTGTTAGTCTTTCCCTTCTCAGCTACTCACCACACTTGCCCACTGCCTTTGACTCTCTCTGACCCTTTCTGGATGTGCTTTGTTCTCCCAGTTATGAAGTACTCCTCTGGAGGCCAGGATCTGTACTTAATTATCTTTGAATCTTTCATGTCACTCCCCACTCTTATCCCAAGCTATTGGCTGATTAATTTTAATCTTGGATAAATCTTTGTTTTTAATTACTTATTATCCGTCTGAGTTCAGCAAAATGATTGTCCAGCAAAATTTGAGGAACAGTATAACAACACTTCATGCTGGCGATAATAATTACAATACCTAACATGTATTGGAAATGTACAATACCCCAGACATCACACTAAGTGCTTTACAAACGTGACTTCACTTCATCCTCCCAGTAACCTGATGAGGTAGCTAGCATTATCCCTCACTTATAGAGATGGAAGTGAAGGTATAGACGAGTAAAGTAACCTACACAAGGAATAAAGTAGTTTGCCCAAGTTTATGGGTAGTGGAACCAGGATCCTGACCCAAGGCCACACCACTCAATATTTAATATATTTTTATAACAATATAATATTTTGTTCCCATACCAAAGTTTCAAAATTTACTTTGGAATGTCAAAGGCCTTGTATACAGCTGTGCCTATTGCTCATTGTGAGCTTTTGGTTTGTGGGTTTGTATATACATTTAGTCTCTCTCATTTTATGAACCAGACCTATTTATAATCTGCATTGTCAGTTAAAGTAATGAAATGGCCCTAATTCATAAATATTGGGTTTCTCCAAATTGTACCAAGGAAGTGTTTGCTTCCCATTGGCAGGGTCAAGGAATACATTAGGCCCAGCAGGCACCCCGCAAAACTTTTATGGGCCCACAAAATAAACTTTTAACTTCCGTTAAAATAAGAAGGAAAAAAAATGTTCAGGTCATAGGAAATGTTGTGATACATATTTGTCTTTTTAACAACCTGGTCATGAACTACATAAATGTATTTGTTTGTTTGTTTGTTTGTTTGTTCTTCCGGAGGGAGGGGGCCAGGATGTCAAAACTGCCTGGCCTGTTGGCCGCAGGGTTTGCCGGCACTCTCTGTGTTCCTGTCTGTGTCACGGATGTGATTGCTCAGCGCACCCTCCCTCGCTGGCTGCTTGGTCACACCGCTGCTGCTTTGTGACTTCTGGCTCTCCCCGGTGGATGTCAAGTGCAACAGAGAGGTCTGGCTTATACAAAGCATGACAGCTGCTCTTTAGCTTAAATAGCACGTACTGGAAACCCAGCGTGGTGTCAGAAAGGTGGTTTCCTTCTCCCTTGAAGCGTGAGGAGGAAACGCTGCTACACTGGGGTGCCTACATCACCTGTCTGATGAGGCTTTTCTGGCCACAAACCGTCTAGGCACGAGAAAACACTCCAGAGCAAAAGGATATTACAGAGAGGAAATAAAAGTCATCAAGGCCCTGGAAGAGTAAACTTTCCCCAGCTTGAGCTGCTTTGTGTCAATTCTTCCCCCTCCCCATGACCACATCTTGAGCTCTTTTCAGCATCAGTCAGAAACACACAGCTTGAGGCAAGCCTGGGGTTAAGACAAGGACCCTAAGGAGAGGGGGAGGGCCATTTTGACCCCACCTGGGCTGTGAATCTCAACTTTTGTTACATGTGAACTGTAATGACCTTTATCCTCAAGTCTGGCTTGTGAGTAATGAATATGAAGTCCTTCTTTCGGCCCCTTAGTTTAAAGTAAGAGGAAGGAAATGGTCCATTGTTTTCTAACCTTGCAGTTTCCTCGTGTAGGATGGAAAATTGAGGATGGCAAGTGAAAGCAGCAGGCATCTCTATAGAAGGACATCCGGTGAGGCCAGCCACTGGGGGGTGGGGGGTGGGGTGGGGGGCACATGCTGACTGTGGAGCAATGGGGGACAGGGATAAAAACAAACTGAAGTAAGTTTCCTTAGCATGTATCTCTGAATACTCACTACAACCCGCGCAGACAGTCTGTCCATTCTGTGTCTGAGACCCGGGGGAAATACCTCCCCAGGTTGATACAAAGTGAGAAAGTGCATGGCAGAGGCAATTTTCTCTCCACTCTGAGAGAAACTTTTTTTGTTTCCAGGAGAGCTGAAAGGGGTGACCAAAAAAAAAAAAAAAAGTTGTATATTTTTTGGTCTGTTCTGTTCATCCACTAATTTAGTCAAAAACAGCTCTCAAGTTTGTACAGCACAATTTGACCTTCATAATTATGCGGGTGATTATGGGGCCCCATTACAGTTTTCAAAGGGCTTTGTACATAAGGGGCCTTTAAACATGTTACTATAATAAAAACAAGCTCATAAAAATCCCACACGTTTCACATAGGCCTTTTTTGATGACCCATCAAAAAGTAATGACCTTGAGTTACTAACAGCCTGTACTACATTCAAACCAGTTAGCTTAGAGGTAAAAGTTTCTGTATCTTATTATCTCTGGCTAGAGTCGCCCAGGGCCTTAGAAGAAGAAACAACCATACACTTGCTTTGCCCTTAGATGAGCAAATTCCATGAGTCATCAGAAATCACCCTTCTTCTCTGGCCACCCTCTTGTCCCAGGTAGCTTTGTCAGAGTAGACAGTCTGGATCAGCACTCAGGTGACGGGAGCTCCAACACCAACCCTGCCTATCTGTAAGATCTCCGTCTGGGCCTCCGTTTCTCTTCTGTAAAACCAGAGTCTTGGTCTAGAATCAGTAAAATTCTGTGCATGTACTCAAGGGCTTTTGGATTGGAGATAGCTGAGAAGAGGGGTGCTACCCACCTCCTCTCCACCAGAGCTGATCCCTTCATGTGTTATAAGTAGGGCTCTGAACGCTCCGTTGAATAAAAAAGTTTGAAAACCATCAGAATAGATTATCTCTAAGGCACCTTTCATTTTAGATATATTGTGAATCTGTGACCGCCGGTAGCTTACCTTGGGTGAACTATCCCTTAGGTCAAGCAATTGTTGAGGGTTGGGGAAATTGTTTAACCCATTAATATCTATCAATGAATTTACAGAAATTATTTCATCCTATTTAGTAAAAAGCTGGGTCATGAAGAAACGGGATATAGGGTGGGAAAGTCTTGATTGGAAACCTAGGGAGAAAGTAGGGAAAAGATCAGAGGAGACTGAGTGCATGCTAAGGCCTTGCCCGAGGACAGCAGGCCTCAGTGGGGCAGCACACAGATGGTGACTGACATACAAGGGCCTCCAGAGAGAGCACTAGGCACAAACAGAGCCACAGGTGGCCCTCACACCTGCCATCTGACTCAGTCTTCAGAAGTGATAATATTCCAGCTGTAGAAACCAAGGTTTAGAGGCACTGAATGATGGTCCAATATCATTCAGATAATCAATTCCAGAGTCAGGATACCAGAACAAGGGAAGGAGAGATGCGCCAAATGGGTAAAGGAAGAGAAGACCAAGTTTCCTGACCCTCTTTCCCATTTTGTTCCAATTACCTGCTAAGCTCTGCAATCAGGCAGACACCTAATATTTGTCACCCTTCTACTGAAGGCTGGTGTTGGGAGAAAGGCAAGGAGGAAAGAGTCACTGTCTTTATCTTTAAGAAGTTTATGACTGGTAAGACAGGCATGTAAATGTGGTAGCATTAGTGCTTTTCACCCACCATTTCTGTTCTCCGGCCAAATACATAGCAGGACTGTACTTTTCTGCTTCCTTGCAGTTGAGTGTGTCCATGCTTCTACCAATGACATTTGAGCTGAAGTGATGTGTGTCACTTCCAGATGGAAGCTTTGAAAGCCTGGGCTCAGTACACTACTCTGTTTCTCAGGGCCACGACAACTGGCAACATGTTCCATGGAGACTTCTCCATTGGCCTAGGTCAGTGGTCAGCAAACCGCGGCTCTCGAGCCACATGCGGCTATTTGGCCCCTTGAGTGTGGCTCTTCCACAAAATACCATGTGCGGGCGCACATGTACAGTGTGATTGAAACTTTGTGGCCCATGCGCAGAAGTCGGTTTTCGGCCTGGGTGAGTCTATTTTGAAGAAGTGGCGTTAGCCGAAACCGGTTTGGCTCAGTGGATGGAGCGTCGGTCTGCGGACTGGAGGGTCCCGGGTTCGATTCCGGTCGAGGGTATGTACCTTGGTTGCGGGCACATCCCCGGTAGGGGGCGTGCAGGAGGCAGCTGGTCGATGTTTCTCTCTTATCGATGTTTCTAGCTCTCTATCCCTCTCCCTTCCTCTCTGTAAAAAACCAATAAAATATATTAAAAAAAAAAAAGAAGAAGAAGAAGAAGAAGAAGTGGCGTTAGAACACTCAAGGGGTCAAAGAGCCGCATGTGGCTCGCGAGCCGCGGTTTGCCGACCTCGGGCCTAGGTCCCCAGGAAGGCCAATTTGGAGCAGAGTCCCAGACAAACTGATAAGGACATGTCTCATAGGGAAGAAATAAATCTTGTTGTTTAAGCTACTGAGAATTTTGGAGTTGTTAGTTATCTCGGCATGACCTGGTCTATCCTGACTAGTATAGTAACTACCCACCATGACAGAAGGATTATGAAGCCAGAGGTTTATGTCAGTCATCACCCACATTGCCTAGAGTAGAAATTCTTTTAAAGAGAGTTGGTAATGTTTTTTCTTCATTTTGAAACCTAGCAAAATACATTTAACTTGCCTTTTATACTGTGGCCAGCAGGCTTCTATTATTTAGTTGAATAGTGTAAATGCTAATAAATCCCATCAATGTAATTTATCGTTAATTAAAACTTCTTTCAAAGTTCCTACAGTATAGGCTTAGAAACAGAAATTTCTGGTATTTTTATTTTTATACCAATTTCTTAAACACCTATAATAAACTCCGAGGGAGTCGTGGGCATGTGGGGAAAAGGGAGGACCTCATGAAGCAGGAAAATGTAGACGGCACTTCCCATTTTTCCTTTGCAGAGCCACTGCCAGTTCCTGACTTACCCCACCAATGGTCATACAATGTGTTTAACCACTTCTCAATTTCAGCCTTATCTTTCCATGACATTCAAAATACTACTGCATTACTCATTACAAATTGCAACTCTCTGCTTTGATTTTTATCCCTCCCATGGAGAAATTCTCTACATCCTAACTCCCCTCTAAATGAAGCGTCATTGGAAGTTCACAGTCAGCTACCATTTGTGGGGGGCCAGGCTCTTTGCTTTGTGTGAATTTCTTCTCTGAACCTCATTACAACCCTGTGACATAGATATCCTTGATACAGATTTTACAAGTGAGAAAACCAACGATATTTTTAGGGGCAAGTAACTTATCCAAGTCCCACAGCTGATAATTGGTGGAACCAGGCAATCTGCCATCGAAACCACATACTTCACCCCCACAGTTCCCCAGTCTCCTGGTTACCTATCTCACTACTGAGGAATACTCCCTACAAAGTGGCTCAGGTATGTTAGCCTCAGTTCCCCATTCACGCCGCCGCAGGGTTTAGGAGCAGTGAAGTGACCAGCAGCGCAGGGCCCTATGGGGCACAGACAGATGGCCAGACAGACCACAGAAGCCAGACGCCCCTGAGAACAGACTGTGCGGCTGGAGGCAGCCAGCCAGAGCTCATTGTCCCAGGGCCCTTCTGAAAGGCGGTCTTAAAATAGCATTTGATGATGAGGAGACACACAGGTATCTCATGTGACTGATCTCTGGAACTCCATGAACACCACACAAAATGCGAGTCGGGAGGTTCAGATCTGGGCCTGGCTCTGTCATTAACTTGCTTTGTGACTTTATTTTATAATAATAACAAATAGCACCCAGCAAGGAGCATTGATATTGGTGCCAAGTGCTATGCTCAGCATTTCATGTGCAAGCTCTCGTTTGATTTACTTTCCCCAAAAACTACAAAAAGTAGGCATTGTTGTTATCCCACATTTCAGAGATGACAAATGACAAGTAAGTGATGTGTCCAAGAACACACAGCAAAGCTAGGATATATTCCAGCCATGTCCTTTCTCTAGGCCTCAGTTTATCTATCTGTACAAGAAGAAGGTTGGCTCTGATGAACTCAAAATCCATTTCAGCTCTAATATCCAGGATTTTCCACTCTGGTGCAAAGTTCTGTTTATACAGGCACAAATACCCACAGAAAGTAATATATTCAATCAACACCACCTTAAATCTGCAGGACACCATTTGTACCACTCTCCCCTTTGTCCAACTTTGTTAGAATTGGCCAGAATGGACCAAAGTCTGATCAACACAGATCCTCTTTTTCTGAAGTCTCTAAATATTATTAGAGAGTGCTTAGCAAATCCACTGTGAGATCAGTCCCAATGACCGAGGTAATAACGAGAAAAAGATTGATGTTTCAATATATCCCAGTTTGTTGTAATAAAATAATGCAGCCCTTTCCTCATCCTCATAGGTGGGTTTATAATGTGGAGAAGCAGTTTGGAATTAAGATCAACTTCATCCCCTTTCCATAGTCCTAAAATTACCACTGCCCTGGGGTCAGCCCACTGGCCCAAGTTCTAAATGTATTCATGATTTAAATCAACACACCAAGAAACAACAGTCCCCAAATAATGAACTTTCTCTAGGACTTTAGGGTTCCCTTGATTCTAAGCATCAAAAGCCAGATGTCCTCAAACTTCAGGATGCAGCAGAATTACCTGGGGAACTTGCTAAATATACCAAATCCAGGGTCCAACCTCTGAGAATAATTTTGAGGTCCAGGGTGGAAACCCAGAATCTGCATTCTTAATCCCCTCTCTTGCCCAAAGCAAAGCTGATGCCCATAGTTTGTGGATCACACTTTGAGAAATGTATCCTGATCCTTGTACTAGATTCATTTACCCTCATTTCCTCAAGGGAGATATATACTTTTCTTGCCATTTGGCCAGACAGAAATTAATTAGGTCAATTTAGATGACCAATTCAATTGTGATTACTTTTTAACAAATCAGATTTTTTAACATTTATTTTTCAATTAAAGTTGACACACAATATATTAGTTTCAGGTGTACAACATAGTGATTAACATTTACATACCTTGCAAAGTGACCACTCCAATAAGTCTAGTATCCATCTAGCACCATACATAGTTATTATAAACTAGAGGCCTGGCGCATGAAAATTCATGCACTGAAGTGGGGGGAGGGGGTCCCTAAGCCCAGCCTGCCCCCTCTCACACTCTGGGACCCCTCAGGGTGGGAGGCGACCTGGCAATCAGGGGAAGGTGACGCCCCCATCACACCTCTGCTTGCTGCCACTGCCAGCAGTGCAAGCCTCGGCCGGCCCTGGTTACCTGAGCCTCAGACGGCCCTGGGTGGCTAGGCAGCTGCCATCCAAGGCTTGCCTGCTCCTCGAGCCGGCCCTGGGCAGCTGGGCAGCTGCCATCTGAGGCTTGCCTGTGCCTCAGGCCAGCCCTGGGCAGCTGGGGGGCTGAAGGGCCTGGGGGACTCCAGAGGCAGACAGGCCTGGCCATGCCACGCACCTGCTGCCCTGGCAGGGCTGAGGAGACTGGGCACCACCATCTGTGGGTTTGGGCCCCACCATCTTGGAGGATGTGGCAGTCAATTAGCATATTCCCTCTTTATTGGCTGTGGGCGCTGCCATCTTTGTGAGGGTGTGATGGTCAATTAGCATATTCCCTCTTTATTAGATAGGATTATTGGCTATATTCCCTGTGCTGCACTTTATATCCCTGTGATTATTTTTATAACTGGCAGTTTTTACTTCTTAATCCTTTTCACCTTTTCAATTCAGATTTTTAATTGTGATACACCATTTATGCCCAATAAATGTTCACTTATGTTAAACAAAATCACTATTTGATTTCTTGCTGTACAGTGAATGGACAAGCTATTCACTGAATTGACACACTCTCCTACCTGTTTTGGACCATTAGTCACTGTCTTCATGCCATTTCACATGGTTACTCAATAGTGCTTCACCCCATTCCCTTGAAAAAGTTCAATTTGAAAGTATCACCCTAGGGCGACCATGTAATTTATCATCTAAAATGGGACACTTGTGAGACTAAAAGGAGATGCCATTAATAATTTCGCTGGGACAACAGGCATAAACCAAGCTGCCTGAGGGGACTGGGAGATATGGTCCTCCCTACTTTCACCAGTTAGAAAGGAGATCACCAGGAGGCCACCTACTTGCCCAAGACTCCCAGGTGACCGCTGTCCTCTGTGAAGATCCACAGTACCGGATCAGACACTGTGTTGCTTTTCTCTCTCCATGGGACTTACAGCTGCCTTGACACAAAAATGCTTCTCACTGCTGCAAGGGCAAGGGCTGTGTCTCTCTTTTCACCTCCCTCACAGCTCCTGGCCCAGGGGCTCAGCAAGTGTGTCATCTGATGGAGAGGTGATCTAGGTAGCAGAATTCACTGTTCATGTGATTCCGTGGGGGTTCTCACCCAGCCTAGGGAGGCCTCCTGTGGTAGGGAAACCCTTTGAACTACAGAGACAGAAAAATCGGGGTTTTTTCCCTAGCTGTGTGACCTAAGGGAAGTCACTTAACTTCTCTGAGCCTTAGTTTTCTGTGCAATAGGGTTGGTAATATTAATCTCATAATGTTGTTAGGAAGATCAAATGAGATAATATAGGTAAATCACCTAACAGGGCCTTCTAAACAATGATAATTCCCTCCGACCCTCCTCTGCAACTCTAATCCTGCTGAGCAGAGAGAGATGGACTAGTAAAGGCCATCATTGCACTGCTGTAGGGGTACCGCAGTATAACACATCACCAAACATAGCTGCATAAAATAACCATGTTATTATACTCACTGAGGCTCTGTGCCAGGAATTTGGAAAGGGCACAATGGGAACAATTTTTCTCTGCCCTCTGACATCTGGGTCTTCAGCAAGAAGGACCTGAGGGCATAGGTGATTCAACTTCTGGGGCCAAGAATCATATGCAGGCATTTTTCAATCACATTTCTGGTGGTTGATGCTGGCTGCCACCCAGAGGGCCTGTAAGTGGCCTGGGGTTCCTCACAGTGTGGAGACTCCCGACTTCCTAAATAGGGGTGTAGGGCTCCAAAGGCCAATGTCCCAAGAGAACTAGGAGGAAGCTGCATGGCTTTTAATGACAGAGCCTCGGAAGTTATATAATGCCATTTCCACCATAACCACAGGCCAGCCTGAGGAGGACATAGAGCCCATCTCTTGACAGGGGGAAAGTCAAGGTCCCTAGGGCAGTGGTCGGCAAACTCATTAGTTAACAGAGCCAAATATCAACAGTACAGCGATTGAAATTTCTTTTGAGAGCCAAATATTTTAAACTTAAACTTCTTCTAACGCCACTTCTTCAAAATAGACTCCCCCAGGCCGTGGTATTTTATGGAAGAGCCACACTCAAGGGGCCAAAGAGCCGCATGTGGCTCACGAGCCACAGTTTGCCGACGATGGCCCTAGGTAATAAGATTTCGTGGAATGGGAGAGCTTGATTTTGCCATTTATGGAAAATACAGTCTGCCACATTTACCGTGTAAGTGACCACATGATAAAGACGAATTAATTTTTTAAAAGAAAGAAGACACCACCACACACATTTCAGAATCCCAAAATGCTCTGTGATTTCCTGAACTTCATAGACAACCTATGCTTTGGTTAAGCTGGCCAAGCCCTTGCTTCAAGATACTAAGGGATGGCTTAGCAATGTGCAATTGTGCCCCTACTTTTAGAAAGTGTTTGTTGTGAAAAATCAATCCTTATCAAGCATAAGTTTTAGGAGATGAACATTCATATTTAGTGAGTTGTGTCAGGAGTTTATTTCTATATCAAATAAAATATTAACCTGGAATTTATGGCCTCTCATAAGCTGGTCTCTACTTACTGTGCCTATTTTATCTCCAGCTACACTGAATTACATGCCATTCCTGGAACCTGTATTTTTCCCCATGACACCTTTGCTTGGGCTATCTTTCACCTCCTGGAATGTTCTTCCATCTATGTCTATCAAAATCCTACCCATCCTTTCAATGTTATCTCCTCTCTGAAGACTTTCCTGGTTGCCCATGAAGGTAATCTCCCCTTCAGAACTTCTGGAGAACTTTATATCCCTCCTTTATTTATACCACATTCACCTTACATAAACTTTGTCATTTCCCAAGACCAACACTGAAACTTCACCTCATTCTTTCCCTCTGTCCTGACCCTCACCCTTAACTATAGCTAAGAAGTAAGCAAGATTAAAGTGTTTCACCAATTTGAGAAGTAACTGAGTTCTCAGTTGGGCAGAAAGTATTGGCATCAAGAAGTGGAAAGGAGTGTGAGAAGTGGTGTGGAGTCAAGGTACTAATGAGGAAGCAGAGATGAGTCAGGTGATTGTCCCTAGCCAATGATCTCTGTCCTCTGTCTCTCATGATTTCTTCCACTCTTACTACCCTGTGCTCTGTGACCCATGCATATACACACACAACTCAGCCACTTAAAAGCATTAGCAATCTTTATGAGGAGTGCTACATATTTTCACTTTTAAATTATTATTTATCTCAGAAATGTAGAGGTCCATATTTATGTTTTTTACTATTTTCTTAATCCTCACCTGAGGATACGCTTATTGATTTTGAGAGGTGTGTGTGGGGGGGGGGGGGGGAAGAGAAACATCTATCGGTTGCCTCCCATATACACCCCGACCGGGGATTGAACCCACAACCTGAGCATGGGCCCTGACCAGGAATTGAACCTGAAACCTTTTGGTGTATGGGATGACACTCTAATGAACCACCTGGCCAGGGCGAGATTATTTGTTTGATGAGGAAATTTGCCTACTTATTGATGCTTTCTTATTTGACAAAAAATTCTTCAATTCTTGGATTCTTATTCCTTCTTTGAACTGCAGCTATCTAACTTGCCATGGGCATTCCAGTGCCAACATAATTATATTTTAAATTACTCTGATTTATACTTCAAGTTACCTTGTGTTTCTTTGGTCGGCAAACTGCGGCTCGCGAGCCATATGCGGCTCACGTGCCGCAGTTTGCCGCTCTGTTGACTAATGAGCTTGCTGAACACTGCTAGGGAAAAACACTTAAAAAATATTTTAATAATGTACTAATGTATTTAACCTGAAGTCAAAACTTCTGGGTAAGGGTAATGCCTTAGCAGTGGTCGGCAAACTCATTAGTCAACAGAGTGGCAAACCGCAGCTCGCAAGCCACAGGTTTGCCGACCACTGTACTAGACCAAAGGGTAGGTAAATTCGAGCAACTGATCTCCTACTCAATATAGCCATCTAAGGGGAGAAAAGCCTCCTCTTTATAATTTTAATCTAATCTGAGGAAGAAAACTCTCATCAATTCAAGCACAAAAACTCTTACAATATTTGGCCTGACCTTCATTCAAAAGGTATTACTCTCCTTCATATCTCATTACTTGTTTCCTCTAATCTTCACTGTATTCATGACTTTTCAAATTCCACATCATAAATTTCAGCTAGTACTTACTAAAGCTCCTAAATCAGTTTAATTAATTACTGTTAAATGTCCATGATTTAAGCCATACATTCACTCTGTGAAACAGCACCCTCCAGAGTGGGGAATCACTGGGAGTCTGTCCTGTCCCTATTTCCCCATCAGCTAAATGGTCTCCGCTTTTATGTTTGTTCCATTCTAAAATTCCAGCAACCGACTAATAATTGACAACAATTACTACTGTACCAAAGATAACAGCACTACTTCAATATACTAAACTAGAGGCCCGTTGCACGAAGAGATTCATGCAATAGGCCTTCCTTCCCTTGGCTTCCAGCACCGGTTTTCCTCCGGCACCCGGGACCCAGGCCTTCACTCCGGCCAGAGTCTGCCTTCTTCGTCTTTGCTGCAGACTCAGGCCGGAGTCTGCCATCTTCATCTTCGCTGCAGACTCCGGAGTCTGCAGTCTTGTCTTTGCTGCGGTACTCCACTCCTGTAGATCCCTTCACCCCCTGCCCTCCCTCTCATAGCAGGCATCCTGCCCCACCTGGCCACTCCACCATCTTTGGCCTTCTAATTTGCATACTCACTCTGATTGGCTGTGGGTGTAGCAGAGGTACGGTCAATTTACATGTTTGTCTATTATTAGATAAGATACCATCAAGTGTCACCACTTAAGTAGACAGATTGTCTACTCTGCTGAATAGTCAAGAGTGGCTCAATCTACTAATTACCATGCATATGGGGACCTCGGCCTGTCTCAACATTAATATTTCAAGAGATATCAAAGTGAGGCAAGCATGTAGTTCAGCCCTTAGTTTTATGTAATACAATTCATGTCTCATTTAACTATTCATTCAATATAACTATAAATATTTTTTGAGTACTTACTCTACCCAATCAAGGACACTATCTATATATATAAAAAGCTAACAAGGGAGCACCCATACGATTGTCAGCTGATTTCTCAACAGAAAAAAAAAAGAAAAAAAGAAGGAAAAAAAAAAGCTAATATGTCCCCCAAGGGGACACTTTGACATGTGCTGACCACCAGGGGGCAGCGCTGAACATGGTGGGCAACCAGCGGCAGGGCGCTGAGGGAGCAAGGGAAGGAGAAGCGGGAACCACGTGGTGGTGGCAGCGCGCAGGTGGCAAGGGAAGGAGGAGGTGGTAGGTGGGGAGGCGGGGAACCTGATGGCCCTGATCGCCAGCCAGGCCTAGAGACCCTACCCATGCATGAATTTCATGCACTGGGGCTCTAGTCTCTATATATAAAAGGCTAAGTGACCATCTGACCATCCAACCATCTGGTACCTATGGCACCGGGGGGCAGATGCTCAACGCAGGAGCTGCAGTGACTTGGCAGTGGCAGTTCTTGGGTGATGCACCCCAGAACTAGAGAGGAGGGATCCTGAGTCCTTGCAGGGCCATGCAATTACACCTTCAGCCGTGGGTTTTGTTGTTCTTGTGGCACTATAGGCGGCCCCAAATCTGGTTTATTGCACACTTGCGTTTGTGTTCCACACCCTGTAAGACAGCAACTTTGCAGAGTGCCCTCTCGTACTCTGGGACCCCTCGGGAGATGTCGGAGAGCCGGTTTCGGCTCGATCCTCACAGGCCAGACTGAGGGACCCCACCTTCCGGAGAGACCCGGCTCACTCCACAGATGCCCTTCGAGCTGCAGTGCCACCCCAGGAATTCTAATTAATTTCCTTTCAATGTGCATGAATCCATACACCGGGCCACTAGTAATCCAATAATTTCCAATATTTGGATTTTACAGACTTGTAAATTTCCAAAAATATCTGATGGACTAACAAATGGTGCCATCTTTTCTTTTGCTGAGGAAGATCAAGACAGGAAGATCAGTGGATCTCCCAGTGAGAGAATGGAACAGAACTGGCTGATGGTATAGGAGTGGCAGGTTAAAGGCAAATGCAAATAAATGGACAAATCTACAAGATGAGAAAAGTGCAAAAAGTAAGGAACATTCTCTGGTCTCAAAATTAATGTGATAAGAAGATCTGAAATGGCAATTCACGCACACCCTTAGCCAAGTTACTCAAGCTTTGAAGAGGGATACCATCAGAGTTGTAATAACTAGACAGATTCATTGCCCAGCTCCCTCCTTCCCACCAGATTCCCAGAGATGGGCCCACATTGCCCTGCCTAAGGCTTAGCCCCTGCCAGGGTCTGAAACCAGCTATCTGTAGACAGGAAAATCTTGCCGAGTAATCTTGAGCCCATTCAAGTCAGCTCTAACTCTAGTTTTGATTACTGGGTCTGCACCGTCTAGCCCTGTGTCAGTTACTCTCTTTTTACATGATTCCTGATGCCTAGCCTTTGCTCCTTTCCCAATAGTCTGGGAGTCTCCAGATGAACATTATCCCCCTAAATCTCAGTCCTCATGCCTAGGCTGACACCTATAGCTAGTCATTCCCAGCACCAGCTCCCACCTCGATGAAACACGAGAAAATGATGCTTGCTTCCCTTCCTCCAGCTGGGAAACCCCTGCTAGGCTCTCTCTGACTTCCTGCCATCCTTTCTGTTTGCACCTAAAAGTATTGCCTATTATCTGGCTGCTGATGACACATCCCACCCACCTAAGAAAGCTGGCTCCAAAGGATCTGGCAACCCAACCCCAGAAATAGTGTGCAACATTTTGCATGCACATGTGCATGTGCATGTGCGTGTGTATGTGTCTTGAAAGAGCCCTTAGCATTTCTCAACTTCTAAGAGTTCCTTCTACAGCTCTGAGAAGGCAAAAACCAAAACCAAAACCATTGCTCTAGGGCAGCGATTTTCAACTGGTGTGTCACAAGAATTTTTAAAACATTTAGTACCTATTTAATCAGGGCACTGACCTCTCTTCCCTTAGACTGTCAAATAAAACAATGACAGCAGTCAACACAATAGTCGTCCAGTGTGAATAAATCGAAATTATAGCTATTTTATGTCAGATGGACAAAAGATAGATTTTTTATTTTTATTTTTATTTTTTGGTGTACTGCAGAATTTTAGAAATTAGTTTAGGTGTGCCATGAGATGAAAAAGGTTGAAAATCGATGCTCTAGGGCTATTTTCCTGGCTGAGAAATCTGAATTGCATATTCCAGGCTGGTATTTATTCTTATTTTATTTTTTGTCCTCAGTCTTTAATGAGGACAAAGTATTTACCAAGGATCCTCAGTGTTTGGAGAAACCCAGATCCAAGTCCAGTTTTCCTGTTTCTTTTCCAGCTCACTTCTTGCTTATGGACCATCCTCCATCAAACTACTTTTATATTTCCCTCTGCTAGTCCTGCTACCTACTGGCATTTCTGTTCTTAAACAAGACAATACAGTGCTTGGCACATCATAAGCCCTCAATAAAGACGTCAGCTATTCATCTTATTTCTCAATCAAGTAGGGCCTCTTCGTTTAAGGAAAGTGCACATTTCCATGCCTGGTCTCCCCGGAAAACATTATCATTTTCCCCAAGGAAAGGTAAACTCCTCCAGGTGGGTCCTTAGTTTCCACAAGCCTCAGAGAGGCTCAGAGATGATACCTGTGGTGCTAAGCCACGAATGTGAAGAAGTGAGGGGCCGGAGGCCAATGCCTTAATAAAATGTGAGGTGGTATGTAAAGTTTGTGGGGTAGGCACCCCTTCATCCTAGGAGTCTTCCTTCATCCCTTCCTATTTCTCTCTGTCCTTATCACTTTCTTCACTAATTGCTGAAATATTAGCTGGTGAATGAGGAGCTGGTAACGGTGGAGTATGGGAATTCATTAGTACTCTCAAAGGGAACCTCAAGGTCTATGCTAAGGTTTTCTCAGATCAAGCTGACCCAGCATCCTACATGGCTATCTCCACCTCTGGAAACCAACTCCACTCGGTGGGTTTTGTCCTGGTTAGTGCCACCTGGGAAGCTCTAGCTTCCCATACTACCTCAGAAAGAGATAAGGCCTTAGATCTTTATCCTACTGTAAAAACCTTAATAATGTGACTTTTTTTTAATCCACCTTAGGACATACAGAGAGAGAGAGAGAGAGAGAGAGAGAGAGACTTCTGCATACTCCCCAACTGGGGAATCAAAACTGCAACCTAGTTATGTGCAAACTGGTAAACTTTTGGTGCAATGGACAATGCTCAACCAACTGAGCATTGTCCAGGCATGTGTGTATACTGAGTTATAGCTCAATAGAAAGAGTTCCTCTTACACTTTTTTTCCAATTTTTACTCAATTTCTTTTCTTATATATTCCCCCTTATATATTCTCTCCCCTTCCTACATTGAATTAAGTCGACAGGGTACATATGTGATCCAGATAGTTATTTTTGTGCACAAAATCTCAACTTGGAAATCTCAAAAAAATTATTAAGCAAGTTACCATCATGGAAATTCTAATCATGAAGCAATTTCTACTAATTTCTGAAAATTTTTTAACCCCATGATGCAGTAACACATCTAACTTACTAAGTTTTTATATTTGATAACAACTGTGGCATTTAATATTTGCCATTATTCAAAATGGAAACTCCGTAATTCAATACAATCAAGTGAGTCTAATTTAAATAGCAGGGCCTTTTGGAAAACAGAGACTCACCTCTCAATGCAATGAACAAATATTTGCATTACCTATTTATATTAAAATATGCAGAAATTTCCCAAGTATTCAGCCAACTTATAAATTTTTATAACTTCTTTGAATTGTTAACATTTTTTTTAACACACTGCATTATTTCAGCTTTGTGAAGGGCTCAATAACAATCTTTCTGGTCAGGAAAAAGGAAAGGACATTAGAATAAAGAATGCAGAATAAATAAAAACAAAACAGTACAGCCCGTACATCCACTCACACAAAGACAACTTTCATGGTGAGCTATAAGCAATTATAATAACACAATGTCCTTCATGTTGATTTCAGCAGTGAAAAGAATTTCTCTAGTTATTGAAGACTTTCCTGGCCAAGTTTCAGAAAAAAAACCTGATTCTATCCCAATCTGACTTCTGTGCAATGCGAGTCATGCACATTTTAAACGCTGATATATAATGCTGCCTTTCTTCTACGAACTGTTAACAGCTGTAGAAACTATTATAGCCGGCTTCAAAACATGTCTGTGTAGTCAGTGCTCTCCAGACACTTAGCAATCCCAAAGCTATTCCTGGACGCACTCGGATTGCAATGCGAACACAAAGTTTTGATTTATGTTGGTAATGAAACAACAAACTTCTGATCTTTCCTCTAAATGGCCATTCAGATTACATGAACAGCATGTGCTTCAGGGGAAAGTGGAGGGCAGAATTTGCAGAAACAAAAAGGAAGCAAGAAAATAAATGGAGGGGCCACCCACAGTTACCTTAAGGAAAACCCACAGTCGTCAGCATACAGCACTGTATTGGAGTGACCACAAAAAACACTTGTGCTTGAGGAGAAAGAAATAGCAGCAGAGGCTTTGGATAAGGAGGTGACCCAGAGAGAGCATGTGCTGTAAGCAAAAACATGTGCAGAGCTGGTGATGGACATCAACGTACCCAAGGTGCCATCCTGGCTATGAGCAAAGATGCACAAAGGCCATGAGATTCTCATTTCAACCAGAAGTTCCACTTCACTGAATCATGACCAAAATCCCCTGAAACTGACAAACTCATGCAAGGGAATTTTTTAGTTGTAGCAATCCAACCGCCCCCAAAATCACAATGTCCACTGGCGATCTTCCTTAAGCTATTAAGTTCCTTTATTCCACATTTGCCATCTATAACTCAAATACATGGGGATGCTTCCCTAAAATGCACTGTCTCAAGCTAACCATTACAGGATGCTGCCCAATCCTGCATCTAAGTTGTTCATAAAGAAAGGAAATATTGCTATGTAACTAAAATTCAAATAATGCCCACTTCTGATGATTAGTGATATAGCACGAAGAAGTCACCATAGAATATGTTCCATAATCTCTGTTTTCCAACTTAGAGACCAATAAGGTGGTAAGTTTGTGCCCTCTTAAGTTATTTGCTTCCTTCCTTCGCTGCTGGCTGAAATGAAGAAAAGCCACATTATTCACTCACATCTCATCACTAAACCCTTTCTACACCAAGCACAGAAATAGACACCAGAAGAGTAAGAGGCTCAGTCTCTGTCCTGAAGGAATTTCAAATCTAGTAGGGAAAGAAACCATGAGTAGCTTTAGAAAAGCGTTAGAAAATCAAGTAGATCCTGCAGTGCTGAGGGTGTATAAGAATGGAATAATCTGAATGAGATGGAGTTGAAGGGCTGTATATCGGGCTCTCTGAACCCAGAGGCAAAGTATAACAAAAATGTTGGGGGAAGAGAAGTGATGGGATAGCCATAGTATCTACATGAGATATTGTTCATTGCTTTTGTACCAGTCAATATGTATTAAGTTGCAAGTAATAGAATACCCAACTCGGTCATTTAAGCAATGGGGGCATTAAGTTACCTCACATAACCAGAAATTTGAAAGTAGGCAGTTCCAGGCTTGGTCCTGTGACTCAGGATCTCTTATCTTTCTATTCTACCATTTGCTAACATGACAACTTTCTCCCCACGATGGCTCTCCCATGTTGTCCAGAGTGCTGCTATAGCAGATGACATCCCATTTACATTAACGGCAGGAAGAAAAGGGAAGGGAGGTCCCAGTAAGCTCTCTGCTAGCACTTGTCCCTTTTATCAAGAAAACAAAAGCTTTCCCAGAAGCCTCACCCCCAGAGGGTTTCTACGTGTTGGCCAAACGGTATCATATGGCTACCACTAACAGCAAGAAATGTGTGTATCTGCTAATGACACTACTTTGATAGGCTTGGATGATCTAGAGTTGGCCCCAGGAGTCAGTAAAATGCTGCCAGAAGAAATCAAGTTTCATTGGCAAGGAAGAAAAGAGTGAAAAGGTGAAAATGGCCGCTGAGTAGTCAGTGAATAGTGTCTTCAGTGTTCCCTTGCTTTTCTTTTCTATCTTGAAAAACTTACTTTCTTTTGACTATTACAGAGTAACAGAAATATGGCTTCTACTTTTCATGCATGAGTACGTCTTTCCTGTTTCCAGTGATGGTAAGGGATAAAACTAATCACTTTTCTCTTCCAGCGCCATGGAATAATTTTATTAAATGAGATAGGAGGTGTGCTATTCAAATATACAGTGCTTGTAATAGACAGTATTAGTTGCCCACCCTACAACCCTTTGCCCCACTTCTTCGTTGTTAATTGAATCCTGATCTTGATCACTCTTCATATGATGCCCCTTCAAATGTCTAGGGGGTAAATCTTCATCTAATCCAATCATAGTAATTCTATTTCTCAAATCAGTCATTGTTTTAGGAATCAACATGCAACATAATTCTGGCCAATGATTTGTGAGCGGAAGTCTGCTAAGGATCTTCATAAAAAGTTTTCCTCCCTGATAAGAGGCAAATTGAGAAACTTTCTCTCAAAAAAAAGTAAGTGCTGACTGGGGCATCAGCAGCTATCTTGCAACCATGAAGAGATAAACCGAGGAAAAGGCCAACATGTTGAGAATAACGAAACAGAAACTGGGGTCTTGGTATCATTGTGGAACCACTAAATTAAACAACACTGAAACTGCCTTTCTGCTAAGCTTTCATTTTGTGAGATAATAAATCCCTCCTTTTGTAAAAGACTTACAGTTTGTTTTCTATGAGTCCAAAGCACCCTCTCTGACATGATACTATCCTTATTAGCATATGTCCCAGGTTCTAAATTTTCATTAATAAGCTCATTTCACCTGCAGCAGCACTGAGCTCCTATCAATTCCCAGTTATCTGGGGGACACTGTGTAGCTCTTTGATAGACTCAAGCTGATTTATCATCATGTTCCATGCCGCCACATCAGCCTTAGCAGAACCAGATATTCTGAAGTCCACATGGTCATAAAGGCCAACCTCAGTTGTGGTGAAAAAAGGTTTTGAGGCTCTTTGGTTCACCAGTTAAAGAGTCTCTATTTCCCCTCAGCCACCTACAATCTGCCTACAGTGAGGTGTCTCATTAATTTTAAGAGGGGCCACATACACTGCTCCTGTAGCCACAGGCAAAGGGGCATCAGGAACTTAAAAAAAAATAGAACTATGAAATCATTTGACAGAAAGAGATTTGTCCTAAAAAAATGGCTATGACTTTGAGTTTTTATTCTTATAAACTAAAATACAATATGTCTGTGCACAAATTATATGGAGAGATGAAAACACTGTGGACACACAAAAATACTATATCCAGATACAGATGTTTTATAAATTGGAAGAAGAGCATTTTATTCTATTAAATGATTTATCATAAATTATCTTTTTATAGAAGAGATTTAAAATGTTGTTAAAGGTCTAAAGTGTCAACTAAGACATGCTTGTTATATAATAAAATCTTTCGAAAGAAAATTATGTCTCATTCTTTTTTTCTTCTAATATGTTTCCATTGATTAGAGAGAGAAAGGAAGGAAGAGGGAGAGAGAGAAACATTGATCGGTTGCCTCCCCAACTGGGGATTGAACCTGCAACCTGGGAATGTGCCCTGACCGGGAATCGAACTGGTGACTTTTCGGTGCACAGGACAACGCTCAACCAACTGAGCCATGCTGGCCAGGGCGTGTATCATTCTTAATAGCCAGGGCTCTCAGAGATAAAATCTCTCTCCTGATGGTCAGTGAGTGTGCCTTCTCTGATGCCCATTTCAGGATGCTGTAAAAATGCCCCCTCGCTTACTCCTTGCATGAGGACACTACCCTAAAAGAGCTCTAAATAAAAATGCACTGCAGTTTTTGTCCAAGTTTATCATGCCTTAATAGGACTTATCACCAGAAGGACTTAGGCCTGGACTCCTAACTGAATGGGGCAAAACACTTTATTTCTATCTTTAGAACATAGTTTTCTGTGCACTTCTAAAACTTGTTTCACATATTTACATTTCAAAACTGTTTTTTAATCAAAAAGCTTTTCAGACCAACTATGACTGTTAAAGATACCTAGAATCATGCAGCCAGGAGGGGACATGTTACCAATAGAGCTATTGGGTCCAATCTGTTCAGTGCCATCTTTAGATCCATGGCTGAGGTCAGAACTGACAGTGGAAACCAGACCTGTTCCTCGATGTAACAACCCAGTGCTGTTTTCTGGACCAAATAAGAGAACCATCAGTGACTGTAGTTCAAGATGAATGGCGGAATGGAAAGCACCACAGCTGGTTTTTAAACATATAGAACAAAAGTTTTCAACCTAGAAAGGGGGCTAGATAGGTACTTCAGGAAGGTATGTGTTTATCCTGAGGATGATGTTATTGGTTAAACATGTGGAGAACTCTTTTGTCATTTCCTTCAGAACCTTCAGCAAGTTCTTTAGAATATCCTCTACCATGGTGAATCTTTGTCAGTTAAATGTTTCTTTTGTTTTGGGGTGGGTGAGAGTTTAAGGGAAATAATGGGGAGGTTGAGGTAGTCGACAATCTTTTGATGGAAATCCAGTGAGTAAGGCTGGTTACTAAATTCTGTTAGTGCTGTTTTACATTGCACACCCTCTATCAGGAAAAGGACAGATGCATTAGGCAGAAAATCAGTAAGGCCATAATTGAACTCAACAACACACCCATCAACTGGACATAACAAACATCTACAGACTACTTCATGCAACAACAGCAGAACACACATTCTTCTCAAGCTCACATGGAACATCTTCAAGATTGATCACATTCTGTGCCAATAAAAACAGCCTAAATCTGGGGTGACCTTGCCCAGAGAATGATGTTTCACTCCCAGCCCCAGGTTTTATGAAAGAGCTCTCTCTACAGTCAGCTAGTCCAGGAAAGTTTGACTAGGACATGAGGAGAGCGGAAGGATGTTAGTTCACATGCAGAAGAGAAAACTTAGAAGTTATAGGATGGTGAACTGTCTTCAAATATTTGGAATGAGTCTTGAGAAAAGCGGAGAAGGTATGTTGCATGTCAAAGGAAGATCTCTGGCTGCAGATTAGAGGAAGGCGGTTTCATGAAGAACTTTTACCAACTGCACTATCCAGTCGAGGGATGGCCGCCTCGCTCATATGTGGCCAACAATGGGCACTCCTGCACTCCGAGGGCTACATGGAAGTCGGTGGCCATCGGTCAGGGAGCCCTGAGAGACAGGACTGCAGCTGGAGTCAGAGGACAAACCAGATGACTGCCAAGAGCCCCTTCCTTAGTTAGTCCCCAAGTGGTGAGTCCTTGGGGTTTTGAGACTGATTTTCTCTCACAGCTCATATACCATCCCTTGGGGTTTTTAAAAATAAATGGCCTTTTCTCCTGAAGATTGTTACCCATGAAATTCGCTCTAACACTTGTGAACTAAAATCTTTCCCAATTTCCACACTGCCTCATTCACTAATCCCCAGGCCTCTTTCTAAGATATTAGATAGCAGTTAACTTGGTCAGAGTGCCCGCTTCAGGTATTGTTTCCCTATATTTGTGTCCTTCCTGTAATTGTCTCACTGTGGCTCCCTAGATTCTGAATCTCCTTAATGAGCTGCTGGGCTAAAATTGGCCCTTTGCCTGGCATGGGGTTTCCCCAGTCTAGAGGTGAGAAAAGACACATCACAACCTGTGGCACCGGGGAAGTCCCAAGGCCTCTGGAGAGAGCTGAACTATTTTATTTTAAATATTAAACAGAAGAGAAGCTTGACTAGTGGGTGTGGAAGAGAGGGGAATTTTCAGTTGTGAAATATTAACTAGATACTATTTTCACAATAAAAGATCATTTATCTTCATTGACTCACACATACACATCTCTTTGGTCAATCTGTTCTTTTTATCAACTGTCCAATATTCTGGCAGCACCTTCGGAAGAGCCAGGCCCAGGGATACTGGCATGACAGCTAGGTTATCTATTAACATCTGGACCGGGCAGAAAACTTGTGATTGCTTTTCTAAAATACTGAAGAAATCTTAGTTGCAGGCAATGTCTAACTATTTACCACACACCACAGGACTTGGACAAAGTTTTGAATAGCTTTCATACATTAACATTTCACTAACAGATGAAAGTGAACTTGGGAATAAATTTTCTCACTTTCTGTGGATTAAAATTTGACACTCCTCAAATCATCTAGGTATTTTTAATAATTCTTCATAGTAACATCCTCCTTTAACAGACCAGAGAAGAAAAATCTGGAAGAGAGTCTATGTCTAGTGAAGACTATGTCTACTTATAGTCCAAGTGCACGGTGTAAGGAAACAGAAACAGCTTGCACAGGTCTATAGGCATGCCTTGTTCTATTGCACTTTGCTCTATTTAACTTCACATATATTACATTTTTCACAAACTGAAGGTTTGTGACAACCCTGCACTCAGCAAGTTTATTGGCGCCATTCTTTTCAACTGCATTTGCTTATTTTGTATCTCCATGTAACATTTTGGTAATTCTCACAATATTTCAAATTTTTCATCATTAGTATATTTGTTATGGTGATTAGTGATCTTTGATACTACTACTATAATTGTTTGAGGATGCTACGAGCTGTGCCCATATTAGAGGGCAAACTAAATTAATAAATGTTGTGTGTTCTGACTGCTCCACCAACCTGCTGTTCCCCGTTTCTCTGCCTCTCCTCAGGAGTCCTTATTACCTGACGCACAACAATATTGAAATTAGGTCAATAAATAACCCTACAGTGGCCTCTAAGTATTCAGTGAAAGGAAGAGTCACATGTCTCTCACTTTAAATCAAAAGCTAGAAATGATTATGCTTAGCAAGAAAGGCATCGCAAAAGCCAAGACAAGCTGAAAGTTAGACCTCTTGCACCATACAGTTAGCCAAGTTATAAATAAAATTTTAAAAGTTTTTGAAGGCAATTAAAAGTGCTACTCCAGTGAACATATGAATGATAAGAAAGTGAAACAGCCTTATTGCTGATATGGAGAAAGTCTTAGTGGTCTGGATAGAAGATCAAACCAGCCACAACATTCCCTTAATCCAAAGCCTAACCCAGAGCAAGCCCTAACTCTGTAATTCTCTGAAGGCTGAGAGAGGTGAAGAAGCTGCAGAAGAAAAGTTGGAAGCTAGCAGAGATCAGTTCATGAGGTTTAGGGAAAAAGCCATCTCCATAACATAAAAGTGCAAGGTGAAGCAGCAAGTGCGGATGTAGAAGCTGCAGCTAATTATCCAGAAGATCTAGCTAATGTAATTAATGAAGATGGCTACACTGAACAATGGATTTTCAATGTAGACCCCAAAAAGACATATTGGAAAATGATGCCATCTAGGACTTTCATAGCTAAAGAGAAGTCAGTACCTGGCTTCAAAGCTTCAAAGGACAAGCTAACTCTCTTGCTAGGGGCTAATGCAGCTGGTGATTTTAAGTTGAAGCCAATGCTCATTTTGAAAGGCATAGGACCCTTAGAAATTATGCTAAATCTACTCTGGCTGTGCTCTATAAATGGAACAAAACCTGAATGACAGTACATCTATTTACATGGTTTACTGCATAGTTTAAGCCCACTGTGAGACCTACCACCCAGAAAAAAGAGTCAAAATATTTCTGCTCATTCACCATGCACCTGGTCACTCAAGTGTTCTAATGAAGATGTACAATATTGTTTTTATACCCATTCTGCAGCACATGGATCAAGGAGTAATTTTGACTTTCAAGCCTTATTATGAAGAAATACATTTCAAAGGCAATAGCTGCCATAGATAGAGATTCCTCTGATGGATCTGGGCAAAGTAAATTGAAAACCTGTAAAGAATTCACCATCCTAGATGCCATTAAAAACATTAGTGATTCATGTGAAGAGGTCAAAATATAAACATTAACAGGAGCTTGGAAGAAGTTGATTCCAACCCTCATGGGTGATTTTGAAGGGTTTCGAGACTTCAGTGGAGGAACTGCAGAGGTGGTAGAAATAGCAAGAGAACTAGAATTAGAAGTAGAGCCTAAACATGTAACTAAACGGCTACAATCTCATATAACTTTAACGGATGAGAAATTGTTTCTTATGGATGAGCAAACAAAGTGGTTTCCTGAAATAGAATCTACTCCTGGTAGAGGTGCTGTGAAGGTTGTTGAAATGACAGAAAAGGATTTAGAAGATTACATAAACTAGGTTGATTAAGCAGTGGCAGGGTCTGAGAGGACTGACTCCAATTTTGAAAGAAGTTCTGTGGGTAAAATGCCGTCAACCAGCATCTCATGCTACAGAGAAATCGTTCATGAGAGGAAGAGTCCATTGATGTGGCAAACTTCATTGTTGTCTTATTTTAAGAAATTGCCACAGCCACCCCAGCCTTCAGCAACCACCAGCCTGATCAGCAGCAGCCGTTAACATTAAGGCAAGACCCTCCACACGCAAAAGATTATGACTCACTGAAGGCTCGGATGATTGCTAGTATTTTTTAGCAATAAAGTATTTTTTAATTAAGGCATGTACATTGATTTCTTAGACATAATGCTACTGCACACTTAATAAACTACAGTATGGAGTAAATATAACTTTTATATGCACTGGGTAACCAAACAATTCATTTGCTTCACTATAGTGGTCTGGAACTGAACCCGCAGTATCTCCAAGATATGCCTGTACTCAATTGTTAACTAGCTAGGATGAAGAACCGGAAGTCTGTCACTTTTTCTAAAAACTAACAAAGGTGCCGAAACCGGTTTGGCTCAGTGGATAGAGCGTCGGTCTGCGGACTGGAAGGTCCCAGGTTCGATTCCGGTCAAGGGCATGTACATTGGTTGCGGGCACATCCCCCGGTGGGGGATGTGCAGGAGGCAGCTGGTCGATGTCTCTCTCTCATCGGTGTTTCTAGCTCTCTATCCCTCCTCTCCCTTCCTCTCTGTGAAAAATCAATAAAAATATATTAAAAATAATAATAATAATAAAAAAATAAAAACTAACAAAGGCAAGTTTTGGTTAAAGAAACTAGCATGAGGAGATGGAGGAAACAGGAGGTCAAAGATGTTAATTCTAAGCATCTGGGTCCACAGCTAGGGGCTGAACTTTAAAGTCCAGGCAAGAAGAAAGGAGTAGGGTCCACACAGGTTAACACTCTTAAGAGCCTATAGCTTCCTTTGCTGCCCCATCCCCATTTACAACATATATATAAATTGAGTCTACTGATAGCAATACATTTGTCTATCGTGGACTGCTTTTGTTCTTCCTAGACTATAGAAAGTGATGAAGGTTCTCTGGGAATGACACACAGAGATGTTCAATAGAAAAAAATAGTAACACCAGGAAAAGACAGAGGGTCTAGACTCTAAAGGATAGGACGTGTGAATTATCAACACAAAATTATCTTGAGTACACATAAAAATGTATACCCAAAAACTAGTTTATTCAAGCCACCAAGCTTATTCCTGCATCTGCCAGGAATGTTTGACCCAGATCTTAACATGGCTGGCTCCTTTTTGACCTTCAGTCTAGTCCAGCTCAAATGCTACATTCACTGAGAGGATTTCTTTCCGTTTCCAGACTACAGTTACCTTCACTCTGTTCTTTATCCCAGTTCTCAGGCGTTTTGAAATGATCTTGTTCCTTTGTTGTTGTTTTTTTTTCTATTATCGATTCCCCCTTCCAGAATGTAAGTTCCATGCAAACAGGAATCTTGCCTGTCTCGTCACTATTATACACCTTGCCCATGGAAGAGTATCTAATACATGGAGTGGGTATTTAATACATTTATTGAATGAATGAGAACCAAATCAATGGTGGAAAGTTCTGAGTTTCTGGCAACTCAGAATAAAATTTCTTGTTTTTTATGGATTTTTCTAACAAATTTTCTTGTGAAGAAAACTCCAGTCTCCAGTTATACCAGGTAAATGAAGCATGTAATTGGGAAAACCTGTTGTCATTGAGATTAAGCAATTTAAAGAATAAAAAATTCTAAGTACATGCTATTATTATAGAACTAGAGGCCCGGTGCACAAAATTCATGCACGGGGGTGTGTGTCCCTCAGCCCAGCCTGCACCCTCTCCAATCTGGGACCCCTCGAGGGATGTCCAACTGCCCGTTTAGGATCAGGCCTAAACGGGCAGTTGGACATCCCTCTCACAATCCAGGACTGCTGGCTCCCAACTGCTTGCCTGCCTGCCTTCCTGATTGCCCCTAACCGCTTCTGCCTGCCAGCCTGATCACCCCCTAACCACTCCCCTGCCATCCTGATTGATGCTTAACTGCTCCCCTGCCAGCCTGATTACCCCTAACTGCCCTCCCCTGCAGGCCTGGTCACCCCCCCCCCCCCCCCCCCACCGCAACTGCCCTTCCCTGCAGGTCCAGTCACCCCCAACTTCCCTCCTCTGCCAGCCTGGTCACCCCTAACTGCCCTCCCCTGCAGGCTTGATCGCCCCCAACTGCCTTCCCTTGCAGGCCTGGTCCCTCCCAACTGCCCTCCCCTGCTGGCCATCTTGTGGTGGCCATCTTGTGTCCACATGGGGGCAGCCATCTTGTGTGTTGGAGTGAAGGTCAATTTGCATATTTTTCTTTTATTAGATAGGATAGAGGCCTGGTGCATGGGTGGGGGCCGGCTGGTTTGCCTGAAGGGTGTCCTGGATCAGGGTGAGGGTTCCCTTGGGGTGTGGGGCGGCCTGGGCGAGGGGCCTGTGCTGGTTTGCAGGCCAGCCACGCCCCCCAGCGACCCAAGCAGAGGCCCTGGTATCTGGGATTTATTTATCTTCTATAATTGAAACTTTGTAGCCTTGAACGGAGGCCAGGGCCAGCCAGGAAGCTTGGCTTCCTCCATCGCCGGGAGCAACCCAAGCCTCCTGGTCTCTCCAGCTCCATGGCTGCTGTCATTTTTGTTGGGATTTATTTATCTTCTATAATTGAAACTTTGTAACCTTGAGCGGAGGCCAGGGCCAGCCAGAGCAGGTAGGAAGCTTGGCTTCCTCCATTGCCGGGGAAACCCAAGCCTCCTGCTCGCTCCGTGGCTGCAGCCATCTTGGTTGGGTTAATTTGTATTCTCACTCCTGATTGGCTGGTGGGTGTGGCTGGTGGGCGTAGCAGAGGTATGGTCAATTTTCATGTTTCTCTTTTATTAGTGTAGATATGAACTACCAGACTATAAACCACAATCATAAAATAAAATTCTCTATTACTTACTGTTTCGGACTAATACACCATTACTTCATCTTTCTTCTGACCCCTCAGGGAGCTGCTACCCATAAGGACCACTTCTTTACTTCTTTTTATTTTATTTTATTTTATTTTTTCAATTATAGTTTACATTCAACATTATTTTGTATTAGTTTCAAGTATATAGCATAGTGGTTAATCATATTTACTGTTCCCCCCAATATTTCTAGCACCCACCTGGCACCATGCATAATTACTACAATATTATTGACTATATTCCCTATGCTATACTTCAGATCCTCGTTACTATGTTTTGTAAACAGAAATTTGTACTTGTTAATCTCTTTACCTTTTTCACCCAGCCCCAGCTTCCTCTCCACTGGCAACCATCAGTCTCTTTATTTCAATAGCAACTTGGGAAGAGTAAAATCAGTAACTTTTAAGTCTACCAAGTGCTTTACATTGCACTCTGAGCATCTTTTTCACCACCTTCATTGTGTGAAATGATTTCTCTTTTATCTGTCCCTCTCCCCACGAAATCTAAGCAGGGTCCCAAAGCTACATCCAGACGCACTAGACGATTGGTGCTTTATAAATGCATTATCCCAACAACAGTATTTCTTGCTATACCAATGCGATTTTAACATGCTCAGAGTCACCTGCTAAAGTGTGAAAATTCTGCAGTTAATAGAAATTCCAGAAAGACTTTTCTTCACACACAAAATAGACATTGCTGTATGAACTGCACTTTCTAAAATAAATAATCAGAAGCCGGTGCCAAAGGGCCAAAATAAAAATAGTTGCATCCACCAGGCTTCCTAAATTATTTATGAGAGACTAAGTCATACAGTGGGACTACAGCTAAATGGAAAATTCATTTTCATGAATCCTGTTCATTTAGGCAGATAAATCTCTGTTTTAGCTTTAGAGCAAGAAAACTGCACCATTAACTAAAGACCACTTTATACATTTAAAAGAAAACGTGTCTGCTAGGGGTTGGGTTGCCTGTCCCTGGTTTCCAGCGACAGTGCAGAGCTGTAGGCTTCCCCACGCAGGAGGACAGACATCTTTGCCAGAGAGAACACACACGCTGACCGACCTTATCAGGGGGAGAGGCCATAAAAGAGGAGACGCTTGTGAGGAAGTTCAGGCAGCATTACCAGAGGCTGGAGAGAATTCCATTCAGTAAGGCAGACTCTATGACCCTCTGGGCTACAGAAAACACACTCGGCCAAACAGAAAAGCATGCGACTCCTCAGCAGATGCACGAGTGGGGAGATAGGGGCTGAGCCTTTGCTCTGTGTTTTTCCACCTGGAATCCTCTGCTCAATCCCTTCCATCAAGTTCTCCCGATTCTTTCGTGGAGACCTGGGCCAAGCTGCACATCCTCAGAAAAGCTTTTTCTAGTGCACCTTGTGGAGAGCTGACTTTGATGTATCGTGTGAGCCCCTACTCGTCTTGATGAATGGGTGCTGTACAAATCCCCGTACCCTGCTTCTGTCCTCATTCTGGCCCCGTGTCCTGTCTTAGCTACATTATAATCTCCCCACTGTCAGGGATGTACGTGCCTACTACCTTCCCACAGAGTTCAGTACAGTGCTTTCTCAACATGGTTATTAATGAAAGCAGGCAGAATGACTCAGCCAATTATATTCTCCTAGGGAAGCTCAGTGTGGGGAGCCACTGAGGGCATTTAGGAAAACAGCGTGGAACTGGCTTCGGCATGCTAGCCATCAGATCTTCAGGTTTCCCTGTTTTAGAAAGTTCCTTTTAATGGAGCATTATTGTAATCACTAGAAATTTTTTTATTAATTGAATATAAGCTGGAACATCTACTTATGAGAGATATTAAATTTCAAAAGTAGGGCCATCCCTTAAGGTACCCATTGAGTGGTGCTGAGAGGTCCATCTTGCAGGCCTGAAACTGACGTGTTAGACAGCAATGGAGGAAAAGCAGTCTCCACACTGCTCAGGCCTCCTCTGTCCGCATGGATGTTAGGTTTAGATGTCAGGTAATGTAGGCAATACTTCCCTAAACTTTTAGATTTCATTTACCCGTAACTTTTGAAAAGCAACTTTGGATACCCAACATTCAGAGTTACAAAGGAAGTACATTAAAAACAAAACAAAACAAAACAAAACCCTACTATACAGTCTACTAGAGTCTTTGCTGCTTTAACAACAACAAAAGGGATGTAAATATACAGGGAGTAGTGGAAAAAAACAAACTCTGAAACATGGCAAAAGCAATGCAGGCTGACCCATTAAAAATTCTGGTCTAAAGGATTTTTCTAGTGCTTTCCGTCTCTCTTTTATCATTGCTTTTCCCACATATGGTGCTTGCTTCCCATTCACCAACTCTCAATTCCCGATGTAATTTTTCCTAAGTCCTTCTCCTAAAGGACCTTGTCATAAAAAAAAAAGTAGGTATATGTTAATAACATGCTAGTTTTCAGCTAAAAACTGAAAGGGATGCTCCTTTCAGGAATATTTACATTTTAAAAGGAAAATAAACTCTTAGAGTGCAAACTTCCAATGCTACAGAGGGCCATCTGGGAGAGTCAAGTGGAATTGAGAGCAGGCATGTTCTCCCAGTGCCCCCAAACCACTCCAAACTGGAAGCCAGCAAGTCTCTGATTCTTTTATTTCTATTAAGACTTCGCTTACTAGAGTATTTAGACATCAAAATTTAACACACTTCACTTTATGTTCAAATTATTTTAAAGGAAGAAATTGTCAAGGTCTTATTCTATATTATTATAAATCAGGAGTGATTTTTGTCCCCCAACCTGGGGACTTCTGTCAATATCTGGAGATATTTATTGTTGTCACAATGGGGAGGGAAGGACGACAGTTGGTGCTGCTGTCATCTAGTCGATAGAAGCTGGGAATGTTGCTAAGCATCCTACAAGGCACAGGACAGCCCCCACAGTAAATAATTAGCCAATCAAAATGTCAGCAGTGCAGAAGCTGAGAAACCCTGCCTTCTATGAACTGACTGCTATAAAGTCAATAAATATTTGGATGATATAAACACTAATGGCAATGAAATTACTGTGCCCGTAGTAAGAATAAAAATCACCGTAACTTGGAAGGACTTACACTATTTGCTTAATATTACTGGAACATCTTTATTCTGGCTCTGAATTCTTTAAATCACTTTTTCAAAACAGTCAATTGAATAAAATAAAGAGGCTTTATATAGTTCACATACGTTATGCTAGAAATGAGAGTTTTAATTAAAATTGGCATTTCTGAAACTCTAATTGCTAGTAATTACTGAGGGGAAAAAAGAAATACAAACATATTTCCAAGATCAGCCAGATGGGAAGTCTCAAGATAAGAAATTATAAGCCAATGTTCATATTCTAATCAGAATAAAATTTTGTTTATACATCTTTAGTTCTGCTTAAATAGTAAGCAGTACATTAGTTAAACGTAAACTGCTATTAACTGGCTAATTAATTTTCTAACAAATCTTATTCGATTAATAAGTACAGCATTTTTATAAGAATACTCTGTACGTTAAGGATTCTATAAAATCTACTGGAATCACTAGTTTCTGATATGGCAAATGATATCTCTTTGTAGATGGATAATCTGCCTGCAGAAACATAAAATATCCATTTTTCAAAACCCATTTCTGACTGATATATAATGAAGTACTTCTGTTTACATGCCCAGAACCAGAGCAACACAAATGTCTTCCTGACATCAACTCATAGGAACATATAACCATGAGACTGAAAACTGTCTCCAAACAGAAAAAGACAGCCCAGTAAGGGCTTTGACCTACTGAAATTTATCTCAAGCCCTTCCAGACATAAGAATCTTCACTCCACAAATAAGGCTGTTTTTGAGGGTTTTGCTTTTGGTAGATTGATGGAACTGTTTCCTTTTATTCAAGTCTGCTCCAAGCCACTGAGAAAGAACTTCAAATTGAGGTACATTTCTTGCTAGTTGCCTGGGTTTGACAAATAAAACAATCATCAAAATCAAGGAGTGTGCACTGCTTTTTAAAGCCTGTTTGTTTGACATAATATAGCAGCGGGATGTCTAGGCAATAAGTGGCATTACTAAACATAATCACTTAATGTTGTGTAACCAACGTCAGGTCTCATTGCTTTATCACTGGCAAAGAGTTTTATGATAATAAAGTTGATTGTTAGTGTGAACACATAAATTGCTCAGTAGTTAGAGTTGTTAACAAAAGCAAAGGAACACAGAAAAGAAAAAATAGGCTTGAGCAGCCCAAATTCATTGCTAATTGTTTGTGCATTTATTATAGGCTGACCAGGGCTAATTATCTAATTAAACTAAAGCTCTGCTGCTTTAGAGGAATTTCTCTGAGCTGTGATGTTGGTTGTCAATTACCTCAGCGGGTCCTGTTGAAATGTGTAGTTAACTCAAAGCATGTTTTGCTTTTCTCAACAGTAATATATGGCACTCTTGTTGCATGGCAATTTATGCTTAGAATGGGGGGGAAAAGCTTTTCCTTCAAAAACTAATGTGGAAACTTAATAATAATGGTAAACAAGAGCTCTTGCTCTTTTTATTCAATGATTTATATTCAGGAAATGTCAATATAATCTGCCTTAGGTAGAAACAACACAGACAAAAGAGAAATAAAGTATCATTATATGCCTGTTACTGATTGTTCTCAAACGTTGTTTTTAAAAATACATTTTAAAAGTGTTGTTTATGATGCTCTGCAGTATTTTACAGTATTAAATTATATTACGTGCTTAATTTCATATAATTACAATTTTTAAACTCACAGATTTTTTTAAGCTGGAAGGAAAGTAGTAGACAAGAGAATTGAGGTTCCGAGAAGTGAAATGACTTACCCAAAGTCACACAGCAGGTTGTTGGAACCAAGACCAGAACTGGAAACCTCTCAAGTGGATTGATTCCTGCTGTTCCACTTTCAACCTGTACTGTCATTTATCACACTTTCTCTAAAATGCTATCTATAACACCGCATCGAGCTGGACAAGATGTTGAGTTTGTCTGGACGTTTTTCCAAAAGAAGGCTTTAATTAGTAGTATTTCACTTCTCCAGGGAACACGTGTAATACTGTCCCTATTTATTCCAAGGCAGTCAAATGCCCCAGGATATATTCTGAGGTATAAAGTCAAGCGAGCAGGTTTAAAAAAAAAAAAAGGTATTATTTGCCTTTTCCATCTAAAAAAGGAAAACTTCATGGTGGGTTTTATTAATCAGAGTGATCAAGCAATTAAATTGCATCCTATGGGATTGTTCCTAGGGAATCTGATCCTCAATTGGTAGACCATTAAACATCAAGCAATATTTTCTAAGCATCCCTTGATGAAGGCATTTCCCGAGAAAGCAGAATTTCATTCTGAAGAGTTTTGCCCATCTTCACTTCCTGGGATCCTAGGATACAGTGTCTGTTCTCTGCAAGAACTCAGAACTCTGGGACCTTACCCTGCCCTGCTCCCAGTCATTTTCAGGCAAACACCAGCAATGAACATACAGTTCTTTTCTGACAAGCTAAAGAAGATGATTTTCCCTTTCACTACCTATTAAAGATGAACATCAACTTGTGATTCAAATCCATTAATTAAAATAAACATAAAGTAAAAGCCTCTTTCCGCCAAGAGGAAAAGGACAGATGGGGAAGTGGAGGAGGTGGAGATAGCTGATGTCTTCTGAGAGGGAAAAAAAAGAAAAACAAGAAGCATGAAATTGGGGGGTAAAGTTAATTAAAAGAGGTGAAGGGTGCTTGGATTTAATTTATAGTTCAGAACTATTTTGGATATCTTAATAATTGCGCTACTTAAAGAAAAGGAAAACCTCTAACATCAAGTTGGTAGGGGAGTGTCATCATCTTAAATCACCTCTCAAAACGGTAATGCCTGGCCTTTGGCAGTGCTTCAGACTGAGCATAGCAAAGCCTCTCTTCATTATTGATTTGTGAAAGCTACACCAATTTTTCCCTTTTCAACCTCCCGATATGTTCTCCTAATTTTTAATTTCTTCCTCCCTTGTTTCCCATTGCCTGAAATAAGACACTGGCAAGGAAGAGAAAAAAAGAATCAACATAAGTCCTTTTCATCCCAACCCTACATGCACTGGTCTATGGAGTCACCATTAAAAAACAATGTCTACAGCTTATATCACACAACACAACCTCTGCCATTTATTGGTGAAATGTGTACATCTAAAGTCTAACCTGAACACTAACAATTCCTGACCTTAGCATATTTACCTGAACAGCTCATACACCACACCAAGTTCAATCAGAGTAGAGGGGAGCAGAGTTACTTTAGAACATCTTAGTGGCCTAGACCCGTGGTCGGCAAACTGCGGCTCGCGAGCCACATGCGGCTCTTTGGCCCCTTGAGTGTGGCTCTTCCACAAAATACCACGGCCTGGGCGAGTCTATTTTAAGGAAGTGGCATTAGAAGAAGTTTAACTTTAAAAAATTTGGCTGTCAAAAGAAATTTCAATCGTGGTACTGTTGATATTTGGCTCTGTTGATTAATGAGTTTGCCGACCACTGACCTAGACAGAAATGAGAGATAAATGATATAAGAGAAAACTCATGTTTGGTTTTGTCTGAATGGTCCTTAGAATTGTCTCCATCATCCGCACTGGGCTAATGAGATGCTGCGAGGAATCTTAGAGACTGTCTCCCTGAACCATGAAGAAGCTGACATCTAGTGAAGTCAAGTGATTTGCTCAATAACACACAGCTCGTTAGTGGCAAAGCCAAGCCAGGCTCTTCTGCCTTCACTACTATTTATTTTATTCTTACAACTTGACCTTCATTCATAAGAATGGATAAGAAATATATGCTAACATTTGGTAAAACTGAAAAGAAAGCCACAATATAAACCCAAAATATTTCAAATGAAGTATGTCTAAAAATAGGAATTTTTTTAACCAATTTATTTGCCATGTTCTATACTAACATAAAAGGCAGATACAGGAGTAAGGTGGCAAGAGCTATTAGGAAAAAACCTTCCTGCCCACTTAAAAACAAACCAAAGCTCTGCAGGCAAGGAACCCTGAGCATTTGAAAATGTCAGTACTCTTGCACTCTTTTGACTGGGTCCCAGTGTGATCGAAAGGGATGGACAAAATAAATTCTGAAGAAAGATTTGAGAAAAAGTCAAATGGTAAGCTCTCTTGTGAATTAAGGAAAATAAATCCTCATAAAGAGGAGGCCAGGGGAAGGGGGTGAAAGACAAAATACAAGCCTAGTTCCCAAAGAATGAAGAGATCATATAAATGAGCAGGTGGGAGTTAATAAAAAATATATGCTGGGGGCTCTTCCAGTTCTTTTTAATTCCTGGTTAATTAAGCAACTATAAAAAACTCTCCGCTTTACTCATGCTTCTGTGTGCTTCCCCCATTCCTAAATTTAATAGTTAGACGTGGGCAGGAGGTAAGATGTAAGCTGTATCAGTCTTACCTATCACCACATAGCTGTCAACTCGTGAAAAAGAAAATGTGGAGAGAAAATACTTTAAGAAATAGATTGGCAAAGAAATAGCTCATCAGCAAGTCCTGTCAGCTCTACCTACCTACAAAATAGATTCCTAATCTTTACACTAGTTCTCTTGTCTTTCCTCTGCATTACTGCCTCCAACCAGGGTTTCTTTGCTGTTACACTCCCCCCAATCTCTGAAAAAAAATGTATAACAGATCAAGTCATTCTCTTGCCCAAAGCTCTCCAAAAGCTTCTTGCCACACTTAAAATAAGATCCAACTCCCTACAATGATGCTAAATTCCCTATTACTCCCTACCCATGACTCCCCACCCCACCCCCCAACTTTATCTCCCTCCCAGAACTCTGAAGGTCACTATGTTCTCTAACAGGCCTTCATTCTGGTCCCCAGTTATACCAAGCTCCTTTGCACCTGGTTAAAATCATGGCATCCAATACGCTTTTTAACAACCTTAGGGCGGCTTCCAGGACTTGGAGTGTTCTGACTTCAGATATTTCCATGGCTGACTCCTTAATATTCAGGAGCAGCTCAAATGTCATCACTGACAACCCAATTTAAAGTAACACTACACACACATACCACCATCCTATCATCCTGTTTTGTTTTCATAAATTCACTACTGTCTGAAGTTATGTTCTTCATTTATTTGTACTGTGTAACAACCTCACCCCCGAAATACACACACACACACACACACACACACACACACACACACACTTGTTCACTATTACTTCTCTTTGGTCTGTTCACTGTTTTGAATTTCTTTTGGTCTTCATTCTGCTTATTGCAACACTGAAGAAAACAAAATAAGAAGCATAAAAAGAAAGATGTTAATGGTAATAGAAACCCACTTAGCCTATGCTACTGGTGGTGGGACAGAAGGCCAAGTAAAGTGGTTTTTAAGGGCAAAGCCCTTAGAATTGATCTCATCCATTAGTGCAGCTCTAAAGGGCAGCATCAAAAGGAATTATGGAGGTAGCCTGTCTGTGTCCTAAAAAAAAAAAAAAAAAGAACCACATGCCCTATGAATACTCAGCAGTTCTTAAAAACTTTAACATGCAAAAGATTAAGAGGAGTAGGTTTCCACACGATCTGGGAATCTGCACTTTAACAAACATCCCCAGGTGATTCTGAAACAGGAAGTTTTTGGAAACTTTGTACTCTTTGGCTGAACAAGGAATAGCAAAGGCCTGAGGGATGGTATTATTAGGAAGATGGTTTAACCAATAAAAATCTTTTTTCATCTCTACCTTGAAACTGATTCTCAAGACAAGTCAAACTCCATTTTAATTCTTGCTGAACATTATTTAAATTCATAGGTCTTTACAGCTTTTAACCATTTTTAAACTATAATAGTAGCTACTATTATAGGACACGTACAATGTTCTGCACGCTATTATCAGTGTTTTACACATATATCATATTATCCCATTTTAATAGATGAGTTTCAGTTAAATAAGTACAGACAACTATTAAGATGTGACAGCTTCAGAAATCAAACACATCTGTATGTTACTAAGGGCTGTATTCTATGGAGTCTATACCTCCACTAATTACAGAAGTAAAACCAATAAATAAAAATCCAGATTTGTAAATGAAGGGATGGGATTTTTCTCTTAAATATTCCTCACTTTTTAGAAAAAGACTGCCTGGGATTTCATTACATGGTGAACTTTAACAATACATTTAAATACCTTAAAAATTGCATGGCAACCTCTGAAAATGAATTAATCTCAAGAGTCCTTTTCTAAAACAAATAGTCACCCTGTCAATCAAAATCACCAAATATTAAGAACTGATTCACTATTTAAAGATCTAATATTGGTTCTAGACTGATAATCAAGAATCATTCAGGGAACAGCTTAAAAATAAAAATTCTAGGTTCACTCCAGTTCTGAATCAGAATCCCTGTGATGTGATCTCCAAATCTTCACTTTTTTAAAAAATATATTTTTTATTGATTTCACAGAGGAAGGGAGAAGTAAAGAGAGGTAGAAACATCAATGATGAGAAAGAATCATTGACAGCTGCCTCCTGAAAGCCCCCCACTGGAGATGGAGCCCACAACCTGGGCATGTGCCCTCACTGGTAATCCAACCGTGACCTCCTGGTTCATAAGTCTACGCTCAACCTCTGAGCAGGGCCCAAATATTTACTTTTATAAAGCTCCCCATGGGCTTCTGATAAATAACCAGGGTTTAGAACGACTCTCACCCCAACCCCAGCATTCTACAAGTGAATAAAGTAAGATCTAAAAGGGTAGGGTCTGCCTAAAGACATAAAGTAGCACTGTAAGACAGAAAAACAATATCCTCCACATTTGGTGCTTTTAACACCAATTCATGCTACTGGTTTTGGTAAAACTGTATGCTCTGCTGTTTAGGCGCTGCAATTTATCCTCCTGCAACTTACTCCCTCATCTGCAAACTGGGAATAATAGTGCTTGCTGTGAGGATTAAACAGTATAACATCCATAAGGAAATGCACTTAACATAGTGCTAGCATACCCTGAGTGTGCATTATTTAGATTACATAGCCCCCTATAAAAAAGCATGCCATTTTTAACTGAAAAGGATTTGCTGAACCACTCCAATTACAAAATGAACAAGAAGCCTATGTTTAACTTTGGAAGTCCAAAAGGATTTTGAACTCAGAGTTAAGAGCTTGCCTGATTGTCACAGGATGCGCCATAACCACCTTCTAGTGCATTAATCTCTGTATGGCAACCAGCAATCTGTATTTTTTAAAGCTTCCTCCCTCACCCCCGCCCCGCCAAAACCAGGTGCTTCTTCGGCAAACAAAGGTTTGATAAACATTAGTGTACAGAACCCGTGACCACAGCAAAGGGCCTCTGGAGTCCCCCCACCAAAAAAAAAAAACAAAAAACACGACTGTGCTCTGTAACCAGAAGAGGAGCGTCATCAGACACTGATGCAAACAACAGCTGGGGACAGCTGTGCAGAGTAGTCACTGTGACCACTAGGGACGGCCTCGACCCTCTCATCTCCTAAGAAACTTAAAAAATTAGGAAAGTGCCCTCCCATAATTTCCGCAGCCCGCAGTGCTGCCTAGGAGGCCACGAGGTGCTAAAGTTAACCCAGCGGCTTCCTTCCCAGGAGTGAGGCCAGAGAAAAGCGACGCTGGACGGCTGACCAAGACTGAGCGGCGTCAAAAGGTTATCGACCCTCTTGGCCTGCTCCTCGGGATGGCCAAAAAGCCTCCACCAAGCTGCAAGCCACCTGCCGGAAGTGCGTCACCCCAGCTTGAGGGGCTGCCGGGAGTTGTAGTTAACTGGCTACTTCTCTTGCGCCCAATTCGCCTTTTTTTTTTTTTTTTTTCAAATACTCAAAACACCTTGGACCTGGAAGGAATGTCGCTTTATGACCAACAAAACGAATCCTCCTTTTTTCCAGCTGACAGAGGAACTCACTCGGAGCCCATGCGGACTACCGAACTACAAGTCCCAGCATGCTGTGCAAGGCGCTCGAAGCGCCTGTCCACCATCATAGGTACGGGCCGCATCAATGGAGCCTCGGGCTTAAGGCAAAGCCCGCCACGGTCCGCCTGGCCGGTACCTGCTCCTGGATCGCGAGTGCCGGGCGCGGGCCGGGCGCGTGCGCGCTCGGAGGGGGCGTGAGGCAGGAGCGCCCGGCCGTTGCAAGCGCGTGGCTGCAGAGGTTAGCGGCCGCGGTGCCCCGCGCGCCCTAGGAGCCGGTAGTTGCGGGGCCTCCCGCCCCGGGTGCGCGCAGCCGTGGCGGCCGCAGGTGACCGCAAGGGGCGGAGGAAAGGAGGGGGCCGGCCTCGGCACTCGGAGGAACCGCCGTGCCTGCCCCGAGACAACATGGCCTCCCTGATCCAGCGGATCGCCCGCCAGGCGTGCCTCACCTTCCGAGGCCGCGGGGGCGGCCGCAGCGCTTCCGACCGCGGCGCGGTGCCAGGCCCTGAGGCGCCGATGCCGCAGGGCTTCCCGGAGAACCTGAGCAAGCTGAAGAGCCTGCTCACCCAGGTCCGCGCAGAGGACCTGAATATCGCCCCGCGCAAGGCCACGCTGCAGCCGCTGCCACCCAACCTGCCACCCGTTACCTACATGCACATCTACGAGACGGACGGCTTCAGCCTCGGCGTGTTCCTGCTCAAGAGCGGCACGTCCATCCCGCTGCACGACCACCCGGGCATGCACGGCATGCTCAAGGTGCTCTACGGCACCGTGCGCATCAGCTGCATGGACAAGCTGGAGGCGGGCGGGCAGCGACCGCGGGCCCCGCCGCCCGAGCAGCAGTTCGAGCCGCCGCTGCAGCCCCGCGAGCGGGACGCCGCCCGGCCTGGCGTGCTCCGCTCGCGGGCCGAGTACACCGAGGCCAGCGGCCCCTGCATCCTCACGCCACACCGGGACAACCTGCACCAGATCGATGCCGTGGACGGGCCCGCTGCCTTCCTGGACATCCTGGCCCCGCCCTACGACCCCGACGACGGCCGGGACTGCCACTATTACCGGGTGCTGGAACCCGTCAGGGCCCAGGAGGCCCCCGGATCGACCTGTGACCTGCCCCGGGAGGTGTGGCTCCTTGAGACCCCGCAGGCTGATGACTTCTGGTGCGAGGGGGAGCCCTATCCAGGTCCCAAGGTCGTCCCTTGAAGCCGCAGGCGCCCCGGAGCGGGGAGCTGAAGACATGCCTACTCAGATCTGGGGCCTGGCTGCCAGCAAACCCACCACAAGGGCTCTCTCCCTACCCCCAGGCCACCTGGGCATTGGATCTGCTGGAGTGGGCTGGAGTGCTTCCTCGGGAGCCTTGGGAAGCGCGGGCGACTGGACTGCAGCCACCGGGCACGGTTATGGGGGCGGGGGAGGCGAGGTTGTTTCCTGGCTTTGTCACTGCCACCAGGGTTTTGATTTGGGGGGAGGGGAGCAGGGGGCTATCTGAAGCGCTTCCATCCTAAAGCCATAATGAAAAATAGTCTTCTTTTGTTCCCATTCTGTACAAAATACACGGAAAGGTTTTCTCCCCCCATCGCCTTGGCCTTGGGTAAATAGGGCTTGTTTTCCACTTATGTCCTTATGCCCTTTGCTCCTTGTTATAGTTTTATTGACTGCATGACCCAGTGCTTTGAATGGTTTTTAGTTCAAGTCGTTGGTCAAAAACGAGGTTTAGAGAGATGAGCTACTTTTTAAGTGAGCTGCCCTGCCTGATTAATTCGTTGTGAAAATGAAATCATTTTTCCAGAGTTGGGGGGATCATCCCCAGAACATAACTATGCATGTAGAGGACAAGATTGTCTTTCCTCCCCTTGCCCAGTAGCCACATCTGGTTTACTCCGGCAGCATCTGCTAAGAAATGCACACCTGCATTTCTCAGTGACAAATGGCCACATAGAGCTTATCTTCCCTGTGAGTCCCCAGATCTGTGAGTTGAGCAGATTTCTTGTTGCAGATTCACCTTTAATGCAAAAACTATATTACCCTCAAGTGACTTTCTTTGTCATAGTATAAGGTGGTAGGGTAATTCTGTATTTTCTAACCAGAAGATTCAGAGGTACTGAATCAGTATGCTTCCAAACAACTGAATGTAAAACACCCCTGGCCAGCTGTTGAACTCCATGTCCCTATTTACTTCCAGTATTTTCCTGCAAAAGTAGAGGAAAATGTTGACGAGTGTTTCAGATTCTCTCACACCTGATGTTCCTGAGAGCTGGTGGTTACAGCTGTGCTGTTGGTGGCCCTGTTCTCAGAACCCTCTCCCTCCAGCAGGAGAGAGCCCAGAGCTTGCTTCATCTAGTGTGGTTTTCTGTAGGGAGAGAGACAAGGCACTGGTGACCCAGCTCCCCAATTGAGAATTAATTATTCTGCTGGCCATTTTGGGGCACTAAAAATCCCACTCCCAGCCTCTTGAACAGTTGTGCTATCTGTAACTAGTTTTATTTTTGTCCTTTTAACAGTCTGAGCAACTTGACCTTGTTTACAAACACATTGACACCATTTGCTTCCGGCCATGAAGCACTATTGTTTCCCCCTTTTCACTATTTATAGGATTCCTTTTTTCACAAACTTAATAACAAATTGTAGAAATAAACACATTAAAATTTGCCCAGCTGTTGTCTAAGCCCTCTTGATTGACTTGCCCAAGTGGCCGTCCACTTCCAATATCTGTAATAAAGGAGATTTGCTATTGGTGGAAAGTGTGGACCCTGTAGGAAAACAGTATGTGCCTTTGCCATTTTATGCATACTGGGTTACAGAGGCCCAGAGTGAAGGGATATTTGTTCCCAATTTTTTAAGTAGAATGAAAAAGCAAATTCTCAATGAATTATTATTTACCAAAAAAAAAAAGATGCTTATTCAAAGCGACATGCCACTATGTTATAAATCCTGACACAGGCATAACACCAAGAATATTCTCCAGAGTTACTAACATTGTTTTATGGTAGCTTCACATTCTGGTGTAGTTTAATAATAACTTGTAGTTTAATGTAACTGCAGTTTGAAGCAGTTCTTCATGCATTCAGTTTGAAAATAAGTTCTAGATATGCAAACGATTTTCTTAGAAAACTTCACCAAATGGGTGTTTTTCATAGCACAGTATGAATGTGTTTGGTTAACAATCACATACCTACCTGTTTTGAATTATATTGTAGCAAAAAGTTAAGATTAACTTATTAAGATTGTGTATAGTAATGTGTATGTTATCATACAACCTGGAGTACATTAAATTAACCATTCTGGCAATAGCACAATAATAAAGGAGAAAATTTTTTCCAAACTTCTTTATGAGAAGTCTTAAAGTTCTCAAGTATAAGCAAGTTGAATGAAAAAAACTAAGGTGCTTTTCAAAAGAATAACTGAAATTGTTGCAGGCCAGAACAGCAATATGATATCTCTAATTTAGTTCAAGAGGAACAGTGAAACTTTTGGTTCACTAATAAATTATGAATAAATTAATGGTGAACACAAAATGTAACCTGTTTCAATGAGCCACTAAGAAAAGACTATTATTACAAAGACAAATGTGCAGAAAAACCTTGCACTTTTCTGCATAAACTGTTAGTCATGAGTGACTTCATATGCTGCTATTGTGTTTCCATGTATTCCTGCAATATAGACTGTTTTAGTAACAACTGTGGGAAAAAGTTGTCTTCCCTACAAAGATTAATGAGCACAATGATACTAATCACTTAACTTTTCGGTTGCATAACATTCAATAATTGCCTCTCATGAGTAAGAAGTTGTCTAATACTTCTAAAGCTTTTTAATTTTCTGGTTATATCAATGGCCACTTATATCAATGGAGAGTATTATCTACCTACTACTTTACGAGAATTGATTTTTTTATTAAGCCTGATTTGCATGGATTGTTTATACCAATTGCTGTTTATTAATGAAAATGGTGAGCCTGTTTTTAAAGTAACATGTGTTTGTCAACAGGAGTGGGTTTCTGACCTTTTAACATTAATATCCTTTAACTTCTCCCAAAGTTTTCACCTTGTATTCCTCCTTTTACATTGTCCACTTATAGGTACCTCAGTCTTGGCATCCCAGGAGGACTCTGTCATCACTCATCTTTTCCAAATGACTTTGAATCTTGTGCTATGGCTCTATAGCTTGATGAAGAAGCAATATATCTCTAATCCAGGGCTCTGCCCATTGCTATTGAACTCTAACATGAGGATAGTAACACTCATGTAACTCTCCTGGTCTGAATTCGGGACCTCTGATCCCTTTAGTGCAATGAGGCCTCTACTATCAAAGAGGGAAATCCTTTGTTAAGCCCCATATAAATACTGAATCTTCAGATCCAGAGATGTTTACATTTCTGGATTAAAATCAGTGTACTTATGGAAAATAAAGGCATGTTTGAAATTGTTTATAGGTAAGTCTTACTTGATTATTGCAAAATAGAGAAGGAAAGTATTACTTGCTACAAATGACATTTTTACTAGCTGTTAAAGGTTCATGGTCTATACTGCAAGATGATGTACCAACAACTGGTGGCCTGCAGAGTCTAAAGTTTAAAATTTCCTTGAGAGTGAGCTTTGAAACAGTTGATTGAAAACATAATCTGAAACTATTTAATGTTTAATCATACTATTTTGCTGCAACAGAAAATGTTTTCTTTTTAACCTAAGGAAAAATAAACTTGTGCAAGGAAACGAAAGTATTTTTACCCACAAAGGAAAGAATCTTTGGATTTAAATATTTTCTTGTCTTTCCTTTTACTGTAAAATTTGTTTAATTGTTTAGAGTGGAGGCACTTTAGGCACTTACGATGATGCTGACCATTCTTTCTCACACACACACACATTGTATTGAACTGTTAAAATAGCACTGCAGTCATTTTTAAAATATACCTAACAGTGTGGCTTAATTTAATTAGCAGTTAGGATATTGAAGTTAAATAGCCTTGTTTATGAATAATTGAAAACCTTATTTAGGTTTAATAGATCTATTTTTAATGTTTACTGAACCATCTCTAGTGCATTATGATCTTTAAGGAATTACTCTCCAGAAGTTTATTTTTAATAAGAATTCCCAGTAGCAGCTGAAGCATCAATAATATTATTCAATAAAGCAATAAGAAGGAACCAACTTAGCTTTATATGCTTTATTTCTTGAGCAAAATAAAAAATGAGATACCAGTGAGAACTACTGAATGTGTCAAGCCAAAAGTAAAATCCAATTAAAGATTGACCTAACATGTTGAAATCAAGGAGTAAAAGTCATAAGGTGGACTCAAAAAACACCTTAGAGTATATTATTCCACTTCACCAAGCCCATGTCAGTGTAAAAGTGATTATGTAACCGATTTGACTATCATAAAATTTTATTTCATCTTACCTTTTTTAGAAAAGCTTTTTTAGTCTTGCAAACTTTATATTCTCTTGACTGAGGTTGCTCTAAAATTAAAATTTGGCAAGACAATCAGATCTTATAAAACTTAGGTGTGCTATATATTAATATAATGAAATTTTGGTAGGAGGGAAGTCTTCATTAAACACAATTATCAAAATGTGGCATAGTTTTGTACATGTTAAACAAAATTGGCCACGCAAGGATTGGCCAAGCTAGGAGATAGGAACCTAAGAATAACGCCAGTCACTAGCAAATCGGACACTGAAGTTTAGAAACTTCTGTTTAGTAGTTATAGAAAGAGGTATTGTACATCTTTGAAATTTGGACAGGGAAGAAATAAGAAAAGGGTTAATTACTTCCACATATTAGAACTCAAATTCTAGTGCTAGTAAGGACGCAAAGTAGCTTCCGGGAGTAGCTATTGCTCTCTGCTAAAGTACAGGCCATCAATTATCAGCCAGGACAAACAGGTCAGGGTTTTCAGGCAGTGTAGCTGAATAGTGGTCACTCCAATGTGTTGTGTTACACTTGTATAAGGATCCAGAAGCAGTGGGTGAAGTTAAGTATTTAGGCCCAATTTTAGAGAAAAGTAAGTTCATAAAGAATTTTTTTTTTTTTGGTGGCTTTATATTTTATAATCACTGCAAAAGGCTTGCAGTCAAATGAACCCCATAATGTTCTCTTGCAAACCATCATCCAGTACCATGGAGAACAATATTTGCCTATTTAATTCAAATTCTCTTTGAAATTTTAGGGTTGGTGTACACCTACCTTATCTAATGAGCCTGGGTATTTTGGTAATCTCTAGACCCACCAAACCTATGGCAGATGAATGATCCTTCCCAATAGGGATAATCAGGGAGAAATGTGTCCTGGGGTAATTCCTTTGGCGACCCATTAACACACTCATCAGCAGTGTCTGAATGCATTTTTGATCTGAAGAGGTGATAGCGCTTTTCAAAAAGCTTTCTGTGGTCATGAGACTAATCCAGGAACCTGAAAGTCATTCCCAGCTTGACCACGCCACCACACTTTCCACAAAGCCACATTTCGCCTGAGAGCCTGCCCCTGGTCAGGGTTCTGAAAGCAGTTGCAAGTGTGCAGCCTCTGAGTGGGCACTTGTTTGTAAGTATTTATTTTCCGGAGCCCACTCAGGAGTGGTGAGAAGCTATAGGCTGTTATAGAGGACGGAACAATGAGTCAAAAGAACGCCTCCCCACTTTTACACTAATGTAATGGGGAAATCCCCTGAACACTAGCGTTTGATTATGAATGAAGATTGCTTTGGGGTGAGAGGGCTGGTATTGAAAGGCTAGTAAAGAAAACTTGGATATCCTGGCTTGGTCAAAGCACTAAAAATCACTAGATGACTATTGAATTCCCATCCAGCAAATCTTTTAGAAATGATTTCTAGAGCAAAAATATTGTTGAAAAGTATTTATTTACACTATAGTTATAAACCATCCATTATCTGAACTTCAGTTAGTGGTTTTGTGTTAGAATAAATCATTTATGTTTTCATGACTATTAAAAGCTAATAACCAAACAAGTCAGTTCAGCAACATTATTTACATTCTTAACTGCAATTTGACTACAAAGGTAACACTTTTAAGTCACAAAACAGAGCATACAAAAATATACTTTCTAAAAAAAAAATTCCAAATATTAATAGGCAGATATATACAGCCATACTAAACCCAGGGAGTGATTTTTTTTTTCATAGTAAGGCAACCCATTTACATGCAGACCCTGTAACATTGTCTACATCACACAAGGCACCAAGAACACTTCCAACACAATTGCATGCATCCTAGTTTCAGAGAATATATGTACATCCCTTTTAAATAAGTTAACCTCTGACTCATTTCAAGAGGTCATAAATGCTTTACTTTTTTCTTCCCAAAGGTTCAGAACTTGGAGAACAGTGCACATCAAAAATACACAAAATCTGAGTGGATATACACTGCAAAAATAATCTTTACGTTTCTCAAACAATTCAAAAAGGAGCAGGTATTGCTATGTCCCTCCCATCACATTGCACTTCTGTTCTCTGAGTTTATAATACATATTGCTCAAAGGGTTGAGAGGACTAGATACACTTTGATTCACTGTTCTAGGGCCACACAATGCAGCATAAAGACCATGCTTTGCTCGTTGTACAGCGTCCCCCAAATCAATCCCAAGCCATAAAGTGCATGTCAGTTTTGCTTCTGTCTCTGCTGTCCCCACCTGAAGGAATCAGCATCTCCCAACCTACTGTAGAAAACAAAACGTCTCAGCTCAACTCTGACATTCAGAGTCAAAAACCTGTAATTGGTCAAAGTAAGAGAGGGGGAGCAAAACCTGGCCAAACAACCCTTTAAAGCAGGGTTAGGCCTCAGCCCTCTAGGCCAGGGGCTCCCACCAAACCGCCTTCCGAACCTCTCCATGACCTTAGGGTGACAGTCAACGCACCAAAGAAAGACTAAGGTGGGCTAACGTTTAGGAAGGACCTGCTTCTAAAGGGAAAGGGGGCAGTGCTGGGCTCCACCAAGGCCCTTTGCCCAAAGAAGGGAGAGGGGGGCAGGGGAGGGTGGTAGTGTTTGGTGTGCAGCTCCAGTGGACCAAGGGCCTCTGGGACATCAAGAAGCTGTCGGCCTGAGTCTGGTCTCAAGGTGTCCTGGTCCTAGAGGAGCAAGTGGCCAGGGACCCTCCTCCCATAGTGCTGCTGTTGCTGCTGCACAGGGGCACTCCGGCCTGCGTGCCCCCAGTGCACGAGGAGGCCGTGGAAGCAGCTGGCACCGACGAGGAGGGAGCACTGCTTTTGCGCTCCTTCTGCCTCAGGTGGATCTTGGTGTGGCGCTTCCTCTCATCACTCCTGGCAAACTTGCGGCCACAGTAGTCACAGGCGAAGGGCTTCTCGCCCGTGTGCGTGCGGATGTGGGTCGTGAGGTGGTCACTGCGGCTGAAGTTGCGCATGCAAATCCGACACTGGAAGGGCTTGTGCCCCGTGTGGATGCGGATGTGCCGCGTCAGCTCGTCGGATCGGGAAAAGCGCCGGTCACAGCCTTCTGCCGGGCACGGGTAGGGCCTCTCGTGCACTGGCGTCTTGCTAGGCCTGTTGGGGTACTTGCGAGGCCTCAGAATGGGCCGCAGGGGCAGATGGTGAGGGTTATACGCGGCGGCAGCAGCGGCTGCGGCCGAGCTGCTGCCAGGCAGCCGGGGTCCCTCGCTGCCTCCACTGGCCCCTGGCCCTGTGGCACCAACAGTGGGGCCCCCCAGAGTAAAGTTGCGGATAGTGGAGAGTGGAGTGAGCGGAGGGGGGACTCGCAGGGAGTCCAGGGGACAGGGAAAGGGCTTGCGGTCTGGGCCAGCTGTACCGTGTAGGTCTCTCTGGCACTGCGATGGGAAAAATCCAGGGTAGTCTGGGATCATGGGGAAGAGACCTGGGTCCGTGGTTGGCTTGGGGGATGGGTAGGAAGGAGGCGGTGGGTAGCCCAGAGAGGAGGAGGTGGAGGTGGTGCTCGGGGACAGGAACGCTGAGGGGTCCTGGTAGAGTTCCCCGGCACAGCCAGAATAAGGAGGAGGTGGCGGCGGTGGAGAGTAGAGGTGGTCCAGGTCAGGCTGGGTCTGGGACATGGTGCACACACCCAGCGGTCCTGTGGCCAGTGGGTTGGGGGAGGCAGAGGTGACACTGGATGAGGCTGTAGTCGAAGCCGGGGAGGTGACCCCTTGAAGGATGCCGGCACTCACAATATTGATGATGCCTTCTGGGTAGCAACTGGCACCAGCGTACTGGGGGTCAATGGAGAACTTGCCCATGTAAGTGAAGGTCTGGTTTCGGGGTGCCGAGACGGGAGCAAAGCTGCTGTGATATGGGAGATCCAAGGACCTCTTCTCTCCAGTCATGTCAATGTTGATCATGCCATCTGGGGAGAAGGAAGAATGGAGGTGGAGCAGTGAGCATGCAGCCAAGAATCCCTTCTCACCCCCTCTCACCCGGTCCATATGATCTTAGCACTTTGGAGTTGGGTAAGGAAATTGCTACCCAGAGACCCACTGTGGCAGTCAGTACAGTCCGGGACTCAAACTACCTCCAGGAAAGCAGGATGGGCTACTCTCAATCTCCCCCCCCCCCCCCCCACACACACACACACACAGCCATCTGTGGCTCTAGTCCACAATAAAAACACCCAATAATAGCAACAACAACATTAAAAAGTCCTCATCTGCCTGAAACGTCTCTCCCTCTCCTTTGCTCGGGGATCCCACGGCTGCGGCGCCGGGCAGACACCACCCAGACAACAGATCCCAGCCAGTGCCGCAAAGTTGCAAGCCCTAGAGGGGAGCCCAAGAAAGGGGTCCGTGGTTTCCCGGCTGCTCCCCATCTCTGGTGCCTCCCCTCCCTCCCTTTCTTGCTGCGCTTCTGCAGAAGGCTGCCGGAGGGAATCCGGCGCCGCGGTGGAAGGAGTTCATAGGTTTCCTTTCCCTTCCAACCTTGCCCCACACCCGCACGTCCCCGGCCCAGCCCAGGGCCAGTGGCGGGGTTTCGAGAAAGGCGCGGGAACCCGCGGGACACCACTTTTCTCCGCATCGCCGCGAAAACCGGCGGCACGGGTGTCTCCGCAGGGCCTCGCTGGAAGCCACTTCCCGCCGCGTCCCGCCCTCCTCCTCCGCCCCCTCCTCCCAGCCTCGCCAGCCCCCTCCACTTCGCGGGCGGCGCACAGGTGGGGGCGCTCCGTAAGGCCGCACCGGTAGCGCGTTCCGAGACTTCCCCCCGGGTCTGCTCCGCCTGGGAGCGAGCGGCGGACGCTCTCCTCTGGACCTTCGCCGCCGCTCGGCTCTCCAGACGCGCAGCTCTCCTCCAGAGCCCCGAACTTTCTCGTCATTTTGCCCCTACCCGGGGAGAGGGGAGGCCGGGATGCCGCCGGCCGGTTGGCCAGCACGAGTCCCAAAGTCTGGCGGGGCGCCTCTTCCACGCTCACTCCTGAGCCCCCTGGGAACGGGGCGCGCGCGGCGCACGCAAGCCGGCTCGCTAGCGACCCGGTCCATCTACCCGCGCGCCCAGCTCCGGCATCCGGATCCCCACTCCCCTGGGTTTCTCCTGCACCCAGTTCCAGTCTTCAGAGACAGATCTGTCAACGCCGACCCCCCCTCCCGCCCCAGCCCCTCTCCTCCAAGTCCTGCACACGCACCGCACCCCACCCACAACCCCCGAGTTGCGTGGGTCCCGGCCCGCGAAGGGAACACGCGGCTTACCTCCGGCCACTCCGTTCATCTGGTCAAAGGGGCCTCCCAGTTCGGCATTGGGGAAGATAGTCACCGACGTGGCGAGGTCCTCCACGGGGTAGATGTTGTCAGACAGCTGGTGCACAAAACCACTGAGAGTTACTGGGATTTTGTCTAAGGCCTTGGCGGTCATCATTTGCTCCTCGCGCAACCTGGAGACCCAACTCCCTCGCTACCTGGTGTGTCAGAGAAGCCGTTTTGGAGAGGGGTTGGACTGGAGCCGAGGTGGGTATCTCCTTTGGCCCTCCACACTTAAAAGCAACCACCAAAAAAAAGAAAGAAGAAAAAAAATCCAGTAGAAATAAAACTAGCAAACAAGTTGCTGTATTTTTACGAAAGAAGAAAAATGGCTATTTGCCACTGACTCTCTCCTGCGTTCCGGCTGGGAAGCCAGGAGTTGCTGGTGTAGTGTTATTATAACAGTGTGTCCCCTCGCCGAGCTATTAATCAATTGCTGCTCTCTCGGTTAGACGGAAAGTGTTGCTCTAAGTATTTATGGGCAGGTCCTCAATGCCCGTGACGTCGCTGCCCATATATGGACTGAGGAAAAGGGCCGGGCCAGGCGGCTTTTGTCGTCACATGGCTCATTTGCATACGGGCTCGGCGGCGCGGGCTCCGCCGGGCTCGCGACTCCCCGACTCGAAGCCCGCGGGTCTCCGTGGGGGTCTGGGGCGCGCGGCCGGAGCCGCGGCTCGGGTGCGAGACGGAGGGCCTGGCGGGGAGGGGGCGCACGGTGGGTCCAACTCAGGCCACTAGGGGAGCGCGAGCGGGATCGGGCGGCGGCGCGGCCTCCCGGGGCGGGGAGGAATTCCGGTTCTCCGGGACTTTCCAAAAAAGGCGAAGATCCGGTGCCGGCGACTCCGCCTCCCCAGCCCTTGTTTGGGAGCCATTCCGGAAAATTAAACTTCGGAAAGAAACCGAGCGAAGCCGAGACACTACAGTCAAACCCCTACTCACTTTCTTGGCAGCTCAAAACCGCAAGCCCAAGGAGGCAGCGAAGAAGAAGAAGAAGAAAAAAAAAAAAAAGCTTCATGCATTCACGGAAGCTGACTGCTTTTTTCTGAATTACTTGGTGGAAAGAAGTAGCTGATGATAAGAGTGAATGCGGTATTGCTTTTTTGGAAAGTCTGTTCTATTTATACTGGAGCGAAAACGGAACAGGTTTTGGGTTGTTTGTTTGTTTAAGTATTCTGGGCACCTTGGGGCCGGGGGGGAGGGGGAGGGTGGAGGGAAGGTAAACCCTCGGAGGGGCAGAATAACTTGGAGCTTGGAGAGAGATCCTCTGCCGGAGACCACCCCCCTTCCTCTGCCCGCGCTCTCCCCGCCCCCCTTCAGCTGCTGCGCGGAGCGGGCGCCCTTCCCGGCGCGTCTGGGCGGTCGGCTGTGTGGGGGCGTCCAGATGGAGGCCTGGACATTCACCCTGCCCCGCCGCACACACACACACACATTCACTCTCACTCTCGCACACGCTCCACTTCCGATACACACACTCCCGCCCCCGCTGCCTTCTTCACACACCCACTTGCACACCTTACGCTACACACCTCCCTGCTGACAGCGAGCCGGTGCGCCTGCCCGGCCAATAGAGTGCCCAGCCGGGCTTGCTTGCTGGGCAGAGCGCTCTTCGAAGACACCCATCCTCACCTTACTGCCTCACCCACTGCCACGGCAGCCCCCGACCCCGACACTCCGGGGTGCGCACTCTGGGCACATCCCCTACTCCAGAATACACATATTAGGAGGCATAGTATTCCCTTTCCTCGTCCTGGATGAGCTCAGAGACGTCCTGAACGCAAATAGCATCCCTAATGCCAGTTTTGAGCCACTATCACCCACACGCGTTTCTCTTTGGGATAAAAATAAAAGAAAAACCTGACCCCAATGTAAACCTTTCTGTTTAGTTCTCACAGCAATTTTTTTAAAAACTTTTCAGAAATACAGATAGCGGCGGGTTTATGGCTCGCTGCACGCACGGCTCCTACCTGCCGGAGCACCCCGGCCCGCACCGTGAGCGCTCCGGGCTCCGCGGGACGCTTGTCCCAAGTGCCCAAGCCTGGCGCATCGCCGCCTGCCTGGCCCCTTCCCGCCCCAATGCGGCCAACGTCTGGGATAAAGCGCGGGGGCAGCCTCCGGGGCCCGGCCCTTTCCTGCCCGCGGTCCGGGACCGCACCAACCTCGTGGGGCTCGGGCGGGCGAGAGCCAGGGCGCCACGCCGTGGAAGAAGGAGGGCGCTGCAGGCGGCTCTCCCGCCGCTCACCTGCCGCGACCGCGCCGCAGCCGCGGGAAGCCGGCTCCCGCCCGGCCCCGCGTAGGTCAGAGCCTCCGGGAGGCCGGGAGCGGCCTCGGCTCCTCCACCGGAGCGCCGTCTCTCCCCCTGCCCGCAGCGAAATCTGTTCTCCGGTGGCCGGCATGTTCCTCACTTCAAACGCCCAGAGAGAAAAGTTTCTCGCTTGTTCTGCGCGCTCTTTTCCAATTGGAGATTTTTTTTAAAAATAAAGAAAATGGAAGGAAATCGCACCCTCGTAGGCACCCCGCCCTTGGCAAAAACGTGCAAAGCCCCGTTTCTAAATAAAGAAAGAAGTAAAGAAAACTACGCTCTTACCACGTGCGCCAGCCCGTTCCGCCTTCGATCTGGCCGGTCCCGCGGCCCCCGCGCTGACCACCGGCAAGACGACGCCTCGGAGGGGAGCCCGACTCGCATCTCCAGCCCTGAGTTCGAAAAAAGAAGGGGAGGGGGGGTTCGACCGAGTTATGCAAATGTGGGCCGTGGCAGCGGGGTTCGGGTTACGGCCCCCGCCAGCCTCCGAGGTGAGGCACCCACCGGTGGCTAGCGCGGGCGCGGCGACAGCTAGCGCTTCGCTCCTCTGCATGCACGTGGGCGGGCGGGCGGGCTAGTCGCCGGGGCCGCCCCGCTACGGGCGCTGCCGCCAACCCCGCCGGTGGCCACCAAGCGCCGCCCCGAGGGGGAGCTCCTGGACGCCCCGAAAGCCGGGTGAGCTAGGCGCACAGGGCAGGACGCAGGCGGGGGGCGGCTCCGGCCAGGGGGGGGCCGCGCGGTTTGGGGCGGCTACCCATCCGGAAGCAGGAGGCCGAGTGGGGGGTCAAACGGGGGAGGGGAGGGAGTCCCACGGAGGAGAGGCGGGCTTGCCTGGTTCGTAGGAAAAGCAAGTTATAGTAAATGGGAGTGACTGACCCTCTGGAATTATTCGGAGCTTTCCAACAACTCCCTAAGAGCCGCACCGCGCCAAGCCCGCGGTATGCCGGGAGTTGGCTGGGAGCAGAGGCAAGCAAACAGCAGCCGAGAGGCTCTGCGGGCTCCTGGGAGGGCGCCTGGGGCCAGTCCTGGGAGGCCTTCCCTGAATCTCCACTGGAAACGGGTCAGTAGATACCTCCTGCTACCTTCTTCTTTCTTTTTTTTTAATTTTTAATTTTTATTTTTTGAGAGTGTAATGGAACAAAACGTAGGCATACTCATTTCAAGCCAGCCACCCTATGGATAGGTAATAAATTCAGAAAGCTAAAGTGACTTGCCTAAAGTCACGCAGCTAGTAAGTGGTGGTGTCCAAATTTGCAACCAAGTCTTCTGACTCCAAGTACACTGCTCTGGTCGCTATGTCCTTCCCTCAGGAAAACCCAGTTCTGGAAATGCAGCAGTTCCTTGAGGATTGGAAGCCTGGGTCAGCCTACTAGGGAAGAAACAGGCCTCCTTCTCCAACTTTGTCTCTTTTCTCTGGCATTTCTGAGGAGAGGAAAGCTGAGGTCAGGGCTTTCAAGAGGCAAGGGATTGGCATGGACACACACACACACACACACACACACACACACACACACACAAAGGGAGAATTCGAATTCTTGGGCTCTTCACGTATGTATGGACAGAGTGACCAGGTTGTCACAAAACCAGCCTACTAATAGGCCCAACCCCCAACAGTATCCTTCCTGGAGGGAAGAAAAAGTGAGAAAAGAAATCGGTGAGACAGATTAAAAAAAAAAAAAAAGTGAGACAAATAACTCCAAAGGTGTTTGCAGAGCAAGATACTGTGCTGGAAAGGGGTGGGGGAAGGAAAGAGGAATGTGGCAGTTGAATACCGAGATGTAATGTACCATGGTCTCTACATTTAGGCACTTGAACTTATTTTGATCAAAAACTGAACAAATAAATGCCATTCTTTAAAATAGAGTTGTCAAAATGACCAAGTAAATGGGGTGCTCCAAGATGTATCAGGGTTATTAAAAGAGGACCAAATTGATGCCAGGTTCTGGTTTGCTTTGTCCTGATTCCAGACGCAGAAAGTAAAAGAGGAAGGAAGCATAGGAGCCCTTTAGAAGATTTCCCCCTGAGAGTGGGGGGTTAGATGGGGGCGAGGAGCAGGGGAAACAGCCTGAGGGTCCTGGCTGGCCCTCAGAGTCCCCTCTGTGAGTGGTTTTCAGCGTTCTCTCCTCCTCCACCCCCCACAGACACAATCAGCCATGAGGCATGCTACAAATCATTTGTATAACACTTGCATTTTGATTTATTAAGAAACATTTTGAACATCATTATAGACTATTTCTTTTATGTCATTTTCACCCACTTTCATTTTAATACTGCTACTGGAGTGGGAAACAGAGGAGTGTCAGAATTGCCCTTAAATATGGACACGCACACAGGGTGTGGATCTGAACACGAATGGTGTAGAACATAAACATCCCAAATCTTCCATCCCACTAGATCCTTCTTAAAGGTGCCCGTGTGCTGAGAAAACTGATCAATGGTTCTCTACATTTAGCACCTCACTATGAGTCTGGTAACCCCAGAGGCTATCATCCAAGCCCAGATTATGGCAATCAAAAATTCTTGTAAAGCCTGAGAGAAGCATTGCATCACACCTGTCAAGTGTACAACCAAAGTCTTGTTTCATTGCACAAATAATCTGGTCAAGAGGAAATAAGACCCTTGTGATCTTATTTTGTAGCAGCAGCAGCAACACTAGCCTAAGCAGAGAGTGCTCAGGTTCCCTTTGGGGTGAACTATCACGAAGTCAGCAGATATCTCTTCAGCATATACTATGTGTCAAGCACTACGCCCAACCCTGGGAATACAATGGTGCCTAATACCAGGCCTGGTTCCTGACCCCATGGAGCTTGTAGTCAATCACACAAATACACAATTGCAAGTAATGGCAATGTATGACCACAAGGAAGGAAAAGGACAAAACCCAATCGAATCTAAAAAGTTGAGGAACACTTCTCTAAGTAGACAGAGATCTGAAGGATGTGCAAGGATTGAGGGGATGTTGGTGGATAGGGCATTCCAGGGATAAAGAGCTGGCATGGAAAGGTCCTGAGGTGGGAGGAAGCAAAGTGCATTCATGGAATAAAGGAAGTGCAGTGTGGATGGAAACCTCCAGGCCGCCTTCCACGCCTAGTGCACTGGGGCTGAGGGTAGCCAGTGCAGACAGCCTCTTTGGAAGCACCCATCTCCCAAAATATTTTAACCTCTATGACGCTCCCTTTTTTCTGCCATTATCATTTCTGGCTAATGACTATGGCATTATAATTTTTCCATTTGAGGGTTTTTTTTTTCTTTTCTTTTTACCATTTACCTTCTGCAAGTGAATGAGAACATGTTGACAAGATTTCGGCAAGAAGAGAGAACATGTACAGAAATGCTTATTGACACCAGCATTGTGTTTCAGTGACCGTCTTAATGAAATAACATTCCTTAGTTGTCTATTTCTCAATAAGGAAATGACTATGTGAATTGTGTCCCATTTAAAATGAACAGAGTTAGAGAAATGCAGTTTTCTCGTAGGACCATATCATGTCAAACCTGCAAATCACTTTACCATTGCTGACCAAAAAAATCAAAGGTAAATCAATGTGTCATTTATCACGATTTAAGACAAGGAAAATATCAACCTGGTGTTGCGGTTAATAAGCGATAATCTGTCAGTCTGATCATAAAGGCTTGAAGCAAAATCACCATTCCAAATCACACCGTTTTATGCCTTTAAATTTTAAATCTTCCAGCTTACACATTTAATTTATGAAAAATGACGTTCCCTGTATCTAGGGAATCCCTGGATATTTTTAATGTACATATCCCTAGCCTGCTTACATTACCAGGTTACAGGAAGTGACTTTTCTTTTACCAAATAATGTCAGACTTCCCAGAGAAGCTTGGTTTTCATATGTAGAAGAGGATGGGGAAAGTAAGTGCATCCAGTTGTCAGAGCAGTTTTTCTGCAGCATTTAAACCATAAAGATGAAAACAAACACAAACACTTCATATTTCAACTGAATAATCTTGATAAGAATAGTCACCCTTTACTGTGTTTAAGATTACGAGCTCTAGAGGCCCATATGACCTGGGTCCAAATCCTAGGTCCTGGGTTCAAATCGTGACTCATTCATTACCTGACCCTGTGGTTTTAAACAAGTTAGGTAACTACTCTATGCCTCAGTTTCCTCATATAAAGTGGACAAAGTGATTATACTTATCTCATGGGTGTATTGAGGATTAAATGAGGTGATATATATAAAGCACACAGCACACTATTTGGTACATATTCACTCGTTGCCAGCCAGCTATTAAATTGTTACTACTATCGAATGCCCGCTTTGAAAACAGACACTGTGCTATGTTTCCCTGGGTTCATTGCTTTACTCCTCACGACGACCTTCAAAAATAGGGTTGTTTATTCCTGCTTTAAAGATAAGGGAACTGAGGCTCAGAGAAGAATGCAGAGCTTTCCCAAACTCACACAGGAAGTTGCAGGGCCAGAATATGAACCAGCTTGTCTCTCAATTGCCAAAGCCACATCATTCAAGTACATCATGGAATGCCGAGCAACCTACAGCAGCTACCAGCAAGCGTAGCTATACTTCAAATATTGATATATAAAATACCTGTGATATTTATTCCTGAATTCTGAGTTTCAGCTTCCAAATATAATGATGATAGTATGACTGAGGAGCGACTCCGTGCTTAGGTTGTAAGGAGGAAAGACAATCCAGAAAGCAGTAGTTATTTGCATGTAATTTATAACGAGCTATACCCTTGTGGAAAATGTCATTTAGACTTCCAAAGGCAGATTCCATAATAATCATCATCCAATTGATGTAACACCTATTTTTTCCCAGGAGGATCAAAATGCATAACAATAATACTGTTGTTTTCCAAGGAGGCTTGAAAATGTGGAATAGGAATTTAAGATTTAGGAAGAGTGGATTAAGTGAATGGCCTGCAAAATCTGGAGACAGTGCACTATACGAGACCTTCTTAGCCTAAGTGTAACCCATTGAGAGGACTTGGTAGTCTCTATGCTGTTGCTTTTTCAACTTCGTTATAAATTCCCTCAAGGCAGGAACCTCCAAGTATGCTTCCTGTCTGTACCCCAACAGGCAGAGATCTGGATAGGAACCCAATATATGTCTTCCCAGCAGTGAGAGGGAATGAGGCCTGACCCATCTGAGATTTTGATATGTTATCTCAGCAATTTTCAACAGGTGTGCCACAAGAATTTTTTAAAACATGCAATACCTGACTATATAGTCAGGGGCACTGACCTCTTTTCCCTTAGATAGTCAAATAAAAAAATGACAATAGCCATCCAGTATGAATGAATCAAAATTATACCTATTTTTTGTCAGATCGGCGAAAAATATATATATATATATATATTTTTTTTTTTTTTGGTGTGCCACAGGATTTTAGTAATTAGTTTAGGGGTGCCATGAGATGGAAAAGGCTAAAATCGCTGTGCAATTTTGTCAAAGGACTCCAAATTAACTAATTTTATTCAGCACACAACATAGTACTTCTAATGATTTCTCCAGGACATGCAAGGGCCAGGACCCCAGAAAACATCTTCTAAAGGATTTGTCCTCAGATAAGCCCTTTTCTGGAGGTTGAAATCATGAAACTCTGAGCTGCCACCCTCTGTTCTCAGTGCAGCGCGTGCCACTGAGGGGTGGCAGCCAGCAGTGAGGACCACGGTGGCGACATCTACACAGAAGCCCCGTTCTGATCGTCCCTCCCTCCTTCTAACGTACTACTGGTCACAGGTGCAAGATAATGCAAGCACCTGGTGAATGGAAAGGCCTCAGGGCAGGGAGCCCCAGACCCCCTTTCCAGTTCTGCCTCTGCCTCTCGGGTTGGTGGTTGATGCTGGAAGGAACCAGCCGTGCTTCCTGTACTCACATCACCCCAGTCTTTGGCGGCAGCCATCGGAGACGGGCTATTCTTTCCCCGGAGCTGATGGTACCTCTGCCACCAAGTTATAGAGACATCACATCCTCTCACACCTGCCCAGAATGTTAAATGGCAGCCCAAAAGGCCACAAGGTTTAGAGAGTTTTAAGTTTTCACTGTTTTAAGTGAGAAAGGCGGTCAGGGCAGCAGGAAAGGATTGGTTGAAGGGAACCCAGACCTGGTTCTGGGTGCAGTACTGTGTAGTGGGAAGAATACTAGATTAAAAATCAGGCTCTCCCTGGCTGGGTAACTCAGTTGGTTAGAGTGTTGTCCTGTATGCCAAAGTTGCAGGTTCAATCTCTGTTCGGGGAACATACAAGAAGTAACCAATGGCCCAGCCGGGGTGGCTCAGTGTTTGAGCATTGACCTATGAACCAGGAGGCCACAGTTAGGGCACATGCCCAGGTTGCAGGCTCGATCACCAATAGGGGGGTGTGCAGGAGGTAGCTGATCAATGATTCTCATCATTGGTGTTTCTCTCTCTCTCTCTCTCTCTCTCTCTCTTCCTCCCTCCCTCCCTCCCTCCCTCCCTCCCTCTCCCTTCCTCTCTGAAATCAATACAAATATATTTTTTTATAAAAGAAGCAATCAATGAATGCATAAATTAGTGAAACAAGCCCTAGCTGGTTTTGCTCAGTGGATAGAGTATCGGCCTGTGGACTGAAAGGTCCAGGGTTCAATTCCAGTCAAGGGCACATACCTCGGTTGCAGGCTCCTCCCTGGCCTGGGCCCTTGTCATGGCAGGTGCAGGAGGCAACCAAGCAATGTGTTTCTTTCACATCGGTGTTTCTATCTGTCTTTCCCTCCCTCTTCCACTCTCTCTGAAAATCAATGGAAAATATATCCTAGGATGAGGATTAACAACAACAACAACAACAATAATAATAATAATAATAATAATTAAGTGAAACAACAAATCAATGTTTCTCTTCTCAAAAAAAATCAGGCTCAATGGTGTCTCTTCATAATGACGATGTTTCTAATAACAATGGCTAATATTTATTGAGCATTTAAGAGTACTAAGAACTCTGCTAACTATATTGCCTTATCTCTTAGTCTACCAACCACCCCATGAAGCAGATATATTTACACTTTACAGATGAGGAAACTGAGTCACCAAAACCCAAGCCACGGAGCTAATTAAGTGGAATTGCCAAGATGTGAACCCAAAGCAGTCTGACTTCATTGCTTGTGCTCCCAGTACCTACCCTAGCCTGTGTAACTAGACAAGCCACTTAACCTCTCTGGGCTTCAGTTTCTTCATCTTTACAATGGGGCTGGGCATGCCTAACCCAACTGCCCTTGGCCACTGTATTGTGGTGAATCAAAGGAAGAGGAATGAGAACATGTGCTGAAAAGCAGGGCATGCACTGCAAATCTAATGGTTTCCCAGAACATTGGTTTGGGCTTCTGGACCATCAGGAACAGCAGTGAATGGACACTGGGGTAGCATAGGAGGTGACATTTTTTATTCCAGGACAGGGACAAGGCACCAACAATTAAACGGAACTTCTAACCTGTTTGCTTGATGATCAATCCTAAAGCCCTTCAAAGTGGCCTCCCCCCCCCACCCCCCACCCCCACACACACACACTGGAGAGTGTCCAGATCTGTGTACTAGTGGAGGGAGGGTTGGGGAAGGTGACCCCAGAGACTTTGGAACAAGTGCTTGGCAGGTCTACTTCTCCTGATGCTAATAACAGGCCTAGACACATGATAACATTCCTTCTTGAATCCTAATAATTAACTAGAATGCATGTTTCTGCTCAAGGGCTGCTGTGCCTGAGAGAATATTGTGGTTACAATGCAATCACCACTGGTCACAGAACAATTTCAATCAATGCCCTTGTAAGCACATAATCAGAGCCTCACCAGAGGCCTGGCAACTTTCAACCTTTAGATTTAGAACGTTTACTTTTTAAAAATATTATTATTTAGGCAACCGCCTGTGGAAATTTCAAAAAGAGGGAAATCTGAACAATTTAGACCGTTTCTTCTCTCTGTTTGGATTTTATGAAATAAGAGACACCAAAGACATGACCAAACCAAACATTTTAGTCCCTTCAGCTGTTACTCAGACATCTTAGGGATAGAAGTGCCTTAACAGGACACTTTTTTCTTTGCTTTTCCTGTATTTGGGGCTTTTCATCACAAAGGTCTCTCATATAATGCCAGCTTGAATGGAGTGTCACCCCCAAAATAAAAAATGGTATTTAGAACGCGCGTGCACACACACACACACACACACATACACACTCCCTCCCTCGATTCCATGCAAATTCCCTGGGGTCTGGAAGCCACTGCTGTGACTTATGGAGCAAATCTACAACATGCTGGGACTGGGGCTGCTTAGGTAGGTAAACCAGAGAGCAAGTGAATACATAGGGATGAGCCTGTCTCGCTTCCAAATGCTGGGACAAGCTCATAGTGTTCTGTTAATTTATTCTGTGAATATTGATTAAGAACTTTCTAAACAGCAGGTACTGTGATAGGTGCTTGGGATGCATCAGGGAGCAAAACTCCCTGTCTTCATGTAGCTTACAGCCTGAAAATACTTGTGAACTTAATTCCAAGAACCAAAAAAAAAAGGGGGGGGGGAATCAATTTACAGTATCTTCCCTTGTCCTCAGCCCAAATCACTTCTAAGCCACCCACACTCAGGTACAAATCTCTCCTAAGGAAATGGAGAGAATACCTAACTTGCCTTAGTAACACAGTCTGGTGTTCACTGCTCTTGCAAGACGTTCTTTAGAGACAGAAAACAACCCCTTTTTTATTATGCATTTTATTTGCATTTTTCCCCTCAGGAGACATGAAAGAAGTTAGTCATAATGTTCTGAGTAAGAACCAGTCACAGGCTGGAATATAGCCCTCCACCTTTTCTGTTTAATGTGGACAAATCTCCGTTTCTATAGCCTTAGAATTTTTGCCTTTTGATCCTTTTACCATCCACGCCAGCTCTTTGATGAACTTGCGAATTCCCCACACTTCTCAGTGCTGGTAAAGCCTAATAAGACAGTTTATGTAGCACTCTACCTTCCCAAGCCCCCTTTTCACACATTACTTCTTTCAAGACTTGGAATATAACTCTATGATGTTGGCAAGCCTTCATTCATCTTGCCCACAGCCCACAGAAGCCAAATGAGACGCAGAGAGACCAAGTGACTTACCTAGGGTCACACAGCTAGTAAGGAGGCAAAGCTGGCATTCCTAGCCATGTCTCCCAGTGCTGATGTTGAGAGCTCTGTCTGTCTAATGTGAGCCTCAACCACTGTTGAGATGGCCCAGGCATGTGACTGCTTGTGAAATCCCTCAGACACTTTCATGGCTGGTGGCCAGTTAACATTTAGGTCATGTATTTTCTTCCCCAGGTGTGTGCTGACCCTGTTCTGTACCCCATGGTCTTACCCCACTGGGTAAAGACTGGTAGCATAAAGTTAAACAACAACCAGCCAGCCCGATCCTAGCCCTCTAGGTCACTGAAATAAATTTAGGGCCACCAGTCCCAGGGCCATTCCCTGAAGTCCTCATTTGTCCCATTTCTGTGAGGTTGGCACTGACTCACTGATTACCACTTTCCGGGTTATCAGCGTCTGGTGCAATTAGAAGAGATTCTTATCTGTGTGAGGTGGCTTAGTGTGGTTGAGTCTACCTTACTGGGGTGACCAGCCTGACCAGGGGGAGGAGAAAAATTCATCAGCTTCATGAACAAAGGCCTCGATGGTTTTGTTTTTTTTCAAACTTAACTAACCTTATGCCACAGTCTGCTAAAAGATTATCACAATAGTATTCTCAGGTGAAATCTTTTGTGTTTGTGGCTAAAATTTGGCCAATTTTAACTTATATGTCTGATGGGTAATACTGCCCTGATTCATTCTTGCCCAGAGAATTGCAAGAGGATCATTAATACAATGGAAGGAGCTGACTCGCAGACTCAGGAACTGGCCAGTAACTGCTGGTCCATCTTCAGATCTCACTCATCAGAACGCTAGTTTCAATAATCTATATTAAAACAACAACAGCAAAGGAAATGCTCTTTTAAACAGTGAAATTTCATGATAAGCTGACTGCCTAGTACAATTTTAAAAAAATTCAAACTCCTTTACCATAACCTATAAGTCTTGGCCTGCTCTTGTCCTCCTCCTCTAACTACAGCTCTTTCCTCTTTCCCCATGTTTACCATGCTCAGCCACCTCTTAAACATCTAAAGCTCCTTTCCATCTCAGAACTCCTTTGTCTAGAATGGTTCCTGCCCCACCCTTTTGATCATTTTATGTGTAGTCCTGCTACAGACCAACTGTAACCCTCCCCCAATTTTATATGTTGAAATCAAATGCCTAATGTGACGGTATTAGGAGAGGGGGCCTTTGGGAGGTGATTCGGTCATGAGGGTGGAGCCCTACTGAATGGGATTAGTGCCTTTATAAAAAAGACCCTGGGGGTCTCCCTTGCCCTTTCTGCCATGTGAGGACATAGGGAAAAGACAACCTTCTGTAAACCAGGAAGCAGTTTCTCACCGGATACTGAATCTGATGGTGCTTTGATCATGGTTATCAGCCCCCGGTGCAATTAGAAAATATTCTCTTCTCCAGAACTGTGGGAAATAAATTTTTGTTGTTCATAAAGTACCCAGTTTATGGTATTCTGTTATAGCAGCCCAAACAAACATTCAGTCCCAAGCACAAGCCTGCCCTTCCCAGTCTTCCCTGGTCACCCTGTCTATCACTATGCTTGATTCGCTCATATTCATATGTTTAGTGAGTAGATGCTCCATGAAGGTAAGGACCATCACTATATGCCCAACACCAAGACTGGTGTTGGCATAAAGTATGCAGTAAGCATCTGTTGAATGAATGGAGTGAATGAGCAATGATCATCCAAGTTTGGGATCCACTCTTTTCCTCCCTGGGTCTCAGTTGCCTCATTTATAACATAAATGTAGCATGTAAGGCCCCATACAGCTTTGAAAGTCTACTATTAACTGGCCCTAAAGACCCATGGGAAGCCCAAGGCTGCAGCCTCACCATCACCCCAAACTAGACTGTGATTTTCTAGGTAAGGCAGCATCTCAAGTCATGATAAAGCAAAGCAGATTAGGCCTATAGGAGGGGCTCCTTCCTCTACAAAGGGAAAAAAAACACACAACAGACTGCTTTTTCAGATAATTCTGATAGGAATTGTTCTCTATGAAATCTTTTTTTACCAAATCCTGTTTGCCTTGCTCATGCCAAAGCATTTGCAGATGGATAGAACAAATCAATTTTAATATACAAAGGTGGGCAAAGTAGGTTAATAATAATAGTTAATAATACAAGAATTAATAAATAAAATACAAGAATAAACTCTGTTTTGCATACTCACGACTATAACCTTACTTTTGCCAACTCCATATATACATGACTTATGATTAGACAGTAGACTGCTTAAAATGGTATGGAATATGATGGAAAGGAGAGAGTTTGTAAAAGAAATGGTTTTTCTACTTAATTAGAGTACAGAAACTTAAAGCAATTTATATTCTTTGGTCTAAGGCAGTTAAGGCTGCATATTGTTTTTGAATGAATACTGTTCAATTTCAGTAAGTAAATACCATTATTATCCACATTTGACTTTGAATACACTAATGGCACTTCAATAGGCTTAATTTAATTTCAATGATGTATTTTATTTTCAGCTATAGAAGTGAAACTAAAATTTAAATAATTTTTAGAAAATCAAGAACAAGTTGATCAAGAATAGGTTAGACTAATTGGGGCCTGATTGTTTAAAAACACACACAGAAATCAATAAATGATGTAAAGAGAAAACAGATGTGCAATAAAGAAGTATAATTTTTGTTGTTATGTTTCAATAGAATAAAAAATGTCAAGTTAAATTATAACTGACAGTTATATAAATGTTACCTGTTAGAATTAGGTGGTGGTGGGGGGGGGGGGAATGTTGAAAAAATAATGCACTAACTAATTTTGAGAACTAGTAGGTGTTAAGCCTCACGCCAGAGGTTACAGGGAATAAAAGATCAATTATACAGAGTCCCTGCCTCTTGGAAATAGTAATCCAAGAAGGTGGTAAAGCATGTACACAAATAAATAAAATGTATGGAGGACATGGGATTGTCAGACACATTAAAAAAATGTTGCTATGGGGTCCCAAGAAGGAAATAACAAGTGTGATAGTGGGGATCAAATAAAGCAAAGCACATGAGGGTTACTCATTTTCCAGATGTTGGTGAAGCCATGTCCTTCGTAGCTCAGAACATCTCTGTATCCTATACCTAGTACAGTGGCATGGCTATGGAAGATGACCAATAAACATTGGTAAGATAAATAGATTGATACTCAATAAAAGACAAAGTAAACATACCCCAAACATATGCTATACCAAGCATTTGGTAATATTCATGCATTCTGGGGATTTGAAGATTGATAAAAAGTGTGGCTACCATAGTTGCAGACCCATAAACATAAGTTCTGTACCTATTTATCATCTTTAGTTTTCTAGACAAAGATTATTGAACCCAATCAAGAAAGGAAAAATATAATTTGTGCAGTCTACTAAAAAATGAAGAAGGTTGCATTTAGCAGCAGCTCAACTTTCTTTTTCCATCAGAATGCTCTGAGAATTGCAAGTGGTTATGTGGCTTTGTGAGAGGAGAATGTGGCCCCTGAATTGTGCTTGCTTTCATGAGTAGTTAGATAGAAATAAATCAGCCTTGTGCACAGGGCCCTTAAAGCCCTGGTCCCTGGACTCTCCACCGTTGTTCCCCACATCACCTGATTAGTTTGGTCTGCACACACTGTGCAGACAGCTCCCCTGGGATCCACAGCCCCTGCTAGAAATGAACTGTGATGACATTCAACCTTCACATTTTAGTTTTTCTCCTTTGCTTGCACCTCCACAGGGCTCCTGAATGGAATAAGAGCTGAGAACTCACTTGAGCTGCAGCCAATGAGTTTAGAAAGCCAGGGGTAAGCCCAAATCATGGCAGGTAGCCCTTTGCATTAGGACCAGAAATCAGGAACTCAGGGGACACAGGGACTTAGCCCCAACCCTACCATTGCCTTCCATGGAGACTCTGCCTCAATGAGAGTGAGGAAAAGTTTAGCAATGAGAGTCTCATGATAAGGCAGGAATTGACAGGCAGAAAGAAACCTGTCTCTGGCCCTGGCTTTCAAAGTTTCCATTTGGAGTAAATTTTCAGAATGGAAAATTGACTATTTAAACTTCAATGATTTTTTTTTTTTAAGAATGGACTTTTGTTGGTTCTGTCTCAGTGATTTTAATTAACTTTCCAAAATCTACAGCAATAACTGTTACCTGTGATGCTATTATAGATAAAATGTGATGGGCATAGATAAAGTTAAATGTTAATTGGCATAATTACCAAGTTAATATTTTAAGATTTATTATCTACATTTTTCTGTTTTTGCCTTAATGTACATTGCGGCTCAACACAAAGATTTCCAAAAAGAACTTTGTCTTTATGCCCACTGAGTTATTTTTCACTTTGAGGTTGCTAGTTATTAGTCAGAGATGATAATAATAATTTTTCTTAAAGTGCAGGCTGTAGCTGAGAATTTCCAAATTTCAGTGAGTCACCTCTGAAGTAGTCAAGTAATTTATCCCCAAACCTCAGACTTAGACGTGGTACCAGGAAAGGGATCCAGAATTCCCCATCCTAACACCAAGCACCAGAACCGTGACCCCTTCGTCATGTGGGATGGCTGTCCTTGGCTCGTCAGTGTGAGCTGGTGTGGTCCCTGCAAGGAGGCCTCTAATTTTCATGTCCCTCAAAGCAGTAGCTTCTATGTTCACTGCCTTAGCATTATTGGACACGTGATGGCCCAAATCTATGTCCTCCTGCCAAACAGTGACAGACCATCATTAGCTGAACAGAAAAATCTGTACAGGTTACTCTTCAAGAAAGGCCAGAATAAGGGCCTGATCCACTAGGATATCCAGCTTCCAGACCCTGTTCAGTCAATAATGTTTGAATCAAGGAGTCTCCATGTGTCTTAGTGCTGGGTCTCTCAAACTTCAGTCATTTTAATTTTATTCTGTACTATTATTTACTCTATCCTTTCTTTAAATGGTTTATTTTAATTAACAAATATATCTTTAAAAGAAAACTTTATATTAATACTTCAAAACAGAAACTTGTAACACCTGGCATAAATAAAAATAAATCATAAGAATAGGTAAACTGAGGTTTCCAGCCAACACAGTGAAGTGGCTGTTGAAGTTCAGCTTCTGGGAGTAAGAAGGACTAAACAGAGGCAACAGGAACTGGCTCACTGCTTAAGACCAAAGGCTGAGGCAAGCTCTTCACTATCATTTTATATGGTGTATATTAAAAAAAATTTTTGGATGAAAGAAATGTATAAAGATAAACATAGCCTTACCACTAGGATCTTAGCCAAGCCACCAGCTGACTAGTGGATCTAATTTGTGAATGAAATAACCATAAGAAGAGAGGGGAAAATACTGATTAGAAATCTTGGAAATGAAAAATATGCTATTGGAAGGAATAAAACAACTTAATAAAATAAAAATCAGGGCTAGAGATAGTCAGAAAGAGTAGTAGTAAATGGAAACATATTACTGAGGAATTCATCAGAACACAGCACAGACAAAAAAGAGGAAGATGAGGTAAAAAAAAAAAAGAGGAAACAAAATGAAAGTAAAAGTAAGCTCACAGGAAGGATATATTTAGAATCTTCAATGAACTTTTTCTAAGTTCTAGTAGAAACTAATGGAAAAAATGATGATGAATCATTATATGAAGAGATAATACTTCAAATTTTAGCAAGACAACCTAAGATCAAAAGTATTAAGAAAATATATATACAGTATATTTCAGAGAACTCCTACCTCCCAGATCTTGATTTCTAATGTCATTCTTTAATAAAAGGTACTAGGACTCCCTAGAGAAATGGCTGATTTCTAGAACTAGAGCAGGAAATATACAAGATGAGTCTGGAGTCATGTGTAGTTCCAGAAAGTAAGAAAAAAACCAAAGAATATATTGATGGGGGTATATCAAAGGGATACAGGAGCCACCTGGAAGAGCTTCCAAGGGTCCAAAGGTAGAATAGCTTAAACAACAAAATAAATAAGGTATTGGGTTTAACCCAAAGTATAAAAATACCCGAGTCCATATTGATGTAAATTATTGAATAAAATACAGATGAGGAGAATAGACAAATCTGCCAGGTAGAAAATTCCAAGTAATTTATGTTGGCCCTTGAGACAGTGGAGCATAACTCCTCATTGTTTAAGTGTGGGTTGCACATACTGATTCCTTCCAAAGAGAACAGTATGGAAAGGTAGGGGGGAAAAAGGAGTAACTTTACAGCAGAGAAACCTGATAAGCACAAACTTAAGTTAGGTGATCAAGGTTAATATCAATAGTGATAAGTCATACTGATAGTATGTATGTACCCTTGATATATGATGAAAATGGCAATTTACCTTTTGATCTTACAAATAACATTTTACTCCAGGCTAATTATGAGGAAAACATCAAACAAATCCCTTTTAAGGTACTAGTACATTCTGCAAAATACCTAACCAGTAATCTTCAAAACTGCCAAGGTCATAATAAGAGGAATGTCAACCAAAAGGAAACTAAGGAGACATATGACTAAATATAATGTGGTATCCTGAAACAGAGGAAAAAGGGACAGTGGGAAAAATATAAATAAAGTACGGACTTTAGTTAATAATACTGTATCAGTGTTGGTTCATTAATTGGAAATAAATTAATGTAAGATATTCATAATAGGTATAGAGTATATGGGAACTCTCTGTACTATCTTCTCAATAACCCTGTAAATAGAAAACTTTTCTAAAATTAAAAGTTTTGGTCTTTTTTATTCAAGCGACCAAGTGCAAGAATAAATAAAGACCCACTGGAATGAAACAATAGAACATCAAGGATAATGAGGCCATCCCGAAAATAACCAGAGTAAAAATTACTACAGTTAAGCTAACTAAAGTTACAGTAAAATTTACCTTAATCAAACCCTGGAGCCATAGGAAACTGAATCCTGACCCTATTTTCCCACCTGTAAAATGAGGACTACGTCAATCTTTCTGGCCGTTATAAGAATGAGAAGAAAGGCTTTCGCGTTGTGCCTGGAACACATCAATCCATAGAGCCTCCAGTTCATGGCAAATGCTAATCAGCTTGCTCTTTTCACTATGTTTTATTGTAAAGCTCAGGGTTGGAAGATGCTTCTTAATGAATGGTTATCCCCATACCCCACCTCAAGTCTCTCAGCCAAGGACAGACACATAGGGCTTAAAGACTCAAGGAACAGCTGAGCTACCTCAAGCACATCCTTTTACATTAGTTCATCCTTTGTGCAATAAGAACAATTTCCTCCTTTCCTACCTTATGGAGTTAATATGAAATTCTCATAGCAAGTAGATATGAAAGGCTCTAGAAAGTTAAAATTGTCTTCTTTTTTTGTTAATCCTCACCCAAGAACATTATTCCATTGATTTTTAGAGAGAGAGGAAGGAAAGGGGAGAGACAGAGAAAGAGAAACCTCAGTGTGAAAGAGGGACATCAATTCATTGCCTCCTGCACACGCCCTAACCAGGGCTGGGGATCGAACCTGCAACCAAGTGTCCTTGACCAGAATTGAACCCAGGACCCTTCAGTCTGTGGGCCGATGCTCTACCCACTGAGCAAACTGGCCAGGGCAAAAATTGCCTTCTTAACACAAGAAGTGTTAGTCCTATAATGAAAACCATCAAGGTACTGTTAAATAAATGGCAACATTATTATCCTCTCTGTGTATAAGAAACAGATACGGCTGTTTATTGATAAGTCTTATTTTTATTTTTGCTTACTTCAAAAATATACAATGCTGTTCCAGACAAGTAGGGCTGCCTTCCTTAAGCACCACCTCCTGAGTGAATGAGGAGCCTTCCCGTGTACCCCTATCGTGGGGGTTCTATGTCGACCACACTTGTCTACTTTTCTTATTTCTCCCACTAGACCATGAGCTTCTTAATGACAAAGGCCTGTGTCAGGTATGTAGTTGTTTTCCCAGCACTTAAACCCAGTAACCCACAGCCAGCCTTCCAAAATGGAGCCAGAATCCTGGCTCTGACACTTAGTAAATTGTTCTGCAGGCCTGTTTCCTCACTTGTAAAATGAAGTTAATTATGGTGTTTATTTCTTAGGATTGTAAGTAATAAAGATTAAATAGGGTAACTCACACCCTGGCTGGGTGGCTCAGTTGGTTGGAGCATCATCCCAAACACCAGAAGGTTCAGGGTTCGATTCCCGGTCAGGACACATACCAGAGGCAACTTATCGATGTTTCTCTCTCAGATTGGTGTTTCTCTCTCCCGTTCTCTCTCTCTAAAATCAATGGAAAACATATCCTCAGGTGAGGATTAAAAAATAAATAAAAATAAATGGGGTAACTCATGCCACATGTGCTTGGCCCTTAGCAGTATGTAGGTGTCAGCTGCTATTATTACTGCTGTTACTGTTGCTGTCATATTTAACCCTGAGGGAAAGAAAAGAACTAACGTTTATCGAATTCTCACTTGCTGCTCCCTGTGCACTTAATCTCCGTAACAACTCCATGAGTTGGGACTTACTTCCACTTTGCAGATGAAAAAAAGCAAAGCTCGGATAAGTCATTGGCTTATGGATTGTTACACAGGTAGAAAATGGCCGAGTCAAAATATGAACCCGGGTCTGTCTCTACCATATTTATGGTTAGAGTGTTGGTCCATATGAAGGGGGAGAGTGAAAGAGAGGAATTCACTCACCTTGGGCTGAAGGGGCATCCATCTAAGAGAGCTAAAGTAAAGGCAGATCTCTGAGTCTCCTGCCCACCTGGACACCATGTAATCCCAGGTGAACATTAGATTTAATGACTGCAGAAAAAGCAAGAGGAGGAGGAGGAAAGTCTGCTTAACTCTATTGAATGCAATATGTCCCATAGTTGTTCAACCATGGGACCCTTTACTCAAAGCTCACTTAATACCGTGTCTCTGAACTAGCATCATATGGAACAAACATTGGGAAAGGCTCAGTCTGCAAAGGTTTGAAATTCAACCTGATATTTCCATGGGAGGCCTTGTTTGCTAAGGGCTGGTCATGGTAGCTGAGGGCTCTATGCAACCCCCAGATGTGTATGGCTTATCTTGCACATTGTTGGAATGCTTTTTTTTTAAATAGTTGTTAATATTGAAAACATTCATATAACAATCCAGATCTCTAGCTTCTCCTAAAGGATCACCAGATCCATCAACAAAAGGCCCACACAGCAAGAGGAGAGTAGAGTTCAGAAGCAGTTGCCTCTTAAACAACATGTTTCCATGCTTTGTTTTGCCATAGGCCTCACCATGTCCTTGGTATCCTTTTGTCTACTTCGTCTGCTTCATTCATTTGTGTTACCTTACTGGTCACTCTGGACCTTTGCATTTATGACCCTGCTATGAATGACCTTATGAAAAAACATTTAGGAGGACTTCAGGCTGAAGTAATCATATCTGAACCCTCCTAGGAGTAAAAGTCTTACCAACTTTAGTGTGAGATGAAAAATATATAGCAAACATTTTCTGAGATCCTGAAGTGAGTCAGGTACCTTATCAGACTCTGGGGTGAGAAAAAAAAAAGCAAAAAGAATATAACAAAGAGAAGATATAGTACAGATCCCAGGCTAATGGTGAAGACAGACAAAAACTGGCAACATAATCTAGGAGCTGCTATGAAAATGGCATAGGTAAAGTGTAGTAAAGTGGTATAGGGACAGCTTTCCCTGAGGGAAGCCCAAGGAGGATTCCAGAAGCAATGACACTTAACTTGTAACTTGAAGCTCATCAGGTGAAGGAGAAAAGGGAGCACAATTTAGAGCATTGATACATCATGTGTGAGATCCATAGTGTGCGCCTTGCCAGCATGACTGAGAAATTACAGGTTGTTTGGTGTGGCTGGTGAGCTGAGCGTGAAGGGCAGAGAGCTTGAAGATGCAAGTAAAAGGTGAGTTGAGGCAAGACTGGCCAGGTCTTTCACTCTATCCTAAAGAATTTGAGCTTTAACCTACAGACCAGTGTTCTTCAATCTTTTTTAAAAAATCCTCACCCCAGGATATATTGATTGATTTTAGAGAGAGGATGAGAAAGAGAGAGAAACATCGATGTGAGAAAGAAATATCCATCAATTGCCTCCCAGACCGAGGATCAAACCCACAACCTAGGTATGTGTCCTGACTGGAAATCGAACTCACAACCCTCTGGTGTATGGTGTGACACTCCAACCAACTGAGCTCTTCAATCTTTTTTTTAATTAAGTACTCCCATTACTTAAATATTTGTAAGCCCATACCACCAAATAAATGTTGTTTATTTATAAATCATATAAATATACTAGCATCATTACTAATATCCAAATATAGATTTAGGGTGCTATTCTTATTAAATTAAACATAAATTTATATACCAAGCACTCTTTAGGAACATGACAAAGTAATTGTTGTGTAAGATATAAGATTGTAAATAGTAATGGATGATCATATTTAGGAATTAATATTTAGCTACTCTTCTCAAATTATAAACAATCAAAGATGCAAAAGTATTTTCAAGAAATTAAGTTGAATGCAGTTAACTACTCAAGGGGTACAATTAACACAAGTTCTTATAATTAATGATGTCCAGGTTTTTCCAACACCAAACCATATTTTATGGTAGGACTTCCTATCTAGACTATAGTAAATGATCATCCTGCTGAACAAAAATAAAAAGACTTGTTTTCCCTCACAAATTCAACAAAGTGTTTAGTTGCCTAAAGAACTAACAAATAAAATTAAAAATGAGCAATAATGTCATAGGAAACGTTTATTACGCACTTAAATTTTGCCAGACATTGTTATAAGCAGCCTACATACATTAGTTCGTCTAATTCTCCCAACTGTCCTATGAATTGCTATTATTCTCCCTACCTTACCAGTAAGAAACTGGGGCACAGAGATATTAAGTGTCCAAGATCACACAGCTTGTAAGATGGGGTCCAGTATATGAACCCAGGAAGTCTGGTACCAGAGCCTATGCTCCTAACTCCTCAATTACAAGAATGCTCATCTAAGAATTATTTAAAATATAGATAATCTAAATATAAATGTAGGTAAGTTATGGTAAATTTTCAATATGGAATAGTACATACCCACAAAAATATGTTTTTTCAGAAAAATTTAATGATATAGGAAATGTTCATGAAACTATCAAACAAAAAGTTAAAAATAGCCCTGACCGGTTTGGCTCAGTGGATAGAGCGTCAGGCCGTGGACTGAAAGGTCCCAGGTTGGATTCCAGTCGAGGGCAAGTACCTTGTTTGTAGGCTCAATCCCCAGTTGGGGGCGTGCAGGAGGCAGCTGATTGATGTTTCTAACTCTCTATCCCTCTCCCTTCCTCTCTGTAAAAAGTCAATAAAAATATATTTTTTAAAAAGTCAAAAATCAGTGCTATTTATGGAGTGATTACTATGTTCCAGGCTCATTTGAAATTACTTATAATGGCTTATCTTAATTAATTATGGCACTAATTTTATGAGATAGATAATACATTCATCCCCATTTTATAGATTAGGAAAAACTTCCAGAAGTTAAATAGTTTGCTCAACTTGACACCACCTTGAATTCAAATGCGAATAGTCTGAATCCAGAAACAATGCTCTTAAATAATACTCTAGCAACTTCGCCTTTATTCTCTTATAAAATTGAATATAATTTTGAGTGTCCATTAATTCATTCATTTAATCAGTATTTATTGAGCACCTCATATGATCCAGACACTTCTGAGCAATAGACTAGAACAGTGAGCAGACAGACAAACCACTCATTACAATAAAGTTTAATGAGCACTAAGACAAGGAAAGTTCCAAGGTGCCCTGGGAACCAGCTGTCTAATTAATTCCTGGCATGACAAATCCTTTCTAAATCCCATTATGTTTATATATTAGACTGGGCAGGACACAGATGATCAATGGACACTCCAAACATCCAGCTCATGAGAGAAGCAGTCTAGTTGTTCCTTATTCAATGGTTGACATAACCAGCTACCTTGGCCACAGATTGGATTAGGGCCTGCCAATAATAGCTATATTATGAATAGCTGTCATGCCCCTGGTACAATGAGTGAGAGAAAGAAAGAGAGGGAATAGGGGCTGAGGGCTCACATAGGGAGACTCTTGGGGAAAAGACTTAAAGGAAATCCACCAAAATTCTACTTCCAGCTAGCTTAATTAGTTACCACCTATAGAGGGAGTTGGATGATGTCATTTGCTTTTTGTACTTTTGTATTTTTTGTATTTTATACAGTGGATAATGTGTTGCATTCATATTTCTTGAATTTTCTGTAGTTGATAATATTTTATATATGTAGGTCAAAACTCCAGACAACTTGTACAGTGACCAATTAAAGAGATTTAGTTTTTTTCTACTACAGGAACCAAAATTTCATATCCTACTGTGTTATTTTTAATTGTGTTAAAAGTACACATAAAATTTACCACCTTAACCCTTTTTAAGTGTACAGTTTAGTGGTATTAAGTATATTCACGTTGTTGTTCAACCATCACTGTCACCCATCTCAGACTCTTTTCTTCTTGCAAAGCTGAAACTCTGTACCTATTAAACAATAACTCTCTGCTTCCCTCCCCCCAGCCCCTGACAATGACCATTCTGCTTTCTGTCTCCATGAATTTCACTACTTTGGGTTCCTCTTGTAAATGGTGCCTCATAGTGTTTTTGTTCTTTTGTGATTGCCTTATTCACCTAGCCTAATGTCCTCATAAGGTTCATCCATATTGCAGCATGTGTCAGCATTTCCTTCCCTTTAAAGGCTGAATGATATTCCACTGTACACACACACACACACACACACACACACACACACACACACACACGTATATATCACATTTTGTTTAACCATTTACACTCTTCCACCTCTTGGCTATTGTGAATAATGCTGCTAGAAACATTGATTTACAAATATATCTTTTCTCTTTGAGTCCCTGCTTTCATTTCTTTTGGGTATAAACCAAAAGTGAAATTGCTGGATCACATGGTAATTTTATGTTTAATTTTTTAAGGAACTACTGTACAGGTTTTCATAGTTATTGTACCAGTTTACATTCCCATAAGCAGTACACAAGCGTTCCAATTTCTCCACATACTTGCCAACACTTTTTATTTTATTTTTATTTTATTTTTTTAACAGAGAGGAAGGGAGAGGGATAGAGAGTTAGAAACATCGATGAAAGAGAAACATCGATCAGCTGCCTCCTGCACAACCCCCACCGGGGATGTGCCTGCAACCAAGGTACATGTCCTTGACCGGAATCAAACCTGGGATCCTTCAGTCCGCAGGCCGATGCTCTATCCACTGAGCCAAACCGGTTAGGGCAACACTTTTTATTTTCATTTTACTTTTTATTATAGCCATTGTAATGGGTATGAATTTCTCCTTGTGGTTTTGATTTGCATTTTCCTGATGATTAGTGATGGTGTCCATCTTTTCAGTCATTTATTGGTCATTTGTATATTTTTTTGAGAATGTCTATTCAAGTCCTTTACCCATTTGTTTTTGTTTTTGTTGTGTGTGTGTGTGTGTGTGTGTGTGTGTGTGTGTGTGTATTGAATCATGGGAGTTCTTTATGTATTCTAAATATTAACCCCTTATTAGATATATTACTTGCAAATATTTTTCCTATTTCATGGGTTGTCATTTCACTCTGTTGACTGTGTTACATCCTACTGTCAATTAGACATTTTCATGAGGTATGGGGACTTGAAGGAAACTGATTTTCCCCCTCAGGCCAGCTATTTATGGTGGGCCCACTAAAACAGAAATGTGTGATCAATCATTCAGAGGGCTAGAGCTGATGCTTATGGTTATTGGTATGAAGGATTATAGCAGAAGTAAGGAAATCTCAGATAGTCTTTGACACATCTCTCTTTAGACCTCACATCCAAACCACATGGAAAGTCCTTTCCATTCTTCCTCCTCCAGTATAGTTGCATCCATCCTTCCTGTCCATTGTTCATCTGCCACCCCGTTCAGACTTTCAGGATTCTGTTGTACGGTAGATGATTTCCAAAGAGTTTGCTGTTGTTCAGAATGCCATTGTGAAAAATACAGGCTGCAAACTAAATGTTGTAGGTTTAAATAAATTTGAGAAGTACTGGGTTAATAAAAATTAAATAAATTTTATTGCAGGACTTCTCAGAGCCTATCTTATGCTACGAGTATTACAAATCTCCAAGAAGAGATTTAATGTGCAGGTTTTCCAAGATTATTTAGCTGCTGAACATATTTAGGGACATGGGTCAGGGAAGCACTATTAACTTTGAATAAGACCTAGAAGAAAATTAGTGTATAGCAATAGTTTCCCAAATGGGCTCTCTGCTTCCAGTCTCATTGTCCCTCAACCTTCTGATCCCAGGAAGAATTAATCTACCTCAGGTGCCACCCAGGGTTATTTCCCAAGGCTACCAAAGGAAGCCCATCAAAGGTTACTTGAGTTCTAGGCCCAACTTACTCTTCTGGACCTTTTGCTGACAGTGCCTCACATGAACCCTACACTTCCAACAAACCAAGGTAGGCTGGTAGTCCTACCCAGAGAAGGTGCAGCCTTTCCCATCTTCCGACAAAAACCCCCTTATGCCATCTCTGTTAAAGCCCTACCATCCACCGGGGTCCACCTCTTGATTTTCTATCCTCTCTCCAGGTGGAGGGAATGTCTCCTTCTTCTGGATTCCCCCAGCACCTCACATTGTGTCATATCATCATTATCCCTCTTATTGGATTTTATTTTGTGTTGAGGGAAGGAGATAGTGCCTTCTCCAACTTTGAATTCTTAGTCTTCCCTAGTATTTGCTTGGCCTTTATTTCCTCTGTCTTAAAAAAAAAAAACTTTAAAAATCACACGAATAATAAAGGAATACATGCTTGTAAAAATCCATCCAACATACATTCTTTTGAATTAGTGTTTCAGATTGCTTCGGATATATTCCCAGAAATGGGATCTCTGGGTCATAAGGCAGTTCCATTTCTAATTTTTTGAGATAACTCCATACTGCTTTCCACAGTGGCTGCATTCCCACCAACAGTGCATGAGGGTTCCCTTTTCTTCACATCCTTGCCAACACTTGTTGTTCATTGATTTATTGTTCATTCTGACAGGTGTGAGGTGATATATCATTGTGGTTTTAATTTGCATTTCTCTGATGATTAGTGACAATGAGCATCTTTTCATATGTCCATTGGCCAGCTGTATGCAGGGTTGTTTACAATAGCCAGGATTTGGAAGCAGCCCAAGTGCCCATCAGAAGATGAGTGGATAAAAAACTGTGCTACAATTACACCGTGGAATACTACTCAGTCGTAAAAAGAAGGAAATCTCACCCTTTGTGACAGCATGGAGGGACCTAGATAGTACTATGGCTAAGTGAAATAAGCCAGTCAGAGAAAGGCAAGTAACATACTAGTGTGATTTCACTCATATGTGGAATCTAATTAATAAAATAAACTAACAAAATAGAAACAGACTCATATAGAGAGAACAGACTGACAACAGTCAGAGAGGAGCGGGGCAGGGATTGTGGGGCTGAGGGAAAAAGGGAAAAGATTAAGAAACAAAAAATCCAACTACCAAAATATGTAGAGAAAAAAACAAAATCCATTCTCTACTCCCATCCTCCTCTTTCTAACTCTTTTAACAGAAAAGGCTCATTAATGATGGTGTTTTTTTAAACCTTATTTATATTTAAATATAAGTAAATACTTTTTAAATATATTCAGTTTGTTAAACACAAATGAGATTACACTATATCTACTCTGCTATGACTTGAGTTTTTCCCTTTTACAATATAGTTTGAAGAGCTTCCTGTGTCAGTACATATAGATCTAACTTACTAGTTTTAATGGCTTCGTGATATTCCATTTATGGAGGTATGTACTATATTTAACCATTCCCCTTGGAAATTTAGCTTGCTTTTCTTCATAATTAAAATTAATGCTGCAATTAACATCCTTGTATTTACATCATTATGTTCATTATATGAGTGACCTGATCTATAAAATAAGGGTAGACAATTAGACAAATGTTAAGAACATATAAAATTTTGATGCTGACAAATTGTCCACTAAAAAGCCAGTACTAACAATAAATATGTGTTGAATGAATGTTTCAAATTATAATTCTCTAAAGGTCTTCTCTCTCTGGTCCAGTGTCCAGCACAGGACCACACACAAATAGGCAGCACACATTCCTATTTAGCAACAGTAGTAATCAGTTTTTACAAATTCCTACCAGTTAAATAAAGGAAGGGCAGTAGCTAGTGCAAAAGTAATCTAAGCATCTTAGCTGACTAGAAGTTTAATATAAGGAAAGATAAAGCAGTATCTTAAAATAAACAAAATCAATTATTTGGTTACATAAATAAAAGGATCATTTCCAGATCACAGGATCAAATAATCAATTCAACTCAAACAAACATCTGTCCCGTAGACTTGTACAAGTCATGCTACGTATTTTTTAATTTGGGGCACTCTTCATAAGACAGTCGCTGACAAGATGGGGGTTACTCAATGTGACAAAAGCTCTCATGCCGTGTCACATGAGGCAGAGTTGAGAAACTGAGATATTCAGCCTAGGGAAGAGAAAACTTAGGAGGCCCATGATAGCCATCTTCGACAACTTGAAAGGCTGACACGGGGGAAGAGGAAGCAGACATGCTCTGTGAACCAGCGCTAATGGGAGGACTTGTCAAGCAGAGAGATTTCAACCCAGTGTGAGCTGACCACTTTCTAACCACTTAGGTCATTCAACAATGAAATGAGCTGTCTCATGAGGTAATGAGGTTCCCATCACTGAAGAGGTTGCAGAAGAGGGGTGTGAACTTTTAAGGATCTCGCAAAGGCTGGCCTAAAGAGTAAGGCATCTCCGGTGTCCTGTAAGCATGGACAGAAACCAGCTTCCTCAGGGCAAAGGAATGAGCTCCTGGTCTGCGTCCCATTTATTCCAGCGCCTTAATCTGTAGCGCCCGGAACAATTCTCTCCTAACATTCCAAGTGTGGAGCACAGACCACAGAGGTGATAAGCTTGCACTAAGGTGTTAGTACTTGCAAGTCCCTGGGGAGGAATGAGATATTATTTTTACAAAAGGTCTGTGGGAAGAGGGCAATACTTAATCTAAAAAGGGGGCTTACTAATAGTGGCGATTACAAGCACTGTGGCATTTCAGTGGAGGCTACATCTGGGGGCAAAGAAGAAAACTCCTGGTACCCCTATAATAGGAGACCTCCAGTTTCATTCCCTGATGGACAGGCTCTGGGGGCCAAAGAGAGAAGGTGGACATCAACATTTACTGCATCAACTCTTTCCAACTTAAGGTCCAGTGAAAAGCATGAATAAATTTTTGCCAAGAGAGGACCATGCTCAACTTCCCTACCCATCTTCTACTCCAAGATCCAAGGAACTGAGGGGATAAATGATTTCCCAGATTTTAAACACTTTCCTCCTGTCCTCAAATTCATGGTTGCCTGTCTGCTGATCCTGTGAGGACCCGCTCTCTCAGGTGTGCCTGTTGCTCCTGGGCCGCACTCAAGCCCTCCATCCCTTCACCAGGTAGCTCTGCCCACTCCCTGAGGCTCCCACCCACCTCTCAGAGGCCTGTTCCAAGTATTATGGTGATGTCAGTGGTTTCTGGCTCCCTGCCTGCAGCCCACGCTTTCCTCCACAACAAAAATGCTTCAATTCTTCTGCCCCCATCGCCTTTCAAGTTGTCGGTCTCCAGCCGGCCACAAAGGGCTCTGTTCTCCTGATGTCTCCCTAGCACAGACTAAAGACTGCCCCAGGGCAAGAGTTGGAGTTGGTGGGGGTGGGTGAGGAGACACTCAAGGCCTCTCATATGCCCTTTTCACTGAATGTTGAGGAAACTGAGGCCCAGAGAAGAAAGGAGTCTCGCTCAAGGTGCTACAGACTCGGTGGTGGAGGTGACACTGGCACCCAGAGTTCCCCACATGGCATCCAATCTTTCCTCACCATGAGCTTCTATGTGGCAGCTCTGGCTGAGACTGCTTGATCTAGTTTTTATTTTATATATTGTAAAAGCAAAGCAGCCTCTCCTCCTTTTCCTCCTTGTCTTTCTCCTTTTCTCCCTCTGCCCCTCCTTCCTGGTTCTTCCTTCTTTTCTTTCTCTCAGCTCCATCTCTCTTTTTGTTCTCTTCTCACCTCTTCCCTTTCTTTCCTCCCATTCCTTCTCTCTTTCCCTCTAATGAAGGATGAAGAAGAGCTGCTCTCTCACGCAAGGTTGGTGTCCTCCATAGTCTGAGGAGGGACATTGAGCAGAACCAGAGGAAGAGGCCTGCGGTACGCCACCTTGGTTAACTAGGTCACATTCCTCCAGACTCCACTGTCTTGACCCTAGTCTGTCTATTTTCTTTCAGAGGGGTACAACTTTATTTTTCCTTGACTCAATATCAAAACAGTCACACCAAGCAAAGGAAGAATGGTCTGCTGCTAATTAAAGTGTTCCTCCTGTTGAAAATTTTCAGGCAGCGAGGAGAGGGGTAACCGAGAGGGAGGGTGGCAGTCACCTGGGAAGGGAGCACTCACTGAAATGCCGATGTTATCTGATGAAGCAGGTCAGTGTGTTCTCTTCAAACGTTGTTAACAATGAGAGACGAGTAGGAGTGCAGGTTTTGCAACCAGATACCTGGATAATGTGTAATAAATAAGGAACACAGATGAGATGGCCTTTTATTATTTTTCTAATCTATGCTGTCAGGTTTCACTTATGAAATGGAGGAGAGACAAAGCAGACATATTTCTCCGTGGGGTCCTCACCACGTCCCTCAGGTGGGCCTGGGACTACTCCTCCCCTTGAAGGCTCACAATTTTGACTAGGCTGGGTCCCTGGGGTGTTGACAGAATTTCCCCAACCCCACTAGCATTGGGCTCCTGGAAAGAACACCAGGCAAGGAGTAAGGAGACGGGGGTTCCTCCTCCCAGCACAGCATCCTCTATTCTTTGTGGTTCTAAGTTAACCATTTTACTTTTTAAAGCCTGGATATTCTCATATCTGACTAAAGGAATTGAACTAGGTAAGTGGTTTTCAAATAATACTCCATGCATCCCCAGGGCTCACTACAAATGTGTTTCTTGGCTTCTACACACAGAAAAATTGTATCTGTCAAACTTTTAGAGAAACCTGCCTGTTGGTTTTATTTGCTTAATATATTGGGGTTCCAGGTAAGATTTAGTTTGAAAAAAAGTTTTCCTAAAATATGAAAATCACTAAAGTAGATTCTTTTTTTTTTCCTTATACAGGGGCTTCAGAGAGCTGTCCAAATTTGGTAAGATTGTCCTCTGGGAGTGAAAAGATAAGTCAGCCTAAAGTGGCTCAGAGTAGAATTATGCAGGATTTCAGAGACACCTGCTCACTCCCAGACCCGCAGCACTAAACTCTGACCTGGCTGAACATATCCAAGGGAAGGTGGGGCTGGCCAGAAGAAAGGTCCTCCACATACAGAAGCGCTGAAAAGGGATGTTGATGGTTGCCAACCAAGCACTGCCCAGCATGCCTGAGCTCCCAGCCCTAATGATATGTGTACGTGTGTGTGCGCGCGCACGCATATATCTGTGTGTCTGTCCACTCATAAGGCTATCTTTGTCTGATGGTTTTACACTAGAGATGGCTCAAATATAGCTCACGTGTCTCTTCTTCTTGAAGATATTGCTAATCAACTGTCGCTTTCCCACCAAGTCTAAATGTGGCCTCATACTTCTTTTCAACACCCCGGACAGCCCTTCACAATCGATAAGAGTTGCTCCTGAAATGAAATCTATCTTTCATCCCTGCATTTAAACATTTGAATCATATAAGTAACTCCTTTTGTTTAGGTCTCTGACTCACCAAGCAACCTTCTGATTATAACATAGTTTCCCATGGAGGTTACAGAAACCACATGGACTTTTCTGAAGACAGGATTGTCTAGTCCTCTTGATAGTTATATTTTTCACTATATTTGTACATCTCATTAATTCAGTTATTGATAACCCTTTCCCTAAAACAAATTATCTTTCTTCCAATATGATGACAAATTAGGCATCTTAATATTTTAAGGTCTGAAGACTGAACCCTTGACTCTGACAGATCCACCAAGATATGATATCTCGGTGAAGGGCTATCTGAACCACCATCCTCAGATAAATTATTAATCATCTCTGTTGGATAAAATAACATGCACCTTTGTCTCTTTCAAGTTTCTGTGATGACTTCTAAAATAACTCCAAATGGAGGAGTCCATGACTTAAGAGATATTTGCCACTTGAAAAATGAATTGAGGACAGAGAGTAAGAGTGTTTGCCTATTATTTATGAGAATATGTCCAGCCAGCTTAATGGAAAGAGAGTGAGAATATAGAAGCCTAGAAACAAACACATCCCCATTTTGCAACTCTTGTCTGTCAGACCGTGCTCAAAATCTAAAGTAAAATTCCTATATCAAAAACCACCGAGCATCTAACCATAAATGTCTTCTTTTCTTGCATAATTTCTGAGATCATCTCAGAGCCATCATTAGAAATTAAAAACTATGTGCTTACCAAGTGAGCCCTTTCAGAATGTACCACACATTGGCCAGAGAACCATTTGTCCTTCAATCAGTTTTCCTACTTGGCTTTGTCTGTTGAGTCAGTTAATTGAAGAACCACACAAAGGCCAAGGTTAGCTCAGTCCTCCATGTGAGTTCTATAGCCACCGTCTACACCCAGGAGCTTGAATGAAAAGGTACAGAATGCCATTCTTTTTATTGGAAACCTAACTCAGACCTGGGTCCTGCCCAGAGCAGGTCCTATATTTTTGCACAGGAAGTCAACTCCAAAACAAATGAGCTTCCTTATGAAAATGCCCAAATGTCCCAAGATGTTAGTCTTAGACTTAAAGAATGAGACTATGCCACTTGTTATGGGCTGAATTATGTCCCCACCTCCCACCCCCGAAATTCATATGTTGAAGTCCTTGCTCCCAATCAGAATGTGACTGTATTTGGAGATAGAGGTCATTAAGTTAAAAAGAGGCCAGGAGGGTGGACCCTAATCCAATCTGACTGGTGTCCTTTTGAAAAGAAGAAATTTGGACACACAGAGAGACTTCAGGATGCATGCACATAGAGGAAAGACCTGTGAGGACACAGAGAGAAGTTAACCATAAAAATCAAACTTGCCAACCTTAGGCCTAGCCAGTGTGGCTCAGGAGTTGAGTGTCAGACTATGAACCAGGAGGTCATGGTTCAATTCCTGGTCAGAGCACATACCCAGGTTACAGGCTCAATCCCTAGCATGGGGTGTGCAGGAGGCAGCCAATCAATGATTCTCTCTCATCATTGATGTTTCTATCTCTCCCTTCTTCTCTGAAATCAATATATATATATATATATATATATATATATATATATATATATATGTGTGTGTATGTATATGTATATCTATATATACATACATATGTGTGTGTGTGTGTGTGTGTATATATATATATATATATATATATATATATATATATATATACACACACACAAAAACTATATATATATGTGTGTATACACACACACACACACACACTAGAGACCCGGTGCACGAAATTCGTGCACGGGGGGGGGGAGGGGGGTATCCCTCAGCCTGGCCTGCAACGACGCCAGAGTCCCACGCCCCAGACGACCTCTGACCAGAGGCATGCCCGCCTGCCCACCCTCCCTCCCTCCGTGGGCCGGGGCATGCGGGACGCTGAGGCTCGTCGCTGGGGCAACACCACCCCAGTGTCCTGTGCACCCCAGCCAGCCTCTGGCCAGAGGCCCGCCCACCTGCCCTCTCTCCCTCCGCAGGCCAGGGTGTGTGAGATGCTGGGGCTCATCGCCAGGGTGACGCCGCCAGCATCCAGCACCCCGGCCACTATGGGTACCGCCATCTTTGTGACGGAGTGATGGTTAATTTGCATATTGCCATTTTATTAGATAGGATATATATATTATTAGATATCCTATCTAATATATATATATATATATATATATATATATATATATATATATATATATATATATTTCAAACCTGCCAACCTTGATCTTGAACTTCTAACCTCCCGAACTATGAGAAAATAAATTTCTGTTGTCTAACTACTCAGTCTGTGGTGTTTTGTTATGACAGTCCTAGCAAACTTATACAACATCTGCTTCTCTTTCTTATTAAGACAAGTTATACAAACTGAACTCTACTCCAAGCAAGGGTCACCAACAAAAAATATCACTGATTATCTCAAGAAAAGAAGCAAGCACCTTACGTACAGTATAGCAGAGAGATATAGCATTTTGAGATCAGGATCTAAATTTTTTCTTTGGAAACTGTCAGAGAAAACAGAGACCACATCTTGTTCACCTTTGTATCCTTGGCTCTCATACTGTGTGACTAGCACAGGATTTTTGCATAAGAATGTTAACTTTTTATCTCAGTGTAGTGGATGAAGGAGAACAACTCCAAGAGAGTCTGGAGAAATGGTCTTGTCTGTTACAAATGTATATACAATGGTTATTTCCATCAGGTTAATGGCAGCACACCCACAGTGACATTCTGGAAGAAGAATCCAAATGCTTTTTTTGAATGTGGTGTCTTGTGAATCTTCTTGGAGAAGTATCCTATTTATGAGGTTTCGCCTGATCAAATTTACCATGCAGCCTAGGTTTGTCTGTAACATTGCCCATTCACAACACTGATATCAAGGCAATCTTTTTTTGTTGTTGTTGATGGGAAAGTCAAGGTAATCTTTTTAAAACATATGCAAAATTTTGTCACATCTTTGTGCAAAATCCTGCAATGGCTCCCCTTATCACTCAGAATATAAAACCTTCTAGGCTCCTCGTGATCTTCCTCCTCCTATCGCCTACGTCTCTCTCCCGGCTTATTCTGCTTCAACTACCCTGGCCTCCTTGATATTCCTCAAACAATAGTGGCACATTCCCACCTTAGGATCTTTGCACTAGCTGTTTCCTTTTCCTGGAACCCTCTTTTCCAAGATATCTGCTTGGCTAATTGCCTAACTGCTATCAAATCTTTGCTTAGATATCATTACTTCAGTAAGACCCCATCCTGAGAGCCCACCACCACCTTCCTACTCCCAGTTCTTTCAGTACCCAGTCCCCCTTACCAGGATTTACTTTTCCTTTTTCCCACAGCTCTTGTCATCTTCTAGCATATCAGATGATTATTTACTTTGCCCATTGTTCACTGCTGGTCCTTTTCCCACATAGAATGTGAGCTCCATGAAGGCAGAGATTTTTGTTTGCTTCACTGATGTGCCTCAAACACCTAGAACAGTGCCTGGCACATAGTAGATGCTTGATAGATATTTTTTGATTGAATAAATTGTGTTTTACATTTAGTAATTTTAGTCCTAGATAACACAGATGTTTATTTTTTTTCCAAGACTAGGTTAAAATGACTAAACTCAAGTTTCTCCATCAGTCATCAGAAGTACAGTAACACCTCTCATGGCTTTATTCTTACGCTGTATAAAATCTAGATGAGAAAAATGACTTCTAGTTCTAGATCCCTTGCTAAGATTCCAAGATTCTGTCAGAACACTTCCTGGTAAACAGTGGACTGACAGTGCAAATACACCTCATGTTATGGACAGTGACCCCAATGTTATCAGTGCCAAAATCACCAACCAGCTCAGTCATACTTTGCCAAGTTTAATGAAGATATTGTTTAGTATCATAAAGTCAAAACAAATATGAAGTTGACAATATTTTCTACCTTCTTCTAGTAGATGTTCTGTGAGAACTCTGTCTTACCCACCAAGAAGTCAAGAACCAGAACTTTTGGAGATTTTTGAGACCCTTGAAGATTGCATGGGCCAATAACTTCTCAATACTTAAGCCGAGACACCTGCTGACTGCCAGGCTAGTTGGGGACAACAGACTTCCAGCAGAAATAATATCCTAATTGTCCTGGTTGTACCACCTTCTGGTTAATCAATCCCATGGCATCTAATTCTCAGACCAGATTGTTTTGCCCAAAGCAAACATTATTGATTATTCCTAGGCTGAGATTTCAGACAACTCCTTCATCCCAGAGAAAAGACAATTCTGAATGCAGCAATTCTTGTATGCTGTTATTCTCTGGGGAAGTGTGAGACAGGTCCTCTCAGGACAGAAAACCATCTCTAGTAGGTATCTAACAAAGGTAAGGTCATCTCATCCCCTCCCCCCACTGTCCCCAATCTCTGCCTCTCCTAATGAGCAACTTTGCACACCCAAAGACAAGCCACGGAGAAGTCAGGTCTAAGGAAGCAAGAGAAAACAAACAACTCGGCAGTACTCTGCCACAACTGTTTCTTCTTACCTCACTGTCAGTGATGCTCATGCATTTTCTATGATGTCATTCACTCTGAGAATATGTGTAAGGAGAAAGCATTGCAAGCATTGGGCAAACAGAAAAATTTTCCCTCTCTACTTCCCTCCCTCTGTCTTTTCCTTCTTTCTTAAGGAGCTGTCACCAAGCAGTTACTTTTCTAAGCAGAGATACACACAAGAACCTCATCTTTGACCTCCAGGAATTCCTCCTTTAGCAGATACAAATAACTCCTCTACAAGGTGATAAATAACAGGAACGAGATGGGTGCAAAGTGCCTGAGAAGTACAGAGGAGAAGGAGGACATGAATTAATTCTACCTGAGGAAGGAGTGTCACCAAAAAATGCTTCCCAGAGGAGGTGCTATTTGAGCCATGCTTTAAAGTTATGAGGCAAAGGTTTCCAGGCAGAAAAGAAATTAAAGGCACTTGATTTAAGTGACCTTTGCAGAAAGCAAACATTAAAATTGAGTTGTCCATAGGCTGCAACCATATGGCATTAAAACAACTGGTTACTGAGGGAAGACATTAACCAAAATGGTGTTTGACCTTGGGCAGATGAAAAAAGAAGAGCATGGACTGATGTTGTTTGTTTTCTTTCACACAGGTTGACAGTTGGAGTCAAGTAGAATAGAAACATGATCTGGATAATCTAGCCAAACTCAGCATGATTCTCTTGGCCACCCCAACAGCACAATCAAATAGTGGGACATTTCGCTTCCTGCCTTCCCTTTCCTATTTGACGCATCTCCAGAGAAACAGAGGCAGGAGGATGAGCTCCAGGAAAGTGTGGTCTCTGGACCTGACATCAGTTGTAGAGATCCAGGAACACCAAAGGCACTGGGACCATATTTCTTAGCCTGTGACGCAGATTCCAAGATCCACGATGATGGAGCCTTGAGTATATGAACTATTTCATCAAACGGACAGATAGCTCAAGATGGAAGATGCTGTCGTTTAGTCCAGTTCTTAAGAGGATCATAGACTCTGAGAACCAGAAGTGACCTCCAACATCATTCTCACTACTGTTTTCATTTTACTCTGAGGAACCTGAGTCTCAGAGACTGGAATGAGGTCACACAAAGTCAGTGACAGAGTCAAGACTAGAACAAAGTTATTTTTACTTCTAAGGAAGAACTCTATTCAGGAAACTTCCCTCTGCATTCTCAAGGCTTTACTCATACCTCGTTTTCAGGGGGAAAGAGAAGTGGGAGTGAATGAAGAGTAAATACCAATATGTAAAGATGATATTCCATAGGAGTCTGCCTTGGTCAACTTTACCCTGGAAAAAATCTCAATTAGACACCACACTGGAAGCCCCAGACTCCCTCTTAATAAGTCCCACACAGCTAGGTTTTCCATCTAGTGTTGGAAGGATGTGTTGCTTCTTTAGCTGAGCACAGGTAAAGTATTTAGCTTATGTCTAGGGGCTGTGCTGGATGAAAAATACATATCTCATAAAATCACACCTGGAGTGAGTTAACCTCAGCTGTTGCAGGACCGAAAGCTACACCTCAGTTCTCCTAACCACACAGGAACCACGTCGTCCTCCTACTTCTCTAGGCAGTTCCACTTCTTGCCCCAGTCAAATTTTACCTTTGCAAGATTTCCTGCACAACGTCCGTAGAGTCAGCCTTTCCCCTTTCTGTGGTCCTCATTACTCATACTTTTAAATTCTGTTTCTAGTACTTCATCAAAGTGTTTAAAAATATTTCCATATAACCTGAGTACGTAAAGTCATGTATTTCCAAAGCAACTTATGAAGTTGGGAGTATAAAGGAAAGAGTCCTGGGAAGGAGTAAGAAGATCTGGATTCAAATGTGTGTGGTCAGAGCCTGGGTAAGAAACTCATAACATATTCATGGACTGTTAAAGCAAAAGGGACTCTGTAGTAAAGGCAAGGGCAGGGTTAAGGGGAAGAAGCAAAATCTGATGAAGCACCCTGAGGCAGAAAGAACTAGAAGCCTTATCATCCCTAGGTCTGTAGGGACAAGGGGAGGAAATGGTTACTAGAATTGAGAGAAGGTAGCCTACAGGACAGTGGTGGCCTTAGGTCAAAGAACAGCAACACCCCTCCTCAACCCCAACATAGCCCAGTAGGAAGGCTGTTGAGGGAATAAATACCCCAGCTTTCCCCTCCTCTCATCCACCAATCTCTTACCCTTGCCTCCCACCCAATGAACACCAGGGAAAGCCAGAAGGCAAGGGGACTTCATCAGTGTAGTTCACGGAGCAGGGTAGAAAAGGAGAGAGTGAATCTTGAGGGGTAAATAAAGATTATCCAGCACAGGATTTGAGTTCAATCCCCTCAGCTGAGTCTCCTTACTCTCTGATCCTAAGAATCTTTATTAGTGAAATTTAGGGGGCTGATTATTAAACAGTCTCCGTGTCATTTCCCTGTATGACACTCAGTGATGCTATGACTCCAGATAAAATAATACACACATATTGATACTTTAGATTTCCAGAGGCAGATATTCTCAATAGACCAGGATATAGTGGCTGCTATAAAATACTGCTTGAAGCAGTATGTGGAATTAGAAATTCATGCCTTTGTAACATAATTCAATGGTTAATAAATTTCCAAGAAAAACAAGCTATTACTATTAATCATTTTTGAGTTGTAAAATATGTTACGTTATACAACTCTGTGCAACGTACTCATATGAGTCCTGAAAAATTATCACGTTCTCTTTTATGATGAGGTCTCTGCTTGGCCCTTAGTCTCTAAATGAATTCAGTGACCTTATCTGACCTCTGTGGAGCTTCTTTCAATAATTTGTAAATAGATACAATTTACCTGTCAAGCATTCTGTTTTGCTATGAGAGTCAAGAGGCAACGCTTTTCAAAAAGTGTTAGTGCCCAGAGGTAGCAAAACTCAGATCCTACAAAACCTTCACATCTCCTACAAAACCTTCACATCTCCCAATCAAGGGTCCTTTGTGGGTGTCCTAGTTCCAGAGATGGGGACTGACCCCACAGTATGTCAACTTTATTTCTGTCTTCCAACCAGTCTGTATTTCATATGTGCTGGCACTGTGCTAGGCACCTGGGAACAGCTGTGAGCAAAACAAGGCCCCTGCTTCTACAGGAAGAAGAATCGTGATCCAAGAACATGTACATACAAAATGTATAGAGATGTAAGGTGCATTTGTATAAGTGCAATGAAGAACATAATACAAGATCATTGGATAGAACGAGGGGGATTGAGGTGAGGTAAAGGGGACAATGACTGGAGCCATGATACACAGGCTTAGGAGGATGTTGACTTTTGATATGAAACTTTTATTTTACATATTTTTCACATTTTTTTGCATAAATATAAATATGTTCCCCAATTCCAAGATCTTAGAAGATAGTAACTGAAAGAATCAAATCAGCGATATTTATTTTAAAGGATTAAGGAATATGAGACTGAGAACTACAGAAGATGAAGCATCCTAAGCTGAATAATTTATTACAAAAATTTGTAAATGCTTGTGTAAAATGTCTCATAGGGGCTATTGTTGGATCCATGGGTACCTGGGGGTGAGGGGTGGAGGCAGGAAAGCTAGGGGCTGGACACCTCTGCGTCAAAGAAAGTCAGCCTTAGGATGCTGCGGGAGAAAGAGGAGCAGAGAGGGAGAAGCTGGCTCCTGTGAACACTGGGATGGGTATTAGTCCATGTTATGTAAATCCGAAGCTTCGTACATATTTATGAGTGTGGAGGGATTATCATGCAAAGGATATTCCTGTGATATGGATGATAAATAAATGGCTATTTTTGCTGTTGCCTACAGGTCAGAGCCTTTTGAGGTGTGTTTAACATTATTTAAACTGTTTTATTTTAGAATTAGAATGACTGCCAAGGTGGGGATCAAGAAGGAAAGAAAACATTGAATGAGGTTTGCAAAAGGCATACTCTTGTATAAAATAAAATGTCAATCCACATGTAGAATTTTGCTTCTTCGGTGGTAGTGAGATAGATGTTGAGGCCAAATCTGCTATCTTTTTTCATTTTCAGTTTAAGGAAATGGTCATTATCTGTCAGATCTGAAGCTTCCATGATTCAATGATGAAATAGCTCAGAAAAGATGCCCAGAAAAGAAGCGGTAATTCCATATAATGCCACAGAACACAATCATGGCTTCAGATCTGCAGACTGCATCTCTGAGCTCAGTTCCATGGTATTTGAACCTAAATATTTCCATCAGCACAAATCAAAGGTATAATGTTTAAATTTTTTCCTCCAATACTTCAAAAGATTTAACAACAAAAACTGAGTAGAACCCTTATGTCTCAGCCCTATGACGGATTCAGCTAACCACAAAAACAAAAAAAGTTGTCCCTATATTAGTAAGTTATTTTAATAAAACTCCTGGGGATAATGTAAAAGTTATTGGACTTGATCTCCTGCCAGGTGTGACAAGTGACCAATTAAATGATTATACTTTCTCTGCTCTTAGAGAAGTATAATGGTAGATGAGATGATTAGCATGTCATCTGGTGGCATTAATATTAACTTCAGAGATGGAAAATTCTACCAGTTTAAAGACTCTTTTTCTAGAAACTGATGACTAACTTCATCAAAACATTGATGACGATTGATTCTAATAGTACACTCATATCAACTCTATAAATAACACATCTGATGATTTTCCAGGTTTTGAGGAAAGTTGTTCTTGTAAAAATATTTTTATATTCATATATGAATAATCACTATGCTAATTTTATGATTTAGTCAAAGTGCAGTACAAATAGTGTTATATGAAATCCAAGATACCTGAGGCCTGGCCAGTGTGGCTCAGTTGGTTGGGCATCATCCCATGCACCAAAAGGTCACCAGTTAAATTCCTGACCAGAGTGCATGCCCAGGTTTCAGGCTCAATCCGCAGTGGTGGGTGTGCAGGAGGCAGCTGATCGGTGTTTCTTTCTCATTGATGTTTCTTTCTCTCTCTCCTTCTCCCTTCCTCTCGCTCTAAAAAAACCAATAAAAACTTTTTTTTTTTTAATCCAAGATACCTAACATGAATGCCTTTTCTAGAAAGGAGGTTAAAATGTTCGCAATAGTTCATGAGTTGAACAAAAGTAGAAAAAAGCATTAAAGATTCTAATTCAAATACTGGTTCTAGTTTTAAGTATACTGTTTCCACTAATTTTACATGACACTCTTTCTAAAAGAAGGTATGTGTGTCTTTCTAGCCGCATGCAAAAGTCATAAATAATTCGAAGTTTTCACTTTCATTTCAAGCTGAGAGAATCGAGACAGAACATCACTAACAGTGGTTTTCACTCTGGTTTAAATCTGATCTGCTGCTCACAGATGAGTTATATTAAACTGTCTAAATCACAAAACTTTGCGAGAGGTCATTCTGAATAGGGTCCATCACTAATACTGGATTCAGATGGGAGAAATTTTAAGTAAAATCATCCACAGGAACCATAACTCCCTTTCAAAGTGCCTTTCCTTCTTTATCATGCAATGACCTTTTTAATGAACATCATGTCCTTAAATAAGAACTTCCTAGTCTAATGGGCAAGGAGAAAATATCTACAAATGAGAAACAACTGAATATGCAGAAAGATATTTTTTGTCCTATCAGATAGGACCTATCTATATTACTATTCCAGCCGCTTATTTTAAAATTTCAGATTCATTCTCGCCACTAGTTCCTCCATGATGGAGAGGCAAATTTCAGCAAATAAAAATATTGGATATCATGAAACAGCTTTAGTGAGCATTGAACCCACCGACACTCTCTCTTAGTAATTCAAGTTAAGTACTTCATTAGAGATATTTGAGAAAATTGGGCAAAATACACAACTATTGAAAAAGCGAGTTTTTTTACAAATGCAAGAAGAGTAATTTGCTACCAGTCTTATTACTACGTAAATGATAAAACTAAAGCAGTAAATATTGTATTAAATTATAATATGTATATGTTTTAACTTCCCAAATTATGACTCATTGAAAAAAATGTTCTCTGTGCTTTTCTGCAACACAGCAGTCAAGTTGATTTCATTTTATTTTAATTATTAAATTTTATTGTTAGAATAGTTTTAGGTTTACAGAAAACTGAACAGATAGTACAGAGAGAGTCCCCATATACCCCACTTTCCCTCTGTTCATAGTTTACCCTGTTATCAACACCTTTCATTAGTATCGCACATTTGTTATAGTTGATGAGTAATATTGATACATTATTATATTAACTAAAATTTATACATTAGGGTTCATTCCTTGTATTGTACAGCTCTATGGGTTTTATCATAAATAGTTTTACCAAATTTTGTATTTATCTAATTTTGTTCTTTTATATAGAAAATAAAAATGAATAAATATGTATAATGAAATATCATGTAATGTCTATACTTTACAACACTTTTCATGTCAATAAATTCTAGGTAAAAAAGTCCTTGCTTCCTAATTTGGGTTCAGAATAGGAAGACATGAACAAATAGAGGGCATAGGAAAGAGCCTGGGTACTTCTGGGAAAAGAGAGTCCAGAATGTGAAGTCAGAAACTACATTGACCTCGACCTTGAGCACCACAGTGTCATGCATTCTTAAATCTTTTTGTTGTTGTTGTTTTTGTTAATCCTCACCTGAGAATATTTTTCCATTGATTTTTAGGGAGAGTGGAAGAGAGAGGGAAAGACAGAGAGAAACATCCGTGTGAGAGAAACACATGGATTGATTGCCTCCTGCACACGCCCCAACCAAGGCCTGGGTAGCCGAGGAGCCTGCAACCAAGGTTCATACCTTTGACCGGAATCAAACCTGGGACCCTTTGGTCAGCAGGCCACCACTCTATCCAAACCACCTAGGGCCATCCTTAAGTCTTAATAGTTAGGTACAAGCCTGATCCTGTAAATGCACCCCTGACACCAGACAGCCTGGCCATAGAAACCTCTGACTGCCTGCCTTGGCCACCCTCAACCCGCCAGTCTTACCAGTTCCCAGTCCATAGAGGAGACTTTGGCACCTCTCCCACCTTGCTCCAGGGACCACCCTCAGCTTTGTCGTGTGCCTCTCTTTGTCTATTGCCTTTATGGTCTGTGCTCCAGCCATATCCCAGCCACTTGGCTTTTACCCAGTGGAGATGGAGAAGACTCATTTTCTTTGCTCAAGGAATTCACATTGGAGTTAATTGCAGGGGGTTAGAAAGTGGTAGCCCATGAGCTGCCTCCAGCCTCTGGATGTCTTCAGATTTGCAGTACAATGTGTGTCTCAGATGCTGTTTTAAATTTGAATTTGGTTGCCAGCAATTAAAAATTAAAAAATTTCCCACAAAAAAAAACCCACATATCTTTACATCTAGCTTCACTTGGAAAATCAGATACAACTCTGCACTCACATTGCTAACAATCAGCTGGAGATGAGTGGCAGCTGCCCTCCTTCGAGCATAGCATTTGCTCCCTAGTTTATCATAGTTCCCACCTCTCCCTATTGTATGACACTTAAGTCACTTACTGCATTTACATGATCTACCTGGCCTCTATAGACAGTTGAGGTTGCAACCCTTGGAGTAGCTGGCTACTTTTGCGTTCCCAGTGGCCAAAAAGCCTGAAAAAGTCCAAAATATAACCTTATACCAAGCCCCACCACTCATCATTCATTGATGAAAGAAATTAATGTTCAAATGTGGCCACTCCTGCCTTTTTGTGCCAAGAAAACCCCAAGGCCACACTTTTCTTCCTTGTGGTACCTCTTATTAAAAAAAAAAAAAATCCAACTTATTCAATGAAATGTCTCTTTATAGAAAAGAGCTCCTGACCACCAAGCCAAATTTATGATTTGGAAGTATTATATGAAGGTCTCTTGAACCTGGAGATGATCAAGATGGACCTACTATACTTGGATTTGGAGTACCTTAGACCCCTTGGACGATTCTTTTTTCTGAGGATTTCACAAGGTCTCAACTCACTGACCTTCTGTTATTCCTTATCTCACAGACTTACTGAAATATAAGAGAAGGTAGCAAAGATTCTTCTCCATTCTTCCCTCCTCATGCTAGGGCTCTCTTCCACTTGCTCTCAGCATCACAAACACATGCTACCTGTTCAGCTGGATACACTTTAGCCAGCCTAGAAGGACCAACCAACCCTTCCTGTTCTGCCTCCATAGTAATAATCAAAGCATCAAAAATATGATTTAAGCCATAGACTTGTTTGTCTCTTGCACCTGGTAATTGGGTCAAGTTGAAGTTCAAAAATTGGACCTACAAGCAGGTATTCACCTGCACCCTGCAGAACCTAGCCCTTAACCAGTGTGAAGGGAAGGGCTTCCTAAGGGGATAGGAGATCCATGTAAGCATGCCCCAGGAGCAGCCTTTAATAGACATGTCTTTGTTCACCTCTATTTTCCCTGGGTCGAGAATGGTACCTAGCACATTGACAGACATTCGGTAAAGATCTGTGGAGAAAATGAACAACTTTGTCTTCTGTAGTCTTACTTGCCCCTGATCCCTGGCTTCTGGTCATACCCTCACACTCTGCCTTTGGCATCTTTCACTTACAGGCTGATTCAAGTCTGACCTCCCAACATTTTGGATCTGACATTTACTTTTTCCTTTGCCATAATGGTTTATGAATACCCTTGTTTTCTGATTTTTATGCTCTGTATTTCTCCCGGCAAATGAAAAGAGCTTAGAAGGCCAGGTCATCTGGCTTCCGGTTCTAGTTCTAACAATGGATACGTTTTGTAACCTCTCTGGGGTTCCCATGAAAATGAGTTGGGTGATCCAAGTGTGGGAAATGGGTGTGATATGTCCTAGTTGCCATTTAGGAATGTTAAAAGTTTTGGGGAGTCTTGCAGTGAAGAAAAATCTGTTCTATGTTGTTTAAATATAGCAATTCCCAACATTCTTTTGATTAAGGAGTCACTCTTCCACACACACACACACACACACACACACACACACACCCGCACCCCTCCTTCCCTCCCATAACAGTATCTATTCACTTATATGGAATTGGGATCCCAGGGAACAGACATGCTTTGGGAATTGCTAAAGTAGAGACTGTAGAGTCTGTTCAAGGACTAACATTATCTGAGTTCATTCATTTGCATTAAGGTAAAAGGCAAGGACACCTCATCACCAAGCAAATGGTATAAAATTAAGAGAATGACTGGTCTAAGAGCCTTCTCTGAAAGGAAGCTATAGTGTCCCTCTTTACCAACTTCCTTTTGTTGGTCCTTTTTTATGGGTCTGTCATTTATCAGCAATAATGAGACCAAATGGAGTCAAAGCCTCCACCTTCCTTATAGGGGGCATCTAAGTTGGATTGAGGGTAGGGGGTGGGAGAGCCAGCTGCAGCTTTTTATCTTTGGTGACAACAAGCAGTTGTGTTCCTTCTGGGGCAGTCACCGGGTTCATGAATAGTACCACAGTCTTTTAAAGCCAGGACTGCTCTTTTGATCTACAAGTTCATATGACTCCACCATGGGCAAGGCCTTCTGTCCCATTCTTCCCTCCCCCTTCCTGTGTTTGTCTCTGCCCTCACAAGGATTTAGGCTCCCAGCCAGAATGAAAGCAGTGAGTTGCCCAATTCAGAGAAATAAAGGAAAACACCCCTCTCCCCAATTTGATGGTCAATAGCTGTGAGGAGATATAATAAACCTCTTCATTAAGCAAATGCAGCTTTTAGATAAGTGGAGAACTGTATCTCTAAAGCTATTCTTTAAAACCTGTGACGGTTCCACGTGGTCAGAGGCTGTCATGCTGCCATGGAGATGGAATTTAAGTATAGAATTTGAGGGACTTATGCCTGCGTGGTTGTCTTTTCTCCAGCCCCACCTTGCAGTTTAGTATATTAAAAAAACAAACAAACAACTGTAAATGCAACTTCTGATGCAAAGTGTTAAACAAAGAGCATGGATGCTTTTTTAGGTAGCTTATGCATTTATTTATTTAGAATCTACCCATTTTGAGTAATACTGATGTGTATCAGCTTTGCAAAGACTGCTAGGAAAACCCAGGCCTCCTGCCAGCCACAATAGTACAAGGGGGGTGGGGGAGCGTGGAGGAGGGGAACTCCGTCACTGGTGTGGCCTCTACCAAATGGAACAAGAGCTTTGGTGTTTTCTGACCAAAAACCTCTTTCTTCCTTCCTGGGCCCGGACATTCACTTGGTTCTTTGTAGAGCAAGCTCCACCCATCAGTAGAAGATGGCCGAGAGCATCTCTTTCCCAATGACCAAAATTCCCATTTGCGGGGTCACTCAATAGGATTCGAGCACCATTTCCAGAAGATCCCAGCTCAGATGTAGTTACCAAGGTGGGCTGTTCATTCAAACATGACTTTTGTTAGTTTCCACATATCCTGCTGCACACACCCCTCTCCCTCATTCTGATCCATCCCCACTGCCCTCCCTAATTCTGTTCAAACACTCCAGGCATGTATCCAACTCCGGGTTTTTGTACTTGCTGTTCCTTCCAACTGGAATGCTCATCCCTGGATATACACATGGCTCACCCTCTCCTCTCCTACAAGTCTTTAATGTCATTTTGTTAGTGAAGCTGTCCTAATCACTCGATTTAAAACAACAGCTCCTCCCCTAACCCAACCCACTACAACAGTTTCTAGCTTCCTCTCTTACTTTATTTTTCTCCGTAGCACTTACCACTATCTAACACATAGTTTGCTTATTTATTTTATTTATGGTCTCCTTCTCCCACTGGAATGCAGGACCATGAGAGCAAGGATTTTTTTTCTGTTTTATTTGCTATTATTTGATATAATTTTATCAGTAAAATGTCTAGAACAGTGCCTGGCCATGGTAGACATTTAACGACTATTTGTTGAATGAATGAATGGCCTGTCTAGCTAATTTCCACCTAACAGAGATTAGGGCCCTCCGACAAGGAGTATTAGGACTGGTATGTTTTGACATCAGTCTTGTCAAACAGCTGCAAGAGGACAATCTAAAATCACAAGGCTCTGGGCGCAGAGTTGGCAAACACAGGCGTAAACGTGATGAAGATACTTATTTTTCAAGCTGACACTTAGTGGTGTTTTAAGCACTTTCCCAAGTCCTCTTTCCTACTGTCTATGGGTTTCTGCTCATCACCAGAAATTTTCAGCCATATGTGCTGTTAACCATGAGGTCTCCTGCTCCTCCAGGCACAGCCGTGATGAATGGTTCCATCAGCAAGGAGCCCTGTTTAGCCTAAACTCATGCTTAGATAAAGGAGACTCTCAAACATTCTCCAGCAATTCTGTCACAATTAGGGGCATTTTGATTCTCCAGCCTCCACAATAAGGCCATCTTCCAATTCTCTCTGAGCCTTTATATCCATCTGGTTGCCAGGCTATGGAGATTTTATTTCCAGAATGCCTCTTGCATCCTTTGCCTCTCTCTCTGGCTCATCACCACAGCCTTGGCCTGGTCCTCCTGGCCCTTAACTGACTACGGCAATAGCTGCCCAACTCGTTTCCTATCACTAGTTTCCTCCTCCTCCATCCATGTTCTGAGCAGCTGCCACAGTTATATTCCCAAAGCACAAATGTAATGTCACACTCACTCTTGTTACAAAATGGCCCCCCATTACTCTTGAGACAGATCCTTTCATCTATCTTCCAAGCTTTCTACCCACTAGCTCCCTAAATAAACCCTCCACCATAGTCTGTCTACTCATGTCCCCAAGCACTTCTTGTCTCCCAAAGAAAACATGTGCTTTCCACTATTCACATCTTGCTTTTTTCCCCCCTCTTCAATCTATCTACCCACTTCTAACCATTTCCTGTCTGTTGAAATTCTACCCAAAGGTCCCTCGCGGCCCATTTGTTGATGCAGTCAGTCAGTCAGTCAGTCAGTCAGTCAGTCAGTCAGTCAGAACAGCGATTGGGAAAGCTCAAATCTCCCTTTTCCCTAGCTCTCGTATGTCACAAATGACCTTTCTTCTCTAGATCTCCTGTGCATTTATCATGCGGTCCCCTGATTAGGGTTATCATTCTTACATGCATCGTTATTTCTCCAGCCAGAGTCTTTGTGTGGTCCTTGAGGGCAGAGACTTTTGTGCCTCTATTATATTCCCAGAGCACTTCACCTGACAGCTTGCTCATAGCAAGTGCCTGCACCTATTCGGAAACGCTGCGAACAGTATATCCTACTGGTCCTCTAAGAGTCACTGTAATCCTTCCAAGGCCGTGTTACGGATTATAACTGGTGAGCCCTCACCAAGAAACATTTCCCCGCCCCCCATCCCCACAGAGAGCAGGGCCCACAGTCCTCAAGGTGGCCAGTTGTTATTCAAAGCTGAATGAGCTAGAAGCCCAGGGTGGAAAATAAATGTTACACAACTTCCTCCAAGATGAATTTTAAAAAGGAAATCATCAGGGTGAGAAGAACAGAGACTTGATTGACCAGTTCAGGCTGTTGTACCAGGTGCATACACATGCTTTATCTCCCCGATGCTCTGTGGCACACACCTGGATACCCTGGGTCCCTTGTTAGAGGGGCAGAAGATTTGGTGGCATGTAAAAAAATATCTTAAATTAGAGGGGTAGAGTGAGATAATCAGGGTAAGTAGCAAAAAAATGGAAGGAGAGAAAACAGAGAAGGAGGGAGGGAGGGAGGGAGGAAGAATTTCGTTTCATCTTGCCAGATAAGAACATTGTGAAGTGATTAAGTAGAAGGGTATCTGCAATATGCCAACGTGTAGCCTCTGCTGATCAGTTTCAGTCTAACGCATCTCTATTGTCTATGATTTCCTGGCTGTTTGGTTCATACTCTGCCTTGCCATCAGTACAGACGTCCCACATTTACCAGTTGGCATGTCCCCTCTTGCCTTGACTGTGAACTCTTAGAGAAAGACACATATCCCTTTATCTCTGTTTCCATGGTCCTGAGCACAGCCCCTGGCAGGCAGTGAGCATTCGGGATATGAGTATTAATAATGATAGCAATGTAAAGCTGTGTTTCCAAAACTTCAATTACCAGCATGCCAACTTTGTGCTTTTTGTTCCAGCCAAGTACCACCACCTGGACAAGTATGTGCTTCTTTCCACTGATTCATGTTGTTTTACTTTTTTAACTTTGTGCTGTTTATTGCAATCACATCTTTTGAAATCACACAGCTTGGGTTATAGTTTCTCTAATACATATAAAAAATAAGTGGATCACTATTGAATGGTATTCATCCAGGTACCACCTAAATCATACACCTGCAGAAGGCAGATCACTGTTGGGAAGCACTGATTCATTGGGCTTTGTTCCTTAAAACTGTAGAATAATTAAATGTATCAATTCTATACTTTAGGTCTTGCAGTAGGAATCCTGCACACGCCCACCAATGCTGTCGTCCTTTAGAAGAAAGTTAGCACTGTTTAAATTTTTTGTGTGCACCAATCATTTAATTTGTGGAGTGCAATCTGTATTTGGGAAAGGCGGGGCGTATTTTATCATGTTCACAGATATTGTAGTTAGGTTAATTCTGATTTTGAGAGAGTATTTGACCATATTAGAGATCAGTGATGAAGATTTTCTCAAATCCTGACTTTCCTCCTCATTGATCCCCTCAACCCAATGTCTTTCCCAAATATGGATTATCTACCTGGGAAATAACTTAAAAACCCTCCAGAAGGTAAATAGGTGAAGTGTACAAGCCAATAACTCACAAAAGAGGAAATGTAATCAATCAACAAGGATATGAAAAAGCACGTAACCCTACTAGTAGTCAAATGAAGGCCGATTAAAATTGCACATAATATGTCCCTTTAAACTTTTAAGTAAGAGGATTTTTTAAGAAATAATGCTTAATGCAAGTGAGGGTGGGCTGAAATTGATACTCATAATTTGCATGTGGCTACTAGTATATGATGCATAGTGACTGTGTGAACTAGTAAGACATTTCCAACACACAGTTCAGCAATGTGAATCAAAAGTTCACAGTTGCAACAAGGCCTTCGATCCGGTAGTAATTCTGTTTCTAGAAATCTAGTTTATAAAAATAACTGTACTATGGAAAATATTATCTGCATGAAAATATTTGTTACTCTATAACGTATACGAGTAAAAATCAAGAAAGGGCCAAAATACCAACAATGGAGATAGTGAGTAAAATTGGTAATCTCTATCCATTCCGTGGATGATCATGAAAACATTTTATGGCATGGCAGAATGCTTTGGGTATAATAGGATATAAAATTTTATAGATAATAATGATAAATATGTAAAACCATATGTATATCAGGAGAGACTGCAAGAAAATACCTTTGTTCCTGGCAGGGCAGCCTGCATAATGGCTAAGCACACAAACTATGCCGTCGGATTGTCTGTGTTTGCAGCTCAACTCTGCTGCTTATTAGCTTTGAGCAAGTTGCTTAACTTCTCTAAGACTTAGCTCTTCTCATCTGTGTAATGTAATAGCAATCTCACCATGTTGTTTTGAGAATTAAGTAAGATAATTTATGTAAAACACTTAGCACATGGTGGCACTGACTAGTTATTCATCCTGTAAATATTTATCAATCATTGACTATGTGTAAGACACCTACTGTGCTGGTAAGTCATAGAGAAATTTCATCTCCTTTCTGTTTTCTGCAACATGTTTATCATTATGAGGAAACACTTCACTGCTCCTACCTTGGTTGGCCACCCTATCAGCAGGCTACCCTAAGAGCACGCTAATCACTCTTCCTGGCTTTTCCTCTTTCAGCCACGACCAAGTGAGAGCTTGACCGTGTCACACCCTTGCTTCAGCATCTTCACTGGGTCCCCATTGTTTGCAAGATAAAGCCCAACATCTTTATTTAGGATTTTAAACTCTGGCCTCAACCTACCTTCAATGTATCATTTCTTGCCATTTTCTCTCTGCAGTCTCTGTTCTAGAGACCCTACCGCCCCCATCCCAAACCTGTGCAGGACAGCCACGGTCAGACCCTCAGTTGTAGGCAGAATGAAACTGTTCAGGAATTCTAGGGCCGCACCCCAAGGAAGTGGATTCAAAAGTCTGAAGTGGGGCCTAGGAACCTCTTTCTTTCATACCATGTGAGAAACACACCATTCTCTTTCCTGCCTGGCAAGCCTGTTCTCCTGCCTGGCGGACTCTCCTGCACTCTGCCAGACACAGATGAAAGGCTCGTGATGGGTTTCGGCCTTCCATGGGCAAAGATGGTCTCTGTAATGCCATGGTGTGTTATCAAAACTTCTACTGACACCATCATTTCCTTGTGCTTTCTTCACTTGTTTACTTCTCTGGCCATCTTCCCCCACTAGATTTCAGGGACTATTTCTCATTCTCCCTTAGAGCCCCCCGATGTAATAACTGACACCTCATAGTCACTTACAGATGTCTATGGGATCTGTTCATGCACTCATTCATTGGCATTAATTGTGGACAGACTGGATGATGCTATCGGCTGCACTGAGCTCTAGTTCGTTTGTAATCACCAAGGCTTGTCTTACTGATGCTGATTCCTGGCTCTACTCACTTACCGCCCAGGCCATGCCAAGCCAGCACACTTTCTCACACGGACAATGTAGCAAGTAACCTGCAACCACATAGCTAGCCAGACACCATGTGTGGTTGAACGTGGATGGTGTGTGAACTTGGATGGTGTCTGGAGGAGGTTAACTAACCTTGGAAAATCACACTGCAGACAGGTGAGGAGGGCACAAACCCAGCTGGTTGGTTATCCTGTGCCCAGATCCCAAGTGGCTCACCATGAGCTCTCCTGTTTAAATGCTAAAATATTATAGTGGTTACTCACATGAGCCCTGGAGTCAGACTGCTTTGGTTAGAATTACAACTCTACCCTGAGACCCTGGATATGTTCTATAAACTATCTATGCTTCACTTTCCCCAACTGTAAAATCGGGCTAAAAATAGTAATTAAATCATGGAGTTGATGTGATATGAATAAAAATACATACAATCTTTAGAATTACATTTTGTATGTAGCAACTGCTCAATAAAAGGCAGCTATTATAATTACATTTCTAAGACATAACATGGATTCAATGCACTTTTTAGTTGGAAAGTTTTGCTCTGGCCTTTTCCTCAAACATGTGCTACAATTTTCTGTGGTAATCTTTGTCTATGCTTAACTCTAACCTTGGAGACAGGACTCATTACCTATCACGTTGGCTTCAATTCCATAGGACTTGCAAAAACCACAGTAATACCAAGCTAATGGAATCTCTAATTCATGTGCTGGAGATATGTTTGAAATTGGAAAAATACAGCAAAAGAAAAATAAGAGTGTTACATTTGTGGGGGAAAAGAAATTAAGCATCCCAAAAATGATAGGATAAAGACATGCTTCGAAAAAAAAACACCTGATAAGAAACAAAGTCCCATCTATTCAAACATTCTACAATATCTGCATTAAAAGATGCCTCTTGCCTTTTATCCCTGTAGAAAAGCGAGGCATACTGCTCTCGGTGTTGAGAGTCTATTATGGGACAAGTGTGGAGCTTACCACTTTACAAAAATTGCCTCTTTTAACACTCACTTGCAAACACTATTTTCCTGACTTTACAGAGGACAAACAAAACAGTTACTAGTACATGACGAGTAATGGCAAAACTCGATTCACTCCCTGCTCTGAGATGGCTCCACAGTCAAGAATTGTATGTTTTACCACACTGCTTCTTTGTTGCTCCTAATTATGCCTCTGGTAAACGTCGGAGTGGTGTTTCACAGTCTAGGGATTGATAGCAAATATTTATCCAACACCAGTTTCCAGATCTAGCTCTGTAGCCCCCAAAGCCAGTGAGGAGGACGTGCCTTTGATAATCCCCCATTGAAGTCCTAACCCCCAGAACCTCAGAAGGTGCCCTTATTGGAAATAGGGTCATTGCAGATGTAATTCATCACATTAAGATAAGGTGGACCCCTAATTCAATAGGATGGTGTCTTCAGAAGTAGAGGAGAAGAGATGTAGACACGTGCGGGGAAATGCCGTGAGAGGTGTTGAGGTGCTACAGCTGCAAGCCACGGAAGCAAGAATGCCAATGATTGACAGCCACCACCAGCGAGGAAGAGGAGAGGAAGGATTCTCCCGCACAGGTTTCAGAGGGAGCATGGACCTGATCACACCTTGATTGTGGACTTCTAGCCTCCTGAAAACTGTGAGACAAGAAATTTCTGTTACTTAAAGGCACCCAGCTTTGGGACTTTGTGATAGCAGCCCTACGTAACTAATATGTGACTCCTGGAATTGGGGGAGGTGTCCTTTTCCACCCATGAACATAAACAAAGGAAGTCCTTTTGTAGGTTGTTACCCCGTCAGCCTCTGAGAGCTGGCTGTCTCTTGTCACTGTGATAATGTAATGGCACTCATGACCACGATGTCATGGCAGACATTGTTGGCTTCTCCCCAATAGTCATCCTTCCCCACTTTTACTAACAAACCCCTATGTTGTTCAGGTATTGACCCCCACATCCTGCATGTAAGGCTTGTTTGTTCTGTAGTAGCCAAATGGGCTTTATGCATATGAAAGCATGCTCTGATTGGGCCCCTCAAATCGAATTAGCTTTTTATAGCTCATTTTGTTAGTGACAATATTTCAGAGCTCAGGAATCTGCCAGGATTTACCATCCACATGCTAAAACCAAATAGGGCTTCTACATCCTGCCTTGTCAGACAGAAAGGATGGAGTGATGACTCATCCACCAACTCAAAAAGTGTGATGGCTTGTATGGCATAATTGCCAACACTTACTAACAGGTCCCAACAGCAGCATCGCTGGCAAGCTCATAGAGGGTAAGCAGTCATCGCTCTGTGCTTCTTCTCCTTACCCTCCCTCAAAACAAACTGGTGGATAGCCACATTTTTAAAGGGTTCTTCTCATTCAAATTGAACTTGATAATTTTACGTTTTAACATTTTTAACATACTGTATGATTCCATTTATATAAAGTTCAAAAATGGGCAAACAGCGATATGCTGCTAGCAGTGAGGAGATGGTTACTCTGGTGAGGAGGGAGGAGTAGAGATTGGGAGGGGACGTGGGGGGCTTTGGAGGGGCTGGTAATGTCTTGAACTGGGTGCTGGTCACACAGGTGTATTCATTTTACAATACTTGTGCTACGTGCACGCTTTCTGTATCTATGTTGCATTTCAGTGATTTGTTTTTAAAGATCACAGTTTGACTCACATTAATTCTAATGTTCTTTTTCCATAGTACTGTTTCCAGTGAAGTTTATATAAAACAACACCTCTTGGGAGGCTGACTTAATAAAGAATCCCAGATCAAGTAACATCAGGTTGTAACCTGGACCCAACTACAGGTGTTATCCCTGGTCAGTCAGCCTCTCGCCCCTCACACTAAGGCACTGCTTTCTAGGAGTTAACCGCCACTTTCTAAAAATACTTTTTAAAAACATTTTTTCTTTTATTTCTAGAAAATGTTTTGCTAAAGAGGTCTTTCTATTTCACATGAAATGACTTAAGCCTGTCTCACTGTGAGCTAGGCTCTTTGAATAGGTAGCTTCTCTCTTACATAATGGCCCTCCTCCCCCCTCCAAATCACACCTTTATTGCCTTTAGTTGAATTTATTAAACTGATCATTTACGTGAGCAAACTGAGCAGTAAGCAAATGACTGCTTTCCCATCTGCTCACTTTCTGCATTGGTTTCTGGTGTGTTCACCTGAAACATCTGAAGTAGTTGTGAATAAACAAAATACAATTTTCTGAGGAACTGCTCATTACATATTATATCACATGACACGTCCATCTTAGTTGAAGAAAGAAATGAAACAAAAACCCTGAAGAAACTTATTTGCAGACAAATTCCACTTATTCTGAATGTCATTTTGCTCACCTGTGATGGCCAGAACATATAAAATATTGATAGAATACATTTGCAAACTTTTATCTAAGGCTTTCAATCTCTGTTGAGACTTGTGGTCAAAGATCAAAATAAACCGAAATTTTCTCCGTTTTCCCACTGAAGACCTCTTTTGTGAAGAAAGCTTCGTTCTTCCCAATTTAATAAACATTTATTCATTATCTACTACAGGCTAAGCTCTGCGGCTTTAAATGTATATACGATTCATAGTTTTAAATGTATATACGATTCATAGTGTTTATCAAGAGGGACAAAAAGGTGAAAGGATCCCAAACAGGCAGGTGGTGAAACCAACTGAAACAGAACTGGCACCACGACCTTGAGGGAGGTAACATTGGCTCTTGAAGAATGGAGGGGCCGTTACAGGTGAAGATGGGGAGGAAGGAAGGTCATTCCCGGAGATGGAGCAACTTGGGAAATGCAGAAGAGTGAGGAAGACAGAGCGGGAAACACTGGAATACAACAGTTAAACCATGTGGCCAGAGCTGTGTGTGGAAGAGGACATGAAGGGGTTAATACAGGCCTGGGCAGAGGGTGGAAGCCAGGTTTTGAAGCAAACAGGAGTGAGTAAAGGAGTATTGTTACCAGGCTGTGTGTGTGTGTGTGTGTGTGTGTGTGTGTGTGTGTGTGTGTCTGGTAAGACATACAGAACCTGAAATTTACCATTTTAAGTGTATAGTTGCGTGTCAATAAAATACATCTACATTGTTGTGCAACCATCACCACTAGCCGTCTCCAGATTTTTCTCACCTTCCCCAACTGAAACGCCATACACAGTAAATACGAACTCCCCATTCTACCCACCCTTGTGCAATCACCATTCTGCTTTCTGGCTCTATGATTTCACTACTCTAGGCACCTTATATAAGTGGAAACATACAATATTTGTCCTTTTGGGTCTGGCTTATTTCATTTGGCATATTTCAGTAAAGCTGTAACATTTTTTAAAAGAAGGTACCAGGAGCTGGAAGGAGGGGGTAATAGGGAATTATTGCTTAATTGGCACAGAGTTTCTGTTTCCAGTGATGCAAACATTTTGAAAATGGACAGTGGTGATGATTCCACAACTCTGTGAATGTACTTAAGCTACTGAATTGTGTACACTTCAAATGGTTAAAATGGTAAACTTCAGATCATATGTATATAACCAACTTTAATATCTTTTTTTGAAGGAAGGTTTGCCTTACCTCAAAGGGACCCAAATGATTCCAAACTCTCTAGCTAAACACATGACACACATAAAACCATAAGAATAAATACAATATCACAAAAATAAACACAAACAGCTCAAAGAACACTGCAAGCTAGAAAAAGGTTGGTAAAAGAGAGAAAAGCTGAAGGCAGGGCCACCAGCTAGGAGCCTGCTGTGATGGTCCCAGAGTGGCCTGAGTTATAGAATGTTGGCAGAGACAAAGGGAAGATGGCACATCCACAAGAGGCAGAGAGAACTCGGGAGGTGCCAAGTGCATGTGGCACAAGGCAGAAGGAAAAGTGGAAGATGCCAGGTCAGGACCACATTATGACTTTCATGGGCCCTCAGCACTTTTGCCCTAGAGGGTGCCTTCCTTCATAAAAAAAAAATTTAAATTATATTTTATGATTACATTGATATAAGGATGAATATATCTGTCTTGTAGATTACAACATTTTGTCCAACCTAATTAGACACTTCTCCAAAGAGGACACACAGGTGGCCAACAGACCTGAAAAGATGCTCAACATCAGTAATCATCAGGGAATTGCAAATTAGAACCACAATGAGATATCACCTCACACCTGTCAGAATGGCTATCATCAATAAATCAACAAACAACAAGTGCTGGCAAGGATGTGGAGAAAAGGGAACTCTTGTGCATTTTTGGTGTGAATGCAGATTGGTGCAGCCACTGTGGAAAACAGTATGGAGGTTCCTCAAAAAATTAAAGTGGAACTTCCATATGACCTAGCAAGCCCACTTCTGAGTATTTATCCAAAGAAATCTGAAACACAAATTTAAAAGATATATGGACCTCTATGTCTATTGCAACATTATTTACAATAACCAAGATATGGCACAATCTAAGTGTCCACTGATAGGTGAACTGATAAGATATAGTACATATACAATGGAATATTACTCATAAAGATGAATAAAATCTTGTCATTTGCAACAACATGGATGGACCTAGAGGGTATTATACTAAGTTAAATAAGTCAGACAGAGAAAGACAAATACACTCATATTTGCAACCTATAACATAAAATAAATGAACAGATTCATAGATGCAGAGAATAAATTGATGGTCACCAGAAGAGGGTTGGGGGTGTGTGAAAAAGGTGAAGGGATTAAGAAATACAAATTGGCAGTTACAAAATAGTCCTGGGGATGTAAAGTAGAGCACAGGGAATATAGTCAATAATATTGTAACAACCATGCATGGTGTCAGATGGGCAATAGACTTATCAGAGTGATCACTTCACAGTTATATTGTGTAATCACTATGTTATACACCTGAAACTAATATAATAGTGTATGTCAACTGTAATTGAAAAGATTTTTTTTAAAGTTTGTCCTAAAAGTACATTTTTTTCCTTCTGATTTTAAAAGAAATCAAAACATTTTCATGAGCCCCCTAAACATACATATGTGGGCCCTTGGTGCAGCCTCTTCTGAATGTCCTAGAGAAATGGGCCCTGGGCCAGTCCTATCCGAGGGACAGATGGTCTACCTGAGTCTATTTCCTCTCGACCCCCTTCCCTGCAGCCTCCCAGTCTGATTGACTGCTCCAGGTATTGAGGACTTTTTACTTCGAATATGTGACCTGGTGGGGCAAGACCTTCGGAGATTATTGGCTTGGGTGAAAACTGTGAACTTCCGAATCAGAACAATTTGGGTCTGAATCGCAGCTCCTGCTGCCTGGCTGTATAAATTGGAACAAGTTGCTTAATCTTTCTAAGCCACAATTTCTATGTGCATGAGTTCCTAACATCATGGGGGTCTTGTGAGGCGGAAATGTGATGAGAAAACAGCCAGCTCAGCATGACGCCCGATACGTGGCTGGCAAGTGTGGGCCATGTTTACCTTAAGTCCTGGCCCTTACCCACCCCCTCTTCTGACTTGGTATAGACAGGCACAGTCCTTTGGGGCTTGCACTGAGGGGGAGGAGGAAAGGCATAAAGACTCTTGGAGAAGGGAACACAAAAGGGGTGAAGGAGTCCAAAGAGTAACGGAAGGAACACGAACCGTGTCATACTTGTGCCCAGGACAAACCCAATTAGCCTACAGTCTCCCACCCACACTGTCTGGAGTGTTACCTTTTCTAAGCACACAGGTTCATGTCACCCGCTACAGACATCTTTAAGATTACCCCCTTCTTCCAATAAGTTTTCAGCTTTCTTTAAGTCTTGTCTCCCCATGTCTTCTTCCCTTCCCACTCCCAACCCCAACCCCAACCCCAACCACAACTCTGGACTTGACATTCCTCACACTCTCCTGTCCTTTTAACCCACATGCTTTCTTTCTTTTGCCTAGAATGCCTTTGTGTGTGTGTGTGTGTGTGTGTGTGTGTGTGTGTGTGTGTGAACTTCTACTCATCCTACAAGACCCAGCCCTGAGGTTCCCCTCCCTCTGCAGCTGCCTAAGTAAAATTAATCCCTCCCTCTCCTGGGCTCCCACAGCACCAGCATCACTGTACCTATATCACTTTGTTTGATAATCATCTGTTTACATCTCTTTCCCCAGCTGGAAGGTGTATTCCCGAAGGGGTGGGGCTATTGAACTCGAATTCACAGGTTACCT